>NW_026705343.1:0-600000 GCF_029867415.1 Vicia villosa
CTTGAATTTGTCCACCATGTCTCTACAAAGCTCTAGAATTTGTCCACCATAGCTTGAAGTGCTCTATTGTACTAACTGGTGCGCTGTAAAAGTGCCTCCTCCGTAGTTAACCTCCTTGTGCGTTCTTCTTGTCCAGAATTGCGAGCTTCTTGAAGATCAAATTTGAGATTCCTTATTTATACTTCTTGATCTTTAGTCCTATCCGTTAACTCAAAGACTACGGCTTCTAGATTTTTCTCGGATTCCGCTTTGTCATGGGAAGCCTTTTCATAACGCCTCCTCCACCTTGCAATTTCTATACCCGCTTGTTCCAACTTTTCATTATGTGAAATTAAATCAAAGTTGGCACTTAGGACTCCTTCGGTTGCATGCTTTCTTTTATTCCTTTGTCTATCATTCTCTTCCTTAGCGGCTTGAAGCTCTTGGCTCTTCTCCTTAAGATCGAAGCGTAGTTGGCTTTTCGTTGGAAAGTCGATGTATGTCAAGCTCTAATTTTTCCTTTTCCTTACGGGACGCCTCTAGGGCAGCCTTGATTCCTTCTATCTCTTCGGTGGATAGAGAAACAAGATTAGGAGAATCGGGCTTGTACGTGGGATCCACAACAAAAGGAAGCAAAGTCTTTCCAACTCTCTCTTGAACCCATTTAGTGTAAGGTTCCTTAGCAACAACATTCTTCGGCCCATAGTTCTTTGTTTGAACATGCTTCCAAGCTTAAATTATTTTCTTTAATGTTCTTGGATCTCCTTTCCCATTGTCATGCAAAATTAACCCTTCCACTTGTTGATCGGAAGGCTCACAATCCATAGAATGACCCAATTGGCGCAATGCTAACACGGGGTTGTAATTAATGCAACCTAAAGTCCCCATTAAAGGCACATTGTTGGATTCCCCACATTTATAAATAATTCTCTCAGAATTTAATTTCCTTGCAAACCAAAAGATAGAATCCGCCTTGAGAGCTCTTAGCTTTTGAGACCATTCATGCCTAGTCAAATCTCTGATTAAATAGCTAGCCTTGTAAAGATGAGAAGTCAACCAAGAGTACATTAAATGAACACAACAGGATATCGCTCCCCTTTTCTTTTCATATCGATCATGGATAGTATAATAAATATTAGCGAGAATAGTAGGAGTTGGATCCTCATTTGAATTTCTGAAGGAGGTAAAAACATGAATAGCAGCATCATCAACATACTCCGCCTTGTTAGGCAACAAAATAACACCAAAAATCAAAAGAGCTAAAAAATGTCCACAAATGTCCCGTTGTTTCTTTTGAGCATAAGACATAGCTTGAGCTTCTAAATAAGTTCTTTTAATTCCTTGTATTTTACCATCAGTCTTGTGATTAGCTTCTAAATCCGCAGCGGGCACTTCCAAAGCTTTGGCCAAATCAGAACTCACAACTCTTTTTCCAGCACCTGTATAGAATTCTTTTTTTACCCTTGAAAACCCAAGCATAGCATCCATCTCCTCCAAGGTAGGAGCCAACTGAAAATCCTGAAATGTGAAACACCTGAGCGGAGGATCGTAAAACTGAATCAAAGCGGTGATAGCCTCTTCTTGAACCTTAACCTTGAGCAAATCCAAGATATCACCATAACGGCCCACAAACCTATTCAAAGCAGTTGATGACATTTTGTCCCTAATATTCCTCAATTTCTTGATGTCAGGCACTAAGATGGTGAGGTGGACAATAGACTTCTTAGCATTCATTTTTCCTGAATTTTCACCAAAAAGAGTTATTATTATTTTTTATTCTTCTTTTTTTCTTCTCTTTTTTTTTTTACCTGCGGATAAGACATGATAAAAAATGCATATGATGTATGATGCATGCAAACAGTTATACACACAAAAAAAACACAATATAATAATAATAAGCACATATTCAGCATATAATCACATAGGCCCTAGGTTCATAGGTTCGACGTAACGGCTCGGGAGCCTACCCTTCCCATAGGAATGTTCTAGAAGGTCTCATGGGATCGTTCGTAGCCGCCGAGACTTTTTGTCTCTTTGGATTTTGGAACAACTCATTGGTCCATTAGGTTCGAATTTTAGGGGTTAGTTCCCAGAGAGATCAGCTAAATACCCAGTCCAGCCCTCAACAAGGTCGAGCCTCGTATCAAACCTTTCCGAATATTTAACCCACTCTGAGTGGAATTATAATAAGACTCGTAGGCGATGTAATTCCCCTCTGGTCTTAATTATAATTCCCACGCTTAGGCTTAACGGCAATAATATATAACCCGACCGTGCAAATTATATAAAAATTAAACATTTTATGCAGGTATGGCAAATAAACATTTAATGGAAATAAACAACAATAAATAAATAAAACAAAAATTAAATATTTATTAAAAGATACTCCTTCCCCCAAACCATAAAAGTGGCAAATTTGCCAAACCCTAAAATTCGCCAAACCTAAACCATTAACAACAAACCTAAACCCTCTCAAGCCTTAGGAGCATAATAATTCACCTATAGTGTTGTCCCCAGCAGAGTCACCAGCTGTAGCAACCTGCCCTAAAAATTAAAGGTTTAGAGTCGCCAGCTATTCTTAAGGGCGAATAGGAAACCCTACGTAGATACGGGATTCGGGGTAAGTTATTATAATCAGGTTGAGGGAAGGTGTTAGGCACCCTCAACCCTCTCCTACAAGCTGTATTGTAAGGCAAAGGTTTATGGTAATATTTACGAGGTTCATAGCTAATGAAGTAAAAAGGGTAAAAATTGAAGTTTAAAATGAATTGAGATTATAAGGGGGGAGACTCGCCTTGTTACCAAGTGCCTACGTATCTCCTTATGGAGAATCAGAGTCAACGTAGTTCGGATACAGGGTTGTACGCCTTAGAATTAGAATTTTGTGGTTTGAAATTTTTTAAAGGCTTTTTGAGTGGTCTGTCGTAGTTTGAATTTGATTTGAAGATGAGAAAGATTTGAGGTTTGGCATACAACCCTGATTTGATATGGCACCATTAGATGCTATGACCAATAGATTTGGTCAGTATAGCTAACGGATTAATGGGGCATTGCTGGTTACTCGGATCGATAGATTCGATCGTCGCGGGCAGCAAATTAAATGTATTTTTAATTTTATATATTTTTTATCTCTCGTCTAATGTGACTAATAGATTTAGTCGGGTCGAGGAGAGAATTAAGCAAAGGATTAATTAAATTATTATTAACAAATAAATTAAATAATCAAAAATTATTTCTCGTCTAATACGACTAATAGATTTATTCGGTTCGAGGAGAAAAGTAAATTGAGTTATCAAATAAAATTAAATTAGTTTTTAATTTAATTTTTTTCTTCTTCTTTTTTTTGTTTGCGCAAGGGGTGTGCATTTTGTGTTCAAGGTAGGAATTTGAGGGTGTTAACAACAAAGAGGTAAGCCCATTTAGGCTTTAAGATCCGTTGGATCATGTGTGGGCGCATGCGTGGTATTGTAGTGTGTACACAGATCTAGGTCGTGGAATTTGGTTATGATCTAATCATACGGTTTGCATGTGTAATGCGTGAGGTGTATGGTGGGACACACGCAGCGAATCAAGTTTGCTTACGCCAACAGGTGGCCATCAGGAGGCCAAGTGTCAATCATCGGACGGCGGTGATAGCAATCACCCAATCCCTTTCCCCTCTTTCTTCTTCATTCCACATTTCCTTTCTCTCTCTTTTCTCTTCGTTCTCTCTACTTCTCTCGTATCTCTCTCAATCATTCCCCCAAAAAAAACCCAGGCCACCACCGTGAATCTCCGTCTACCACCCCCTACGCCACCATTAAACCCAGAATCCGATGAAGATCCCCATGATCTTCATCGTCCCCAAACCCAGTCCTTCAATGTCTTACCCAGAAAACCCAAAAAACCCCGAATTTATGAATAGTCGGCAACCCTAACCTAGATAATCACAAATCCTACCCCTAAATTTGAAACAAAATCTCCAGAGGCTTAAATCGAATGCATGCAATCATATAATCTTAAGCTAAGTTTCGATTAAGTTACCTTGAATCTTGATTGGTTGGAACGTGTAAGCTCCACTCCTTCTCTAATCTCTGTGTGTGTGTGTGTTTTGCAGGTAATAGAGATGAAGGAACGTTCGTGTTCGCGACGCTCTTCCCTTTCTCCAGCCCAAAAATCCCCCCTTCTATTTTTTATTTTTAGTTCTTATAGCCTAGGGTTTTAATTCAGATTAGGAAAGATTATATTTAGTTTTGATTCGGATTGTAATTAAAATTTGATTCAATAAAATCTTTTATTAAGTTATGATTTCGGTTTTGTTAATATTAGATTCAATCTCTGTTGATTGTGATTCTGTTTGATCTGAGATTTGATTTTTTTGAGATTGATATTTGTTGATTCAATTCTATGGGCTTGGGCGAACTTCGATCTAGGGTTTGTGTATTGGCCGTGGCGGCCGATGGAGATGGAGGGATAGGGTTTCACGTGGAAGAAGATGAATAGGACCCGGGTCGGTTTGACCCGGTCCACTACCCCTGGTCCACGTGCAAAAGTACCGGCCCATATTGGATCTCTGGCCCAAATGCTAATTAACCTACTAATTCTAATAAACTTAATTAAAAACCTAATAAGAAATTAATAATTATATTAATAAAACTTAATAATAATATTAATTAATAGTAATACTTAAGATAGTACTAATAATATCTAAAATATCAATAATAATTAAATTACTTAAACAATACTAATAGACTAATAATTCTAACAATAACCTTATAGTTAGCAAGCAATGATATTTGACAGAACAAAACAAATAAATAAAAAGGATAACAAAATGACTAAATAAAACAAATGGGCCCAAGACCAATTGGATCTCAAGTATTTGCTATCCACATCTCATTTTATTTTAATCAGTTTATAAGGGGATTTTATAAGAGATCGAGTTTAATAATAGATGTATTAAACCCTATGGCTCTTAATTTTTAACACCCTTAATAAATTAAAATGAGAATTGTATCGGGTAAATTTTTGGGTATGACAACTACTATTAAAGACTAAAAGATCCATCCACTTCATCCATTTATCTCCGAATTCCATTCTTTTCAACATGTAACGAAGATAACTCCAACTCACCTTATCATAAGCCTTTTCAAAATCCACTTTAAAAAGAACGCAATTTTCCCCTCTTTTCGAGCATAATCCACCACCTCATTCGCGACAATCACTCCGTCCAATAGTTGTCTACCGGGAAGACATCAGAAGATGGTCAAGGCAGAATCAGAACATGGGTCTATGGAAGCATCAGAAGAACTTGAGATCAGAAGCAGAAGCACTGAAGTTCTCATGGTATCACGCTCAGAAGCACTTCAAGGTCAGAAGACAAGAAGATGCTATGCACCAAGCTGTTTGACTCTGATGATATTCAAACACTGTATACACAAACATCAGATCAGAAGAAAGTACAGGTGGCAGGCTACGCTGACTGACAAAAGGAACGTTGGAAGCTATTAAAGGCAACGTCAGTAGACACAGCGTGAATAAGGCTCGAGGTAGTTGACAAAAGCGTGAAACATTAAATGCAATGCTGTACGGAACACGCAAAGCATTAAATGCTCCCAACGGTCATCTTCTCAAGTGCCTATAAATATGAAGTTATGATGAGAAGCAAGGTTAACGAATCTTGAACGAACTTATTCTGAAAAACTTGCTGAAACGCTGTTCAACTCAAAGCTCAGAAACTTCATCTTCATCAAAGCTCACTACATTGCTGTTGTAATATATTAGTGAGATTAAGCTTAAACGTTAAGAGAAATATCACTGTTGTGATTATAGCTTTTCAGAAGCATTTGTAATACTCTTAGAATTGATTACATTAATTTGTAAGTAACTAGAGTGATCAAGTGTTGATCAGGATACTCTAGAAAGTCTTAGCTTGTGTCTAAGCCGTTGTAATTAGAGTGATCACGTGGTGGTCAGGAAACTCTAAGAAAGTCTTAGCTTGTGTCTAAGAATTTGTTCCTAGAGTGATCAGGTTGTGATCAGGATACTCTAGAAGACTTAGTCGCGGGCTAAGTGGAAAACCATTGTAATCTGTTGCGATTAGTGGATTAAATCCTCAGGTGAGGTAAATCACTCCGTGGGGGTGGACTGGAGTAGTTTAGTTAACAACGAACCAGGATAAAAATAACTGTGCAATTTGTTTATATCGTTCAAGTTTTTAAGACTACACTTATTCAAACCCCCCCTTTCTAAGTGTTTTTCTATCCTTCAATTGGCATCAGAGCGCCGGTTCTAAGGTGCAAGCACTTAACCATGTTTAGAAAAGATTCAGGAAGAGAAAAACGCTTCAGTATAAGATGGCTGGTGAAATTCCAACAAATCCACCTGCATCTACATCTGGCTCTGCTGAGCAATATAATGGTAATAATGGTTATACTAGACCACCAGTATTTGATGGTGAAAACTTTGAATACTGGAAAGGTAAACTGGAAAGTTATTTTCTTGGTCTAGATGGTGAACTATGGGATCTTCTGATGGATGGTTACAAACATCCAGTGAAAGCTAGTGGCGTAAGGCTTACCAGGCAAGAAATGGATGATGATCAGAAGAAGCTTTTCAAGAATCGTCATAAATGTAGGACTGTTTTGCTGAATGCTATCTCTCATGCTGAGTATGAGAAGATATCTAACAGGGAAACTGCCTATGATATATATGAGTCATTGAAAATGACCCATGAGGGAAATGCTCAAGTCAAGGAGACTAAAGCTCTTGCTCTAATCCAGAAATATGAAGCCTTCAAGATGGAGGATGATGAAAATATTGAGAAGATGTTCTCAAGATTTCAAACGCTAACTGCTGGATTAAGAGTTCTGGATAAAGGCTACACCAAGGCTGATCATGTAAAGAAGATTATCAGAAGCTTACCCAGAAGACGGGGTCCAATGGTGACTGCATTCAAGATTGCCAAGAATCTGAATGAAGTTTCTTTGGAAGAGCTTATCAGTGCTTTGAGAAGCCATGAAATAGAGCTGGATGCAAACGAGCCTCAGAAGAAAGGTAAGTCTATTGCATTAAAATCTAATGTTAAAAAATGCACTAACGCTTTTCAGGCTAGAGAAGAAGATCCTGAAGAATCAGAATCTGAAGAAGAAGATGAACTGTCCATGATCTCCAGAAGGGTAAACCAACTCTGGAAGAGCAAGCAAAGGAAGTTCAGAGGCTTCAGAAGTTCAAAGAAATTTGAACGTGGAGAATCTTCTGGTGACAGAAGATCTGACAAGAAGAAGGCTGTCTGCTATGAGTGCAATGAGCTTGGACATTACAAGAACGAGTGTCCAAAACTTCAGAAGGAGAATCCCAAAAAGAAGTTTCATAAGAAGAAAGGTCTTATGGCAACATGGGATGATTCTGAATCAGAATCAGAATCAGACTCTAAAGGAGAACAAGCCAACTTCGCGCTGATGGCTACAGAAGATGATGGAACAGAATCTACATCAGAATCAGATTCTGAAGAGGTATTTTCTGAACTATCTAGAGAAGAGTTAGTTTCCAGTTTAACAAAACTTCTGGAACTCAAGGCTCATCTTAGTATCAAATACAAAAAGCTGAAGAAGCAGTTTGAATTTGAAACTAAGAAGCTGGAAGTGGAAAATTCTGAACTGAAGGAAAAAGTTTTAAATCTATCCAAAGATAGTGGATCTCCTTCTGAAACAGAAAAATCCATTCCTAGCATGAATCATATTCTGAAAGAATATGAATCGAGCTTCAGAAAGTTCTTATCTAGAAGTATTGGCAAAAGTCATCTTGCTTCTATGATATATGGTGTTTCTGGAAACAGAAGGTTGGGTTTTGGCTATGAGGGTGATACCTCACATAAATTTGAACCTGTTGATGATCTGAAGATCACATACAAGCCATTGTATGATCAGTTCAAATATGGCCATGCTCATGATATTAAGCTCATTTCACATGCACAGAAGTTTATCACTGTTCACACCAAGAAGCATGTGACACATCCTAAGAAATATCAGGCTGACAAACCTAAAGAATATCATGTTGTTCCTCCTGTTAAATATTTTGCTAAACCCAAGTTCAATCAGAATTTGAGGAGAACTAACAAGAAAGGACCCAAGAAATTGTGGGTACCTAAGAAGAAGATAATTTCTGTTGCAGATATCCTTGGCGGCAAAGAGGACAAAAAGCAAAATGTCATGGTACCTGGACTCTGGGTGCTCGCGACACATGACGGGAAGAAGGTCTACATTCCAAGACCTGGTGCTTAAACCAGGTGGAGAAGTCAAGTTTTGAGGAGATCAGAAGGGCAAAATCATTGGCTCTGGAACCATAAGTCTTGGTAACTCTCCTTCCATAACTAATGTACTTCTTGTAGAAGGATTAACGCATAACTTATTGTCCATAAGTCAATTAAGTGACAATGGTTATGATATAATTTTCAATCAAAAGTCTTGCAAGGCTGTAAGTCAGAAGGATGGCTCAATCCTATTTACAGGCAAGAGAAAGAACAACATTTATAAGACAGATCTTCAGGATCTTAAGAATCAGAAGGTGACTTGTCTTATGTCTGTTTCTGAAGAGCAATGGGTCTGGCACAGAAGATTAGGACATGCTAGTTTGAGAAAGATTTCTCAGATTAACAAACTAAATCTGGTCAGAGGACTCCCAAATCTGAAATACAAATCAGATGCTCTTTGTGAAGCATGTCAGAAGGGCAAGTTCTCCAAACCTGCATTCAAGTCTAAGAATGTTGTGTCTACCTCAAGGCCGTTAGAACTCTTGCACATTGATCTGTTTGGCCCAGTCAAAACAGCATCTGTCAGAGGGAAGAAATATGGATTAGTCATCGTAGATGATTATAGCCGCTGGACATGGGTAAAGTTCTTAAAACACAAGGATGAGTCTCATTCAGTGTTCTTTGAATTCTGCACTCAGATCCAATCTGAGAAAGAGTGCAAAATCATAAAGGTTAGAAGTGATCATGGTGGCGAATTTGAGAACAGATTCTTTGAGGAGTTCTTCAAAGAAAATGGTATTGCCCATGATTTCTCTTGTCCTAGAACTCCACAACAAAATGGAGTTGTAGAGCGAAAGAATAGGACTCTACAAGAAATGGCCAGAACCATGATCAATGAAACCAATATGGCTAAGCATTTCTGGGCAGAAGCAATAAACACTGCGTGTTATATTCAGAATAGAATCTCTATCAGACCTATTCTAAATAAGACTCCTTATGAATTGTGGAAGAACAGAAAGCCCAACATTTCATATTTCCATCCTTTTGGATGTGTATGTTTTATTCTGAATACTAAAGATTATCTTGGTAAGTTTGATTCTAAAGCACAAAAGTGTTTTCTTCTTGGATATTATGAACGCTCTAAAGGCTACAGAGTATACAATACTGAAACATTGATTGTAGAAGAATCAATCAATATCAGGTTTGATGATAAGCTTGGTCTTGAAAAACCAAAGCAGTTTGAGAATTTTGCAGATTTTGATATTGATATATCAGAAGTAGTAGAACCAAGAAGCAAAGCTGCAGAAGCTGGCAGTCTCAGAAGCAATGGATCAGAAGATCAAGTTGCTACATCTTTAGAGAATCTCAGGATTTCTGAAGAGCCAACAGTCAGAAGATCACCTAGACTTGCTTCAGCTCATTCAGAAGATGTGATCCTTGGGAAGAAAGATGATCCCATCTGAACAAGGGCATTCCTTAAGAACAATGCAGAATGTCAATTAGGTCTTGTTTCTTTGATCGAGCCAACTTCTGTTGACCAAGCTCTAGAAGATCCTGACTGGATAATTGCCATGCAAGAAGAACTAAATCAGTTTACAAGGAATGACGTATGGGACTTGGTTCCTAGACCAAAAGGATTTAACATCATCGGCACTAAGTGGGTGTTCAGAAACAAGCTAAGCGAGAAGGGAGAAGTGGTAAGAAACAAAGCCAGACTGGTTGCTCAAGGTTATAGTCACCAAGAAGGGATTGACTACACAGAAACCTTTGCACCAGTGGCCAGGTTAGAATTTATTCGTCTATTAATTTCTTTTGCCACTCAACACAACATCACTCTTTATCAGATGGATGTTAAGGGTGCCTTCTTAAATGGTTATATAGATGAAGAATTTTATGTCCATCAACCTCCTGGTTTTGAAGACTCCAAGTCTCTGTCGCGAGGAAAAATCGTATCTTTTTTCGGGATGAGACACCTGATGCCTTCTTTGGGCTCGAGTGCTCAAAAAAATGATTTTTCTTTTGTTTCGACCAAACTTTTTATTGTTTCCAAAGTTGGAAAAGGAAAAAAGCTGCAATAACCTTAAAAGTGGGGGAGAGATCTTGGGTAAGAGGGTTGGTTATACGAAGGGAAGGTATTAGCACCCAACGTATCTATAGTACTCTATAGGTTTCTTTGCTATGTTTTTCATTCCATGTTATTGAGAGGTTCTTGTGAAATAGGTGGGACCTAAGGTGTTTGTTTGATTATGCTCGCAAAGATCATCGCGATCCTCTGCATACATATCCCTTAGAGGGAATCAGAGCATCTGTAGCTCGGGGTCTACGGGTGCTAAGGTTTGAGTGGTTTGAGGGAGAAGTTTTGCTCGCCAAGGATACGACCTTGTGCCTACGTATTCTCAAAGGGATGTTGAGAAAGTCAGAGCAATCGTAGTTCCCACTTATGCTAGTGGAAGCAAAGGAAAAGAGACAAATGTCATCTCAATGTTCGATGTATCTAATCTATATCATCACATACATATGTTTGATTTTTGTTTGAAATCTTTTCATTATAAGCCCTGGGCTGTGCCACTTATGGTGCTTAGAATGATAAAGATGTTTTTTGTGTTTAACCAGCCTTGTGGCAAAAACTTTCAATGAAGTCAGCCTTGTGACAAAAATTTTTAATTAATCAGCCAGCCTTGTGGCAAAAGTTTCAATGAAGTCAGCCTTGTGACAAAAACTTTGATTAATCAGCCAGTATGGTGGCAAAACGGTTTGATTGATTAGCCAGCCTTGTGGCAAAAAAGAAATTTGATTGATTGATTGTTTGTGATGATATAGAAGAGATACTCCTATCATAGAGATGATAAATGTCTAATCTCCTAGGGTATTTGATTTGGATATTGGGGATGCTTATAAGAAGCCCGTGGGTCCTTGTACGAAGCCCAAGAGGAGGCTATCCGAGGGTCCTTGCATTGTAAGCCCAAGAGGAGGCTATGGGAGGGACAATCGAGGGTCCTTGCATTGTAAGCCCAAGAGGAGGCTATGGGAGGGACAAGTCGTTTGTACAAAGCCCAAGAGGAGGCATGGTATAGTTGGTTTGAGCTCTTAGAGCGATTTCACCGGGAAACCATACTCTATGACCTAACCTAAACTAGGGAGATTCTTTGCACGAAGCCCAATAGGAGGCTATGGGGAACCTAGTGTTGTACTAAATTGAACAAGCATATATAACACAATCACAAACATGAACAAGTACGAACAAATATGAACAAGTACATGAACAAATATGAACAGTTATACATATATATGACAAAGTGTGTGTATATAATGGAGTTTATGAAGGAAATATATCTGTAAGCATGATCCATTTGTATACACGGGGCTCGGGACTTATACTCGGGGAGAGGCCCATGTTTTATTTTATAAAACATGGTTGATTGTTTTGTTAAAAGATGCGTCGTTTGAAAAACTGTTTGAAAGTTTGTTTTGAAAGAAGTTTTCTGTTTAAAGAAAAATTGTACAAAGCAAAAGGAAAGAGTATGTACAAAAAGGGGCTTGGGACTTATACCTACATGGAGGCCCATGGTATTTTTGAAATCAATTGATCAACCCAAAAAGATTTAATCAATAGTTTCTTTTGAAAAGAAAAACTCAAAAAGAAATGGTTTATCATTTTGAAAAACGGTGATCGTTTGCTTTGAAACGGTTTGAAATTTTGAAAGAAATCAAATTAATTAAGACAAACACAAAGATTATACTTAATTAACACCTAGATGATTAGGGTTTGATCACAAAATATTTACAAATGATTAAGTTTGAAAAATCAAAATAAAAAAACAATATTTAAAGTATTTAAAAACACTTAAAAATATGTCATTTTAAACTTAATTAAAAATGTATTAAATAAATATATTTTTGTGATTTTTTTTATATTCATAAAATACATATATAAAATAAGAAGTGTATAAAAAATGAGTAAAAAATGAGTTAATTTGATTGGTTAAATTAATTGATGAAGTTGTGAAGAAAAATAAGAAAAATAGTGTTAAAAAATTGGGTTTTGTCTCCACAAGGACTTGAACTCACGCCCTCACTCTCACCAGCCAAAACAACAACCAACTAAGCCACGCTTGTGGCTTGTAAGTAATACGCGCCCAATTAAATATATTTTCAATCAATTTCAAAAAAACCTTTGAACAAAATCTGGCGCCAAGAACAAACCCTCAACAAGAATTTGAAAATCTTCGAAACTGAATGAAATTGATCAAGTAAAGGGTCCATCTCACTCGTTTTTTCATAAGGAACATGATGGTGACCTTTAATTTCATTTATTTTCACTCTAAGGCTATCAATTTTCTGATGAACACGAAAAACCCTAATTCTATGATTCAATCTGAAATTGTGTATGATTGATGAATTATGAAATTGATTGAGGGTTATTGATCAGTGATAGTGCAGAAATAAGATGGCAAAGCAATATTTCATTTATGATGCATGATTCATAGAGTTTAAAGTTCAAGTGTACTTACCTCAAAAACGGCCAAACTGAGAATTGAATTTTGATCTGGAGGTGTTACAGGTGCTTTGTATCAATCTGAATAGCTTCAATGATGATTATGGAAGGTGTCTGGATGCTTGGAGCAATTTGAATTCACCTGTGCTAAGCTATGGAACCCGATCTGCAGAGCCTTTGGAGTGTGAATCGAATTTGAAGATTATGAGGTTACAGGTCATATGTGAGTGTTTGGATCATTCATATGAAGTATATGGAGGGTGTTAGAAGTGATAGTTTGGGCAGATATGGCTTGATGTGAGAATTGGCATGTTAAGGTTCACTTTATGCAAACATGGAGGTGAGATGATGATTCTGAGTTTTGGGGTAATTAGGGGTGTGTGAGTGGATCAAACACATCACATATGATGTTTATGAGATGTTAGAATCATTACTTTGGCCAGAACTTCAAGGGTTTGGAGGTTGAGTCTTCTACCTCACTTTGAAACTTGAAACTTGCAATTCAATAAAGAAGAGAGAAACCCTATAATTGTGAGGTTTTGGTGTGATTTGGAGAGTGGAAATGACCTCTATTTATAGGCCAAGCTTTCTGAATACAAAGCCCTTGCAAGTGGATCAAAGAGTGATGATTTGGCTTAAGAGATAAAATGGAATCTTTCACATTTAATGCATATGCTTAAAAGTGACTTAACCATGGTTATTTTGCCAAGCTTCTTATCTCTTTCCATTCTGATCTCAAACCAGAAAAATATCTTCCAATTATTGCATTGGTGTGTCATCACTTGTGTTATAGGCCATATAGTGTATGAACTTAGTGAAAATGGCTTGTAATTTCATGCATAATGACCTCTAATGTCAAAATTCAAAACCATAGCTACACTCCATATTTTTTCATGCTCTTGGACATTTTGGAAAGCTCATGTTATGTACTTCAAAACCCTAGTTGAAAGTTTCTTCAAGACCTTTAAGGAAATGGGTGAAAAAGATCCATGAACTTTGAAGAAAATGAGATTTTAAGTGAAATTTTCAAAAGATGCCAACTTTGAAGCTCCATATCTCTTAAATGGTTGATCTTTTGGAAAATCATCATATTTGACAAAGTTGTTTATTGGATCAAAATCTACAACTTTCATGTTGGAAGTTTTTTTCAGTTTGTAGGTGAAATTTTGAGAAATTCCCTTCCAAAGTTTGGAAAAAACCATTGAAAAACACTTAGAATTTTTCTAAGTATGGAAAGTCAAACTTTTGACTTTTTGATTCTTGATTGATTTTCTTGATTTTTCTTGATCAAATGACTTCATATATCATATATTGATGATTCAAAACTTCAAAAGTCAAGGTTGACCAAAATTCCCCAAAAGTCAATGGTGATCTTGTACAGTTGACTTTTTCAGACGAATCGCGTTTCTGGAGATTTCAAATGAACCAGGCTATCCTCACCAAATGAATGGTATGAATGGATCACATTGAGTTATTGGAAGACCTTGAGCCATGGTTTAAGTTGTGGCACCATGTTCTGATTAAAAAGTCAGTTGTTCAGGTGATTTAGGTCAAAAACCCTAATTGTCGACCTGATGAAATTGATGACTCTGGATCTTGAATTGAGACACAATTTCCATTGGATGTTGTCATAGGGATTATTTGAAGATGATTGAAACCTTTGATTGACTTCCTGGGGATTTTTAGGGTTTCCCAAATGCGATCCCTGATTTCAGTCCCTGATAGTTCAAAACCCTAATCTGATGACTTGAAATTTCATTGTTGATCAATCCTGGTGTAGGAGATGTCCTGAGCCAATAGATTAGGTCAAAATGATGCACTTGGGGTCTTGAGGTCATGTCCCAAGTCATTAGGTCAAATCCTGAGCAAAAATCAGGGCTATGCTATCTTCAGTCAAAACCCTAATTTGGTTGATTCAAAGTCCCTGAGCTTGTTGAAATGAATCTTTGAGAACCAAATGTTGATTGTTGATGAAGATGATTCATTTGAGATGAAGGGGGGACAAAACCCTAATTGATTGTTGCTTGTACTGATGAGTGATTTCTTGATTAAACCCTGCTGAGCACAAGTAGCAAACACAAGCTATGCATTTTGTTAGAGATGCAAATGATGTATATGCAAATGATATGAGGTGGTATCTTAGGTCAAAAATTGGGGTATGACAGATGCCCCTAGTTAAGTTTCTTCAACCTGAGACATGAAGATTGAAAATCTTCGTTTTGATAGGGTGGAAGAGACTTAAATATTAGAAGACGCGAATTTTGAACCTAAGATACCAAAATTGCGAATGATGCAAGGATATTCTTACCGAGGGATATCAAAACTGACTCCACTGGGGACAAGAGATCGAGAAGGATGTCTCAATCCGTTTTAGGAAGAGAATCCGTTTTTTCTTTTCGGGAAAGCAAGTGTATGCTTCACCAGGGAATGATAGCTTTGTAAGAAAAGCTTACCTATCAACATTACCGACTATCAGCATAGGGATAGACTTGTTAATAATGCGAAGGTGAAAGGTGTGAAACCGTATTACCGACTATCAGCAGTGTCATAGACTTGACAAGGTAAAAAGGTTTCAAAGGTTCGGTTAATATTACCGACTATCAGCCTTGTGATAGACATGTTAAATAATATAACCAGAACAAAAGGTTACCGACTACCAGCCTCGTGATAGCGGTTTTGAAGACATGATCAATTATCAGCCGAGTGGTAAAATGATCCTGGAGACTTTTCTAGGGAAATTACTGGTTATTCAGCCTTGTGAACAGTAATAAGGCCCTGATTGTCAAATGGTCTTCATGATTGATTTCCTAGAGAGGAAAAATCTTTTGAAAGAGAAATAAGCTGCTCAGACGATGAGGCTATTGCTTATTGTCTGTTTTTTTTCACGACTCTGTTTGGGGAATCGGAATTTGAATCTCTGGTAAAGACAAGGTTCTATCCAAGAATGAATTGGAAAGAGACAGTCAAACAAGACTTTGTACCCATGAGGAATGAACTCAACTGGGGATTTCCTCCTTTGTTTTGAAAGGAGAAACTGAAGCAACCTTCTTCCACGAGGAATGATCTTAGTGGGGAACTGGAGAAAGAAGATGTTCTTTCTGCTTGTGGGTGACAACCTACTGGAGAGATGACACGCCCATATCTGCTTCTTTTCTTCTTTTTCTTTTCTTCTTTTTTTGCTTTTTTCTTTTTTTTGGGATAGATATATCCTGAACAAGTGATTTTAGGAAGACATTTGAAAAATGCAATGATGCATAAATGATGCAAATATGTATGAATGATGAATGTCATGAATGTCGCATGCATGCTAACAATACGGACAGACAAAAAAGTATACTGGAGAGGGACCGACGTCGCAATACAACCAGATACTTGGCAAATGTTCTTCAACACGGTGTAGATAACACAGGTGATGAATGGTGTTGCGTGCTTTAAACTTCTCTGGGGAAGATGAGCATCTTTTCTCACTAAGATGGAAGAACTTCTTCACTGGAGATAGAAAATCTTCGTTACTGGGGATAAAAGACCTTCTTCACTGGGGATAAAAGACCTTGTTCACTGGGGATAGAAGAGCTTTTCCTATCATAATCTTTGATTCATCCTATGGAGATAGTGGTTGATGTTCCTTCTGTTGTTCACAACTTAAAGGAAAATTTCGCTTTTATTTTGAAAAAGAAAAGTAAATTCATTTAAAACTTTTTTTCTTTTTTCTTTCAAAAATGAATAACACAATTAAAGCGTCATTTTGCAAGCTAGAAAAGATCAAGAATTGCAAACAAATAGGCACAAGGCTCAAATTTATTTAATAGGATGGAAATCAACTAAAGGCGTGATTCCATGGAGTATTTACAAAAGTTGGAAATGGTAAATATGCGGAAAAGGCTACATTGAAAGCAATAACCACTATTTTCCCTAACAACTTTGAGTTCCAACTGTGCTTGTCGCTTCAGATTGGCGATGATTTGATTGAAGATCCTTTGATGAAAAAGACTCCTCGGGTGACGAAGTATGGACTGATGCAGTTACTTTGTCATAAATCCCTAATTTTTGCCTAGATTGCCCTTTCAGGTTTTCAATCTACCAGGATGAATTTTTTCTGTTTATTGTCTCTAATTTTTTCCTGGACCGCCCTTTCGGGTTTTCAGTCCACCGAGACGCTCATTTTTGCCTAAGTCGCCCTTTGCAGGTTTTCAACTTACCGAGCTGTTCTTTTTTTTTAGACAAAGTATTTCTTGACTGCATCAGCATTCACAGGATGTGGGAGTTCATCACCATCCATGGTTGCAAGAGTCATGGCGCCGCCAGAAAATGTTCTTTTGACAACATACGGGCCTTCGTAATTAGGAGACCATTTGCCCCTAGAATCTGGTTGAAAAGACAAGATCTTTTTAAGCACGAGGTCGCCTTCTTGAAATTCACGCGGTCGAACCTTTTTGTTGAAAGCTTGTTTCATCCTTGCTTGGTATAACTGTCCATGGCATAGAGCAGTCATACGTTTTTCTTCGATTAAGTTCAACTGATCGTATCTGCTTTGACACCATTCAGCCTCTGATAACTTAGTCTCCATGAGGACTCTCATTGATGGGATTTCAACTTCCACGGGGAGCACAGCTTCCATGCCGTATACTAGAGAGAAAGGGGTTGCCCCTGTTGAAGTATGCACTGAAGTACGGTACCCATGCAAAGCAAATGGCAGTATTTCATGCCAGTCTTTGTAAGTGACGACCATTTTCTGGACGATCTTCTTAATGTTCTTGTTAGCAGCTTCGACGGCGCCGTTCATTTTTGGTCTGTAAGGAGAAGAGTTATGATGCTCAATCTTGAATTCCTCACACAATTCTTTCATCATTTTGTTGTTCAAGTTTGAACCATTGTCAGTAATGATCTTGCTGGGAACACCATATCGGCAAATGATGTTATTCTTGATAAACCTCACAACCACTTGTCTTGTAACATTGGCGTAAGATGCTGCTTCGACCCATTTGGTGAAGTAATCAATTGCTACCAAGATGAAACGATGACCGTTTGAAGCTTTCGGTTCGATCATTCCAATCATGTCGATACCCCACATGGAGAAAGGCCACGGAGATGAGAGAACGTTGAGTAGAGCCGGTGGCACATGGATCTTATCTGCGTAGATCTGGCACTTGTGACATCTCTTCACGTGTTTATAACAGTCAGATTCCATTGTCAACCAATAGTATCCTACTCTTAATATCTTCTTGGACATTGCATGCCCATTTGAATGAGTTCCAAATGGCCCTTCATGCACTTCATGCATTAACATGTCTGCTTCGTGTCTGTCCACGCATCTGAGCAAAACCATGTCGAAGTTTCTTTTGTATAGCACATCTTCATTCAGGAAGAAACTGCCAAAAAGCCTCCTTAGAGTTTTCTTATCTTTGTTTGATGCCCCAAGCGGGTACTCTTGAGTTTGAAGGAAGCGCTTGATGTCGTGGAACCACGGTTTATCATCGATGACTGCTTCAGTTGCAAACACATAGGCAGGCCTTTCAAGGCACGTAATTCTGACTTTAGGCATATCGTTCCAATGACTGACTTTGAACATGGAAGATAGAGTAGCCAAGGCGTCTGCCATTCGATTCTGATCTCGAGGTATATGATGCAATTCAACCTTGTTGAAGAAAGTCAACAGACGTCTTGCATAATCTCTGTAAGGAATCAAGCCAGGGTGGTAAGTTTCCCATTTGTCTTTGATTTGGTTGATCACGAGGGCTGAATCTCCATATATGTCGAGGATCTTGATCCTTAAGTCAATGGCTTCTTCGAGACCCATGATACAAGCTTCATATTCTGCGATATTGTTGGTGCAATCAAATAGCAATCTGGCGGAGAATGGGATATGAGTACCCTTGGGAGTGATGATGACTGCCCCAATTCCATTGCCAAAAGCGTTTACTGCTCCATCAAAAATTAGGCCCCATCTTGATCCAGGATCAGGACCTTCAGGTAACGGTTCGTCATAATCTTTCATCTTCAAGTACAAGACATCTTCATCAGGAAAGTCAAACTTGAGAGATTGATATTCATTAATTGGTTGATGCGCCAAGTGATCGGCGAGAATGCTTCCTTTGACCGCTTTTTGAGCACGGTATTCAATGTCATATTTGGATAACAGCATTTGCCATCGGGCAATCCTTCCTGTTAAGGCAGGCTTTTCAAAGACATATTTGATCGGATCCATTTTGGAGATTAACCAAGTAGTATTGTTGATCATGTATTGGCGGAGACGTTTTGAAGCCCAAGCCAAAGCACAACATGTTTTTTCGAGCATGGAGTAACGAGACTCACAGTCTGTGAATTTCTTACTTAAGTAATAGATGGCATGCTCCTTCTTACCGGTTTCATCTTGCTGTCCAAGCATACAACCCATGGATTCTTCCAACACGGTAAGGTACATGATTAGTGGTCTTCCTTCAACTGGAGGAATCAATATTGGTGGTTCTAACAGGTATTCCTTGATACTGTCGAACGCTTTCTGGCAATCTTCAGTCCATACAACCCCTTGATCTTTGCGGAGAAGCTTGAAAATTGGCCCACAAGTAGCAGTCATTTGAGAGATAAATCTGGAGATATAGTTCCATCGTCCGAGAAATCCTCTTACTTACTTTTCAGTTTTTGGTGCAGGCATCTCTTGAATAGCTCTGACTTTGTCGGGATCTACTTCAATACCTCTTTGGCTGACAATGAAACCCAAGAGTTTTCCAGATCTAACCCCAAAAGTACATTTGTTAGGATTCAAGCGAAGCTGATATTTCCTTAGTCGTTGAAACAACTTCAAAAGGTATTCAATATGTTCTTCTTCTGTGCTGGACTTGGCTATCATGTCGTCCACATAAACTTCAATTTCTTTATGCATCATGTCATGAAAGAGAGTAGTCATTGCCCTTTGGTAAGTTGCGCCTGCATTCTTTAATCCAAATGGCATCACTTTGTAGCAAAATGTTCCCCATGGGGTGATGAAAGATGTCTTCTCCATGTCTTCAGGAGCCATCTTGATCTGATTATAACCAGAGAATCCGTCCATGAAGGAAAAGACGTTGAACTTAGCGGTGTTATCAACCAGCATGTCGATATGAGGTAATGGAAAGTCATCTTTTGGACTGGCCTTGTTTAAGTCACGGTAGTCAACACACATTCTGACTTTTCCATCTTTCTTCGGAACTGGCACTATGTTGGCCAACCATTAAGGATATTCTGAGGTGACAAGAAAACCTGCGTCGAGTTGCTTTTGAACTTCCACTTTGATCTTGTTAGCCATATCAGGGTGAGTCCTTCGCAATTTCTGCTTAACTGGCGGACATTCTGGCTTCAATGGCAAGTAATGCTGAACCATATTGGTATCCAACCCAGGCATGTCTTGGTAGGACCAGGCAAACACGTCAACATATTCTTTGAGAAGGTCTGTCAACTTACTCTTGATATCAGTATCAAGCAGCGATCCAATGGTCACTTCTTTTTTGTCTTCTTCAGAACCCAAGTTGATCTTTTCTAGAGGCTCTTTGTGAGGCAGAATGGCTCTTTCCTAGTGCTTAAGTAATCGAGAGATCTCGTCCGGGATCTCCTCTTCTTCCTCTTCTTCGGCTTCGAACACAGGAAACTCAAAGTTGGGAGAGGGCATAGGGTTATTGCATTCAATGGGTTCATCAATAATAAATCTGCACATGTGATTTATATTTATTTCAGAAAATTTATGAATGCAGGAGTGTATGCAGATTTTTTTTTTTTTTTTGAAAATTTTTTTTTTTCGGTTTTTTAGGATTACCATTTCCAGAGAAAAGCAAAAATAAAACATATAATGTAGGGAATTCAAAATGACACTTTATTTATGATTTATTTTTGAAACAAAGCCCTAAACACAAACTCATTTGTCTTGGGCAGGACAAAGAGGGAAACTTTTAAAACAAAGCCCTATACACAAAGTTATTTGGGCGGAACATTTAAAAGCAAAGCCCTATAAAACATCTCTCTGCTTTGGGCAAGGCAGGAGGTCAAAATAACAGCGAGGTGATTACTTTGAGCGGCGAACAACATTCGGAATGTCGACAGCTTTCCAGTAGCAACGAACTCCTCTGTGTATTATGTATTCAGGAAAATTCTCCTCAGAATTATCTCCAGTATTGACATTGACCGCTGGTCGAGTAGGATTTGAAGGTCCTAGTTTGTCAACCTTGTTCTTTGTAGAGTTGAAACGGTCTTCTTCTACTTCTTGAAAAGCATAAGACGAGTCACAATCTTCAGAATTTTCAGGATGTATTTCCCAGTCTTCAGGATGAAGAGACTCATTGTCAGAGACACTTTTTGAGTCAACTGCGGGGCCATCTTCCCCTTCATCTTCAAAAATGGCATTTATGTGATAATAACCATCTTCAGGATTATAAATCTTGGTAGATGCATTTAAGCCGAAATCTTCAGTAATTTCAGGCTGCTGAGAAAATTGACAAGGCTGATAAGCCTCTTCTGGTTGACTATTATATTCAAAGGAATCTCCCCATCTAGTTAGTTGGATATCCTCAATCGCAATCTTTGAACTTTCAGGTGCAGTATATTTCACCATATAATCATATTTTCCACTTGGTTGTCCCAAGGTGTCCCAGATTTCTGCAGGAACAGGCTCAGTTTCATTGCCTTTGGATTTCTCTGAAGGAGGATAGAACGGTGCATATTGTTCTTCCTGAGATATATATCCCGAGTCATTGAGATAACATTTCCATTCTTCTTCAGGATCAGGTAGACCTTCTTCGATACATTCTTCGATAAGGACATTAACCTCTTGGGGAATTGGGTTAAGGAATCCTCCACTAATGAATGTATCTTTGATTGGACGAAGGGTTTCATCCTTCTTGGTGCAGTTTGAGAATGTTGGTGAACATTCGAGTCCTGCTCTGGTTTCATTCTTGGTAGGGATCACAACTTGCCCCCAGCCAGTGGTAGTTCCATCTTTCACTACTTTTACTGCCTCTTTGTAAGAAGAGATTGATGCTTTCTTCTTGGAAGATTCGTCTTCTAAAGAGAGACCTTGGAACTGAGTTCCTTCCACATCATCAGCACCAATGAAAGAGAAATTGGACAAATGACTCACCATCAAGGCTTGTTCTCCACTTATTGTTGCCAATTTTCCATTTGTTACAAATTTTAACTTTTGATGGAGCGTAGAAGTTACTGCCCCTGCTTCATGGATCCATGGTCGTCCTAACAGACAGCTATAAGCAGCTTGAGTGTCCATGACCTGGAAGGTGATTTGAAATGTATGTGGACCAATTGTCATGGGAAGATTGACTTCGCCGATAACAGATTTTCGCGATCCATCAAATGCTTTGACAACTACACCACTGAACTTCATAGGCATTCCTTGGTAAGACAAGCAAGAAAGAGTCGTCTTTGGCATCACATTCAAGGAAGATCCGGTGTCTACCAACACATTGGACAAAGAGTCTGACTGACAGTTCATAGAAATGTGCAAAGCAAGATTGTGATTTCTGCCCTCCTCGGGGAGTTCTTCATCACAGAAGCTTAAATTGTTGCAAGCTGTTATGTTAGCTATTATCCCATCAAAATGATCAACAGTCACATCATGATCTACAAAAGCTTGATCCAAGACCTTCATCAGGGCTTCCTTGTGGGCTTCTGAGTTTAAAAGCAATGAAAGTATTGAGATCTTTGAAGGAGTCTGCATAAGCTGATCCACAATCTTGTATTCACTTCTTTTGATAAGTTTCAAAATTTCGTCAAAGTCAGGATTGACATTGGCTCCACTGGATTGGCCAGCATCAGTGTTTGTATTACTGACAGGAGTTTCCTCGGAATTCCCCACTGGTGTATTGACAGGATTTTGTCCGGTTGTAGGAGCAACAGGCTGCTTTGGAGGTAGTGGGGTATACACACGTCCACTTCTTGTTACGCGACTCACATCAGCAATATTTACGACAGATGAAAGAGTTGGTAAAGGAACTTCTTGTCCATTCTTTATCATTGTTGCATTATAGTTGTATGGAACTGCCTTGTCAGAGTCATAAGGAACAGGTCCAGGTAGACAAATGATCAAAGGAGCAATAGGAACCTTTGGTTTGTTGTAAGTAACTTCTATGCGCTCGGGCATGTTGAAATGAGGAACGATGACGTTAACTTTAGGCATTTCCGAGTTGATATCTGAGACTAAAAGCTCATGCGGATAACATCCTATCATGTTAACTTCATCTTCATTCCTATTTCTGTAGATCTGAATAGTACCATTATCCAACAGAACTTGGAGATCTCTTCTCACAATCGAACATCCGTGAGGATCTACACAACATATGCTACAGGAACCGTAGTGATGTTGGCGAAAATTCTGCCCTTGACAGAGAGTAGCGTGCATTTGTACCAAATCTGCTCTTGAGAAATTGATATTATAGACTCGGTATGGACCAGGACATCCATACACCATGTTTAAAACATGCACTCCATGATTGGGCAGCGGATTTGCTTGCACATTGGGATTCAAATTTCTGAAAGAGAGGAGATTAGATCTAACCAACCTCTGAACTTCATATTTCAAAGCTATGCAATGCTCAAGATCATGGCCAGGTGCTCCTTGATGATAAGGGCATGAGACCTCAGCTTTGTACCACCATGGGAGTTTCTCAGGTACTGGTGGTGGCGCTTTAGTTTGAACAAGACCTCTTTCAATCAAAGCAGGGTACAACTCTGTGTAGGTCATTGGAATCGGACCAAACTGTGGAGCTCTTTGCACACGATTCTGATTATTGTTAAACTGCTGAGCTTGCTGTCGAGGCTGTTGTTGTTGAAACTGCGGAGTAAATCCCGGATTCGGTGCTGTATTAACGGCTGGTGCGATAGCAGCTACCTGACGTTGACGATTGACATTTCCTCTTGGCCTCCCTTGGGATACCATGTCAACACTTTGTTCTTTCTTCTTTGGGAAACCACTTCCGAACTTTTTGGTTCCGCTTGAAGATCCACCTTCTTTAGTTAGACGTCCGGTTCGGATTCCTTCTTCTAGACGCATCCCCATGTTTACCATTTCGGTGAAATCACTTGGAGCACTAGCAATCATGCGTTCATAATAAAACGGACTGAGAGTATTCAAGAAGATCTTGGTCATCTCCTTCTCTTTTAACGGTGGATTAATCTGAGCAGCAGTTTCTCTCCATCGTTGGGCATATTCTTTGAAAGCCTCATGATCTTTCTGAGCCATGGATCGGAGCTGATCTCTGTCTGGAGCCATATCCGAGTTGTATTTGTATTGTCGGACAAAGGCCTCACCTAGGTCGTTGAAAGTTCGAATGTTGGTGCTATCCAAACCTGTGTACCACTTCAGTGCGGCACCAGTCAAACTGTCTTGAAAGTAATGGATAAGCAACTGATGATTATCTGCATAGGTAGACATCTTTCTGGCATACATCACAAGATGACTTTGTGGACAAGAACTACCTTTGTACTTCTCAAAGTCTGGGACATTGAATTTAGCAGGTATTTGTACACTGGGAACCAAACATAGCTCCTGGGCATTCTTTCCAAACAAATCTTTTCCACGGATAGCTTTAACTTCTAGCTGCATCTTGTTAAACTGCTCTTGGAGATCTCCCACAAGATTACGCTGATTTATGCTATCATCCTGATCATGATAAATCTCATTGCCACCATAAGGAACTGTGTGAACCGTAGGGGTCGGAACTGTCATAGTGGGTTGAGAAAGTGCCATAGTGATTTGGAAAAAAGTTACCCCTGAATGTGGAATAAACGCCGAACCTTGTGTAGCAGGCGCTTCAGTTGTGGTTGTTTGAACCCCAGAGAAATTATGGCGGAAACCTGCACCAAAGCTGAAAGGCGGGCCCTAACCTTCTGGCATGGAGAAAGATGGAATGCTGAACGCAACTGTAGAAACTGGAGTAGTGACTTCAGATGTTACCGTTGCTTGACTGTTGGGTGGCGGCGGCTGATTCTGTGCGGCCATTAAGGAGTCAACCAGAGTAGTGAAACTTTCCAATTTTTCTTGAAGGGTGGTCACTGTACCACGAAGCTCAATATTCTCTTGTTCAGAGTGTTCCATTACTCTTCTTCTGTTTGAACGAGTATTGTATCTGTGATCTGATTGCGAGCGCGGTCGAGAAACTTTGAGACGCGACAGCTTGACGATCTATTGGAGAAAGATCCAAAAGATGAGACTCTATACAACGGACTCGATATGCAGAATGTTGTATGTAAAAAGAAATTTATGATTTTTCCAAACATTTTAAAGATTATTTTCTTGCAAACATTGGAACACAAACTATTCTTTTATTGAATAAATTAGTAGAAGACCCGTGCGTCCGCACGGGTAATTCAAATCTTAAGATGAATAATGTATTACAAACGCGTAAAAATAAGTTTAAAAATTCGAATGAGGAATGTATATTTAAGATAAACAAAACATTATATAGATTAAATGAATCTATATATAGTATCTATGTAAAAAAAATATGGAAATGCAATAGTTATTCATATATGTTAGGTAATTCGATAAGGCTAGGTTGTTGGTGATATACAATTGTTATTATAAAATCATTAATAACTAAAAATATTTATAAAAAAAAAATATTTATCAAATCATCAACATGATAAATTTAATATGTCTAACAACTATAAATATTTACAAATATGACTAATAACTATAAATATTTACAAATATCACTGATAATTATAAATATTTATAATATTTTGTTGTTTAAATAAAAAAAAGGTATTGTGGTGATAGTGTCCCGTGAAAATAGTGAGTTTATGCTAATTATAAATATTTATAATAATTTGTTAATTAAAATTTAAATGGTATTGTGGTGATAGTGTCCCATAAAAACTTCTTAGACAAATAATTTTTTAGTCTATTAAATTATATGATTCCGTTTCAATGACCTTAAACTCTACATTTCTCTAAACTCACATTTAAAATTAAATTAAATTACTTAATTGTAAAATAAAAAAAATATTATACGAATTTAATTGTATTAAATGATAATGCAAAAAAGAAAAAAGAATGATTAATGAGATGGAGAAAAAAAAATTCTTTTAAGATTTAATTATTTTAAACTTCTTTCTAAATAATTTATACACATCTAATAACATATATGTTATAGAATAAATTATTTTTAAAGTAATTTATGTGTTCATCATTTGCTTTTGCCTCTTTGATAAATATGTTTTTTTTATCTAAGTAGTTTATAAAGACAATTTTTTAAAATAATTGATTTTTCTTGCGTATAATTCATTTTTAAAAAATATTGAGATTTTTTTTTTAACATATCCTTTAGTTACAACTTTGTATTCAAGTTTTAAAAATATGTGAATAATTTTAACCATATAATATAATTGATATATAAAATAAAAAAGTAATTTTTTTTAGAGTCGTTTTTTTGAGAGATCCAAATGTGATATAAAGCTCTAATTATAAAGGTATTTATATATTTTATTTGAGGCATATATGCAAATAATGTGCTTTAATTTAATTATAATTTATAACAACAACATAAAAGGTTCATCATTTGAAGGACCATGAAGTGACCAAAACTTGGTTTTTAACTTGTACCTTTTAGAAATAATGCAGCAATGCATAGCTGCTGGTAAACTCAACAGTCACGATAAATTACAGAATAGTCAAGAAAGGATAAATTGGAAGGTGTATTTTTTCCCATTCCAATTGACGGCAGTAAAACAATATGTGGTAATGTTTAACTATAACAATGAGTAGTAAATCAGATAGGTGACAAAAATATATATTCATAAATCAAATAGGACTGAAATATATTTAAATAAAATTGTATATGTTATGTAGTTCGTATCCAAATACAAAAGCAAACAGAAATTTAAAATAGTTAGTATAAGATTGTTTCAATTGGTTGAATCTCATGGGGAAGGGGGATTCAATCAGCATTATGAAACATACACATTAAATTTGTCTAGAATGTAAAACATATAAACAGAAACATTATAATAGGTTGCAATGTAATTAAAATTTCATAATAACATGTCTTACAAAGTAAGGAGGTACAAATGTCATAACTTAAATTCAGGAGAAAGTTAACATTGGAAGAAAAAAACACATTAGGTAGCATTACAAAAAAAGAAGTTGAAGGTCCATTCTCAGGATGCTATAGAAAACAGTGAATCATTCTAACTTGCTTTGTTTTGGTTGCAGACTGTTTCGGTGTTATAAAACCCGATGCAGGAAGTTCTTCAATGTCAACTGCAGGAGCATCGGTTTTGTCGGTGTATTTGTTGAGCTACATTCAGGGCTCCAGGTTGGGTTGGTTGTGGAGAGAGAGTGATATCGGTAGATTGGCTCACCTGTGCACATTAACATTTAGATCGTAATTGGTAGAAACGCAAACAATGTTAAAACAAAGATGCAGAGAGCCAACGAATAGGTTGATGATTATGAATACACACCATAGTTTGAGGAATTGGATCAACCGCATCGTTAGGAACATGTGAGTGATGTGTCGCCTTAGAGGTTTGCTGCATGAATTATGAAAGTAGTTAGCTGGTTAAGAAATTATAAAGCTCAAAATTGGGGTAGTTTTTAAGATGTCATTAGTAAGCATGAAATGTGAACCCAAGTAACATAAAAATTTCATTGGGGATTAAGAACCCATCAATAGTTTTGAAGAAGACATTTTCATCTTTATTTAGTATGACAATCGAGCACTGGCATTTAGTATCACCAGAAATAACTTTCTACTATATTTAAAAACAATAGCATCCACCTTTTTAGGTTGGGATAGTGAATTGTATAACCCCACTAACATACCTTTTGTATCAAGGGAAGACTCATAATAAAACTACCATATCATTATAAGGAAAAACATAAAACTTTGAAAATTCTCTCACTCATTTGACTTTTTAAATTTCAGTCCAATGATGCAGCATATCAAAATTAATCGCTTGTTTTACAAAAATAAAAGACAAGGCAAGACAGCAAACATGAGAGAGAAACAGAAATGAAAATTAGTTCTAGGAATAAGATAGAGTGTAATAACCATAATCCTATCAATTAGAACAATAAGATAATTAATAAATCTGCAAGCATAATTACAAATCACTAAACACATTAGTTAAATAGTTATAGTTATCATGGAAAAGGCATTAGGTGATTAGCATTTAGAGCATACACTTGGTTGCTCTTGAATTTCACCTCCAAAGTTTGTGGCCAGTTCTAAAACAGCAGCACGTGAAGTATGCTGCCAAAACATTGGTAAACTAATTGTTTTCAATGAGTTGATGATAAAATGGACTAAATAAGTATGAATGTGACATAAAGATAAAGTAGATGTTGATACTGATATTGTATTATATCTCATTTGGTTGAAGATATTCACTCAAGGTGTTATAAACACCATAATGCAAAATAAATAAACAATCCAAAAATAAACCAGAAATTCATATCATACCCCTCGTCCACGTATTCCACTTCGCTTTTAATTAATAAACAACTAAGATAACTGCAATTTACGACTCCAGCTTCGAAATACATGTCAGTATGGAATTGTTTTGATATCATACGAATCATATCAGACAAATTCAAAAGTAAACGCCATAGAATACCTAATTAACATACAGAATTCGGTTATAAACGTAAAAAAGGAAGCTGCAGGGAATATAGCAACAAAATTACCTTTTCGTATATCACTTGACCGAGTCACAACATGGATTTGCTCAGCCTAACATTACGAAAACAGAATAAATAGTTAAACAATGCTAATGCTTGGAAAAAAAACGCAACTGTTATGTAAACTACCTTCTTGTCTTGAATAGTTGCTTCAATGTGCTGCTGACCGTTGCGTTCCTTGACGGTCCAAATGTCCACTACACGAACAGTGATTTTCCATACATTTTGTTCTGGTACAAAGTCACAAATCATAATGGGTTGCCTTGACATTTTTGGAAGCAAAATTTGTTACAAAATGATAAAACAATAAGACAATTAGAAGAGTGTAGGCTCTACAAAACTTTTAATCACAATGACAGTTTCTACAAAACTTAAACAGAAGGACGTAAAGGTACAAATCACATAACATAACAAAAAACAGTTGACAACTCTAAATGAAACAAAACATCAAAAGATTACGGTTATATGACCAAAACATCAAAAGATTATGCTTGACAAAACTTTGTACTCAATAGCTTTGACAAGATCTCAAAAGATTACGGTTAAATGACCAAAACATCAAAAGATGGTTTACCTAAAAAAAATGAAGTTGTTATGGTTAATAGAAAACCCAAAAAGAACAGTAGGTATAAAAAAACTCAAAACATGTAAAAAATGAAAACCTAAAAAGAACAGAATCATGAAAATAAGAATACAAGGTATAAAAAATCTTAAATCTTGGATAAGCTGAAACATGACACCCAAAACGTAAAAAAAAAACTCAAAAACTGAAACTTTTTTTCGTGAAACTTTGTGAAGAAAACCTAAACAAAATTTCAGGAAACTTTAATATATTGTGAAGAAGAACACACCAAATACAAAATCCATAAACGTTACCAAAACCTCAAGAAAATGAAGAAGAAATCTTACCCGAAGAGAGTTTGATAGACGAGGTGGGATGGTGGTGGGGTTTGGGTTTTGAATGTGGAGGGAGAGGGTTTGGATTTTGAATGTGCAGAGAAAGGGAAAAGAAAATGAAAGTGAACTATAGAGATTGTGATATGAAAGAATACATAGGAGAAGGCAATTGTTCATAGGTTTTTTAAATGTGGAGGGAAAACCAATGGATATTAAGATGCAACATCAAATTTTATGAAAAGAGAGTTCCACTTGGACTAATAAATAAATCTGATTGATTGGAATTAATATCAGAATTAGCAAATTACAAAAAAGGGCATTTTAAAGTGCAATATTATTTTGCAAGAAGGGCAATTTAGGGTGTTTGGTAGCATGTTGTATTAATGGGTAGGTAGTTGATGGGAAATGTTACAACATTGGAGCGTAGCTCCTTACAAAAGCAAATGATAAATGAAAAGCTAAACAATCCTAAGCATCTTCATCAGACGAAGAACCAAATGCATTGTGCAGCTTGAGCTTCATGATTTCTTTCCCATAGTAAGCTTTCAATTCGGCCTTTTCGGTCCTCAGTTTGTCAACAACATTCTTCCAATCATCAGGAGTCGGAGCGTTGCTTGTTGAGCCTTCAAGCTTTTTCTTGCTTTCTTTGATGTACCTCTTGATTGCAACGTCTTTCTGACGAATCTTCTCATCTTTGTTCATGAACCATCCATCTTGATAATAGAGAGTTTCTTCGTGATCTTTCACTCTTTTTTTCAACTTTCTGTTTTCCACATTGGTCTTACGAAACTTTTCTTCCCAAGCGTCTTTTTCTAACCTCATCTTAGCCAAAGTGTCTTGGTATTCCTCCATAGTGGGAATGTTGGTTCGTTGAGATACTGCAGGAAACATGGGTTTTTCATAAGCATAAGGCATTTGGAACTCCTTTGCTCTTTTCTTTACCCAGCAGGTGTGGGCGTCCACAGCAATGCAATTTCTTGCCTCACCTTTTTCTTTCCATCGGACGTCGTACCAAGCTCTCACCATTCTTGTTTTCAACCTTTGAGGATCATCCCCTTCTTGGTAAAAGTAGCATTCCACTGCGAGACCAATGGGTTTAGCTGAATTTGCATACCCGAGTTGTCGTCGGGCTAGGACCGGATTGTAGTTAATTCCTCCTTGTGTACCAATGAGGGGTACGTTGGCGAACTCTCCATAACTTTCAATGGTTTCTGTACCACAGTGAGCCAAGGTATACCAACGAATATCATGATTAGTAAGGGACATAAGTCTTCGAGGCCAACGCAAACCTTCTCGGTTTTCCGTGAAAATAGGAGACTCAGGTAAGTGTGAAACAATCCATTTGAACAACAATGGTGCACAACATACAATGACTCCACCGCCTTGGCGATTCCTATGATGAACAGAGAAATACATGTCACCAAGCAAAGTCGAAACAGGATTCCCAATCAGAAAGATCTTTATGGCATTGATATCAACAAAGTCGTTGACATTGGGAAACAGAACCAACCCATAGATGAGCAAGGCTAGTATAGCTTCAAAAGCTATCATGCTACCAGTTTCGATGAAATCAAAGGCTTTCTTTATTAGGAAGTGCGAAGTCAAACCCGGGAGGTTTCCTTTGGTAGTCCAATTACTCTCTACTTCAGACTTCTTCAAGTGGATACTTGCTGCAATGATGTGTGACTTAGGAATGGCTTCCAAACCATTGAAAGGTATTTTGTCGGACACGAGAATACCCAAAAGATTGGCATATTCTTCCAAGGTCGGTAACAACTGGTAGTCTGGAAAGGTAAAACACCGGTAGACGGGATCATAGAACTGAACCAGAGTTTTGAGAAGTCCTTCATCAACATGAGTGTTCAGGATAGGCAAAAGCTTTCCATAAATTTTCCTAGAATTAGAAGGATCTTGTACAGAAGATGCTAATTCTATCAGTTTTCCCACATCAGGCGCTTTGAAACCGTACTTTTTGGTATACCTTTTTACCCCTTCCATAACTCAATCCTATAAGGTTTGCAAAGAAAATCCTCTAAATCTTTGGAGAAATCATGTTTTTATGGAAAAAGATGGGTTTTTTAATGAATGTATGAATGCATGGATGCCACATCTTCAAACATGGTAAAGCGAACATGGTAACGCAAACATGGTACTGCAAACATGGTACACAAACATGGTAACACAAATATGGTACACATAGGTTCAAAGGTCCAGCGTCACGAGCATGAGGTCAGAGAACCAAAAATGGGATAGTTCTAGTTAATCACCTGCACAACATGTTCTACTGATACGTCAGAGTCTACATTTTTCTTTCGGATATTACCGGCTTGCACGACTGAACTTGTGAGCCAGAAATATTCTCAAGAAAAACTCGTCTGAGTGTGGCTCTCCGCATGACAACTATCCAAGTCTTCACCTGAATCGTTTCTGCGCCACAACCTAATAAGGTCAGGATGGGTTGGGGTTCTACGGCCAACTCAGCTTCTACAGTTCAATGCAGCAATAATGTTTTCGCTACGAAACATGCTAAACATATATTACCAACAAGGAACCTCCACTGAGCGGAAGGATTCTCACGTACGCCTGTACATGACTATACCCTCCACCTAATTCTTATATGTATTTAATCCGGGTTAGGATTTGTCCATAATGTATCACTTGTAACAGAACCACACAAGTAACAGAACCAAAGAACCACACATGTAACAAGAATAAAAAACAACAATTAGAAATTGTTAGAACAAGATTTGTTCTGATCAATTATCTTAGTTTTGATGATAACAATAATATGAATTTTGCTTAAGATAATATGGTACTCTAATCCAATGCAATTTCCTTTTCAGGAAATATATAAAGAGTATGCATAATTCAGCGCTCAGAAGCTTTGTCTCAAAGGGTTCAGCATGCAACATCAGAACATGGTCTGGCAAGACATCAGAAGATGGTCGAAGCAGAATCAGAACATGGGTCTATGGAAGCATCAGAAGAACATGAGATCAGAAGCACTGAAGTTCTGATGGTATCACGCTCAGAAGCACTTCAAGGTCAGAAGATCAGAAGATGCTATGCACCAAGCTGTTTGACTCTGATGATATTCAAATGTTGTATTCACAAACATCAGATCAGAAGGAAGTACAAGTGGCAAGCTACGCTGACTGACAAAAGGAACGTTAAAAGCTACTAAAGGCTACGTCAGTAGACACAGCGTGAACAAGGCTCGAGGTAGTTGACAAAAGCGTATAACATTAAATGTGATGCTGTATGGAACACGCAAAGCATTAAATGCACTCAACGGTCATCTTCTCCAACGCCTATAAATATGAAGTTCTGATGAGAAGCAAGGTCAACCAATTCTACACCTATTCTGTGAATATCAACTTGCTGAAACGCTGTTCAAATCAAAGCTCAGAATCTTCATCTTCATCAAAGCTCACTACATTGCTGTTGTAATATATTAGTGAGATTAAGCTTAAACGTTAAGAGAAATATCACAGTTTGTGATTATAGCTTTTAAGAAGCAATTGTAATACTCTTAGAATTGATTACATTAAGTTGTAAGGAACTAGAGTGATTGTGTGGATCAGTATACTCTAGGAAGTCTTAGAGGTTATCTAAGCAGGTTGTAACTAGAGTGATCGTGTGGATCAGTATACTCTAGAAAAGTCTTAGAGGGTATCTAAGCAGTTGTTCCTGGAGTGATCAGTGTGTGATCAGAAGACTCTGGAAGACTTAGTTGCTGACTAAGTGGAGAACCATTGTAATCCGTGCGATTAGTGGATTAAATCCTCAGTTGAGGTAAATCATCTCTGCGGGGGTGGACTGGAGTAGTTTAGTTAACAACGAACCAGGATAAAAATAACTGTGCAATTTATTTTTATCTGTCAAGTTTTTAAAGCTACACTTATTCAAACCCCCCCCTTTCTAAGTGTTTTTCTATCCTTCAATTGGCATCAGAGCGCCGGTTCTAAGGTGCAAGCACTTAACCGTGTTTAGAAAAGATTCAGGAAGAGAAAAACGCTTCTGTAAAAGATGGTTGATGAAAGTGAAAAGTCTACACCTGCATCTACATCTGGCTCTGCTGAGCAATACAACGGTAACAATGGTTATACTAGACCGCCGATATTTGATGGTGAAAACTTTGAATACTGGAAAGATAAACTGGAAAGTTACTTTCTTGGTCTAGATGGTGATCTATGGGATCTTCTGATGGATGGTTACAAACATCCAGTAAATGCCAGTGGCGTAAAGTTGACAAGGCAAGAAATGAATGATGATCAGAAGAAGCTTTTCAGGAATCATCATAAATGCAGAACTGTTTTGCTGAATGCTATCTCTCATGCTGAGTATGAGAAGATATCTAACAGGGAAACGGCCTATGACATATATGAGTCCTTGAAAATGACTCATGAAGGAAATGCTCAAGTCAAAGAGACTAAAGCTCTAGCTTTAATCCAGAAGTATGAAGCCTTCAAGATGGAGGATGATGAAGACATTGAAAAAATGTTTTCAAGATTTCAAACTCTTACTGCTGGATTGAGATTTCTTGACAAGGGATACACCAAGGCTGATCACGTAAAGAAGATCATCAGAAGCTTACCCAGAAGATGGGGTCCTATGGTGACTGCATTCAAGATTGCAAAGAATCTGAATGAAGTTTCTCTGGAAGAGCTTATCAGTGCCTTGAGAAGTCATGAAATAGAGCTGGACGCAAATGAGCCTCAAAAGAAAGGTAAGTCTATTGCATTAAAATCCAATATCAAGAAATGCACTAACGCTTTTCAGGCTAGAGAAGAAGATCCTGAAGAATCAGAATCTGAAGAAGAAGATGAACTGTCTTTGATCTCCAGAAGGCTAAATCAACTCTGGAAGACCAAGCAAAGGAAGTTCAGAGGCTTCAGAAGTTCAAAGAAATTTGATCGTGGAGAATCTTCTGATGACAGAAGATTTGACAAGAAGAAGGTCATGTGCTATGAATGCAATGAGCCTGGACACTTCAAGAATGAATGTCCAAATCTTCAGAAGGAAAATCCCAAGAAGAAGTTTCATAAGAAGAAAGGTCTTATGGCAACCTGGGATGAGTCAGAAGATGATTCAGACTCTGAAGATGAGCAGGCTAACTGTGCGCTGATGGCGACAGAAGATGACGGATCAGAATCTACATCAGAATCAGATTATGAAGAGGTATTTTCTGAACTTACTAGAGATGAGTTAGTTTCCGGCCTAACTGAACTTCTGGAACTCAAGTCTCAGATCAGTCTCAAATACAAAAAGCTGAAAAAGCTATTTGAATTTGAAACAAAAAAGCTTGAGTTGGAGAATTCTGAATTAAAAGAAAAACTTTTAAAATTATCCAATAATGTTGGATCTCCTTCTGATTCAGAAAAATCCACTCCTGGTCTAAACCATATTCTGAAAGAATATGATTTAAGTTTCAGGAAGTTCTTATCTAGAAGTATTGGCAGAAGTCAGCTAGCTTCTATGATATATGCTGTGTCTGGAAACAAAAGAGTCGGCATTGGTTTTGAGGGTGAAACCCCATACAAACTTGAACCTGTTGATGAAATGAAATTCACATACAAGCCATTGTATGATCAGTTCAAGTATGGCCACTCCCATGATATTAGGCACACTTCACATGCTCAAAGTTTTCACATAACACACACCAAAAAGCATGTGACACAACCTAGGAAATATCATGAAACTCACATTAAAAATTATCATGCTGTTCCTCCTATCGCTTACAATGTTAAATCCAAGTTCAATCAGAACTTGAGAAAATCTAACAAGAAAGGACCCAAGAAAATGTGGGTACCAAAGAAAAAGACTATTTCTTTTGCAGATTCTCTTGGCGACAAAGAAGATAAAAGTCAACATGTCATGTCACCTGGACTCAAGTTGGTCTCAACACTTGAAGGGAAGAAGGACTGTCTTCCAAGTTCTGGTACTTAAATCTGTTGAAGAAACTTTGTCTGTAGGAGATCAGAAAAGATAGTTTATCAGTCTTGAAATCATTTGTCTTGTTTGTTTCTCAAGCAATGGTGTTTCGTTCTTGAGTATTCTGAATGCTCTAAATGCTACAGAATATACAATATTGAAACATTGATTGTTGAAAAATCAATAAATATCTGGTTTGATGATAAACTTGTTTCTAATGAAACAAAGCAGCTTAAGAATTTCTGCAGATACAGTTTTGTCTTATCAGAAGCTGCAGAACAAAGAAGTGAATCTCCAGAAGCTGTGTATATCAGAAGTAATGGATCAGAAGATCATTCAGATTTATATCAGCACACTTCAGAAGGAGTGTTTCCAGAAGAGAAACTTGATCAGAATCTGAAGGCGTAAAGTCTATTCTGAAATCTACAGCTGTCATCTATTATCTGATGGTGAACACGTGTCTGTACGGTTAGTACAAAGCGTGCAGTTGAAAAGACGACGACCTAGGTAACTGTATTAAATCATTTCATTTACTGTGTTCTCTCTCCTAATGTCATTTCTCATTAAATGCATAATGATTTTTTTTTTAAATCTTTTAAATAACCCGTTTCATCTTCATTCCCTCTTTTTCCTCTCTTTCTCTCTCTTTTGTGCATTCACTTCGTTGCATTTCTCTTCAAACCCTAGTTTTTTGATTTGATCTCAAAGCATTATCATCATGAACTCATCTTCTTGTTCATCAAATTCAAAAGAAAGGCTCACTTCTACACAGATCCTTTTAAGCAAATTTGAGCATGCTCCATTGAAAACATGCTTAATACCCACGAAAGAACTGGAAGTTCTATGTGAATCTGCTGTGGACATCAACAACCTTAAAGCTAATGGCTTTCAGTGTGATGCAAGAATCCTTGAACAAGGATGGTCTAAATATCTTGATAGATTGGTTGGTCCAATTTATCCTGAACTTGTGAAGGATTTTTGGGTACATGCAACGGTTACTCCAACTGCCATCATTTCATTCGTGCTAGGGCATGAAGTGGTTATCACTGAGAAGCTCATCAGGAAGCTGTACAATCTTGATGATGAAGAAGGTTGGTCTGGTCTTCAACCCAATACAGTTGACTGGACTCCAGTTGAAAAACAAATCTCTACGGTTTTTGGAATTGATTCTCATAACACGGGCACCTTAAGGCCTTTTTACAAAGTATGGGCTGAGATTATTCTGGGTTCTCTTCACCATAGAAAAAGGATGCTCTCCTCCTCCTACATCAGTCCGACTCACAAGTATACTCTTTTCTGCATTGGCAAAAAGATAGAGATCAACATCTCTCATATTCTGTTTGAGAATCTGAAAACTTCTATCTTTGAGTCAAGAGAAGATGAAAGGGCGAAGTACCCTCATATTCCAAGAACAACCATTCCATTCGGAAGGATGATTTCAGACATTCTGATTGAAAGCAAAGTGGTGGACTCCATCAGAAAACTCAATGCATCCCATTTTCTTGGAGTAATTCAAGGTCCCATCTTCAATGGTGTTGATTTGTTCAGACTGGAACTCATTAAGAATGTACCTTTTGTGTGCACAAGCTTTCCTGACATTCTGTCAAGAAGAATTGCTGTTGAAGGATTCATCTCCTTGTTTCATAAAGAACTTGATCATGTTGTCAAGCTTTACTTGGAAGATTGTGTTAGGAAGCAATCAGACGTTGATCCTGCTTGGATCCGTGGCAGAGTACTCCCGTCCAAAGATGATATTCTGAAGAAGGATAAGAAGGAACGACAGGCAAGGCTAAAAAGAAAGGCACAAGAAGATGAGGCTGAGAGAGCCAAGAAGTTGAGGGTCACATATGATCCTGACAAGGTAGGCTCTTCTGAACGAAGGAATAAAAGGATCAGAGACTCCTTTCACAAAACCAGATCTTCACATGCTTCTTCTGAACACTCCTCCAGGCAGGTTTTTACTCCACCTCCTTCTGTCCCTAAACCTTCTCCCCAATCACCTTCTTCTGAACCAAAAGTAAACTTCACCTTACCAAATCCTTCTCCGTCATCCTTCTCCTCTCCCATTCTAAACCCCACACCTTTAAGTATTCTTCCCCCAACTCCTTCTGATAAATCTTTCTCACCAATTCCCTTTACAAATACTCCATCCTCGTCTCAATCTATCATTTCAGATATTCCATCCTCATCAATCATTCTCTCAGATATCCCTTCTTCCTCATCCACCGCACCTCCACCTTCTATATCCCATCCCTTACCTACCAGAAAATCCAAACCTTACTGTCTTCTCTACCCTGACTACAAATTCACCTTCAATCCGCCTGAACCTGAACCCTATACCTACCTGGAACTTTTCAGACATGAGGTGATTAGCAGTCTAGACCTTCTGAAGGATGCATTTCTAAATGGTCTGGATGATGTTTCTACAAGAAATCTCTGGAGAAGATTTCGCAAGGATTTTCAAGTAGAAGCAATGGGAGTACAGAAAAGACTAGTGGCTGCTGCCCCTGGTTACCCTGGTTACCTTCTGGAGGAAGATAATGGTATATACTACCATCCTCTCAGAAATTGTGTTGCTGCTGAGGAGAAGCCCTTTGTGGATGAATTGGAAGTAGCAAGACTGGCTGCTGAAATGGAAGCAAATCCATGCAGGGATATTGTTATCTTTATTCCTGATTATCCTGTTCTGCTCGGAGACTTCAAGACTCTCTTTGACTATCTGAGGGAAAACCCTTCTGAGAAAGATCCAAGCTTGGTCATTCCAGAAGTTGTTGACCCACCAGAAGTTGAAGGTCCTTCTGCTCCCAGGAATCTAGCTGCCATTCTTCAGGCACTTGAGAATGGAGACTCGGAAATTCCTGCTGCAGAATATAGAGATGCTTCTATGCAAGAAGCAGATGCTGAAGATCATGTTGCTAAAACTGTTCCTGTTGAGGAAATCCCTGCAAATGATCTATCTATGGAAGCTGCAGATCAACATGTCATCCCTGTGGATAGAAGCTGTGAAGCTTCTTCTGATGAATCTTCTCGTCTTGCAAGGACTCTGGAAGAAATTCAGAAGAGACAGGATGAGCAAAGCTCACTCAATGATAAGTATAACTCTTTCATGGTGAGGCAAGAAGGACACAACAATGAGGTTAAAGAGATGCTGGCCAAGATCTTGTCAAGGCTAGGGCCATCTTAGATTGAGTCTGTGTTGTTTCTTTCTTTTCGTTGCATCTGTCTTTGTGCATCTGATCTTTCTTATCTTCATGTACTTCTGTACCTGCTGTTTGAACTTCAATGAAATCATCTTCTTCCTCCGTGTGTTTCGTTTTGTTTGTCTCTGAATCTTTTTTGCTTTTTGATGATATGACAAAAAGGGGGAGAAATATGTGATAAATGATTTGATTTAATCAGTTGCATTTACTAACAAGAACTGCAAGTTCTATATGGTTTAAGTGTTTTGCAGGTATAAAGAAGTGAAGAAAATCTTCAAAGCAAACACCAGAAGCAAAACCATAAGAAGTGTTATTCTGTAAAAAGAATAAACTCATGGAAACTGAAGCAAGCTGAGTGCTGTCAAGCTTCAGAAATCAGAAGCAAGAAAGAAGAATGAATCAGAAGCACTGATAATAGAATTTGATTCATATTTGTTTATTTGCTCTGACAAAATTCTATTTGCTCTGATACATTATTTTAGCCTATATGGCTCTAATACATATCATGTGTTCTAATATACATTTTATGTTCTGACTCGTTCATGCTGACTTTTGTCGTTTAGTTTTTGTTCTGTAACATTTCAGGATGTAGAGATGCTCTGATGATGCTCTGGTACATTCAACAATGTTCTGATACAAATCTAGCATGAAGTGATGTTGGTAGAAATTCAAAGCTCTGAAGCTATCCGAGGGAAGCAGAAATCAGAAGCTGTGAATGTTCTAAAGATCCAGAAAACTCAAGTTCTGACGCTGTCCTAAATGGAAGCAGAAATCAGAAGCTGTGAATGTTCAGAAGATCAAAGAAATTCAAGTTCTGAAGCTGTCCTAGATGGAAGCAGAAGTCAGAAGCTGTGAATGTTCAGAAGATCAAAGAAATTCAAGTTCTGAAGCTGTCCTAGATGGAAGCAGGAATCAGAAGCTGTGAGTGTTCTAGGGATCTAAAGAAATTCTAGTTCTGAAGCTGTCCAATGGAAGCAGAAGTCAGAAGCTATGAATTCTCTAAAGACAGAAGCTCATATGATCGTCTCTACCGAAATAATCAGGGAAGTCTTTTATTAAAGTTCTTCGAGTATTTATTTCAGGGGGAGATTATTTATCTCAGGGGGAGATTGTTAATCTCAGGGGGAGACATATTCATATGCTTATGCTATAGCTGTGTAATTTGTCTTTTGCCGTCTGCTCTTTCTGATCGCAAATTCATATCATTTATATATGTTTTTGTCATCATCAAAAAGGGGGAGATTGTTAGAACAAGATTTGTTCTGATCAATTATCTTAGTTTTGATGATAACAATAATATGAATTTTGCTTAAGATAATATGGTACTCTAATCCAATGCAATTTCCTTTTCAGGAAATATATAAAGAGTATGCATAATTCAGCGCTCAGAAGCTTTGTCTCAAAGGGTTCAGCATGCAACATCAGAACATGGTCTGGCAAGACATCAGAAGATGGTCGAAGCAGAATCAGAACATGGGTCTATGGAAGCATCAGAAGAACATGAGATCAGAAGCACTGAAGTTCTGATGGTATCACGCTCAGAAGCACTTCAAGGTCAGAAGATCAGAAGATGCTATGCACCAAGCTGTTTGACTCTGATGATATTCAAACGTTGTATTCACGAACATCAGATCAGAAGGAAGTACAAGTGGCAAGCTACGCTGACTGACAAAAGGAACGTTAAAAGCTACTAAAGGCTACGTCAGTAGACACAGCGTGAACAAGGCTCGAGGTAGTTGACAAAAGCGTATAACATTAAATGCGATGCTGTACGGAACACGCAAAGCATTAAATGCACTCAACGGTCATCTTCTCCAATGCCTATAAATATGAAGTTCTGATGAGAAGCAAGGTCAACCAATTCTACACCTATTCTGTGAATATCAACTTGCTGAAACGCTGTTCAAATCAAAGCTCAGAATCTTCATCTTCATCAAAGCTCACTACATTGTTGTTGTAATATATTAGTGAGATTAAGCTTAAACGTTAAGAGAAATATCACAGTTTGTGATTATAGCTTTTAAGAAGCAATTGTAATACTCTTAGAATTGATTACATTAAGTTGTAAGGAACTAGAGTGATCGTGTGGATCAGTATACTCTAGGAAGTCTTAGAGGTTATCTAAGCAGGTTGTAACTAGAGTGATCGTGTGGATCAGTATACTCTAGAAAAGTCTTAGAGGGTATCTAAGCAGTTGTTCCTGGAGTGATCAGTGTGTGATCAGAAGACTCTGGAAGACATAGTTGCTGACTAAGTGGAGAACCATTGTAATCCGTGCGATTAGTGGATTAAATCCTCAGTTGAGGTAAATCATCTCTGCGGGGGTGGACTGGAGTAGTTTAGTTAACAACGAACCAGGATAAAAATAACTGTGCAATTTATTTTTATCTGTCAAGTTTTTAAAGCTACACTTATTCAAACCCCCCCTTTCTAAGTGTTTTTCTATCCTTCAGAAATAACCCTTTCTTTGGAAACAATAAAAAGATGGTCCCCAGTGAAGTCGCCATTTTTCTGTCGCGGGGAAAAATCGTATCTTTTTTCGGGATGAGACACCTGATGCCTTCGTTGGGCTCGAGTGCTCAAAAAAATGATTTTTCTTTTGTTTCGACCAAACTTTTTATTGTTTCCAAAGTTGGAAAAGGAAAAAAGCTGCAATAACCTTAAAAGTGATGGAGAGATCTTGGGTAAGAGGGTTGGTTATACGAAGGGAAGGTATTAGCACCCAACGTATATATAGTACTCTATAGGTTTCTTTGCTATGTTTTTCATTCCATGTTATTGAGAGGTTCTTGTGAAATAGGTGGGACCTAAGGTGTTTGTTTGATTATGCTCGCAAAGATCATCGCGATCCTCTACATACATATCCCTTAGAGGGAATCAGAGCATCTGTAGCTCGGGGTCTACGGGTGCTAAGGTTTGAGTGGTTTGAGGGAGAAGTTTTGCTCGCCAAGGATACGACCTTGTGCCTACGTATTCTCAAAGGGATGTTGAGAAAGTCAGAGCAATCGTAGTTCCCACTTATGCTAGTGGAAGCAAAGGAAAAGAGACAAATGTCATCTCAATGTTCGATGTATCTAATCTATATCATCACATACATCTGTTTGATTTTTGTTTGAAATCTTTTCATTATAAGCCCTGGGTTGTGCCACTTATGGTGCTTAGAATGATAAAGATGCTTTTTAGCCAGCCTTGTGGCAAAAACTTTCAATGAAGTCAGCCTTGTGACAAAAAGTTTTGATTAATCAGCCAACCTTGTGGCAAAAGTTTCAATGAAGTCAGCCTTGTGACAAAAACTTTGATTAATCAGCCAGTATGGTGGCAAAACGGTTTGATTGATTAGCCAGCCTTGTGGCAAAAAAGAAATTTGATTGATTGATTGTTTGTGATGATATAGAAGAGATACTCCTATCATAGAGATGATAAATGTCTAATCTCCTAGGGTATTTGATTTGGATATTGGGGATGCTTATAAGAAGCCCGTGGGTCCTTGTACGAAGCCCAAGAGGAGGCTATCCGAGGGTCCTTGCATTGTAAGCCCAAGAGGAGGCTATGGGAGGGACAATCGAGGGTCCTTGCATTGTAAGCCCAAGAGGAGGCTATGGGAGGGACAAGTCGTTTGTACAAAGCCCAAGAGGAGGCATGGTATAGTTAGTTTGAGCTCTTAGAGCGATTTCACCGGGAAACCATACTCTATGTCCTAACCTAAACTAGGGAGATTCTTTGCACGAAGCCCAATAGGAGGCTGTGGGGAACCTAGTGTTGTACTAAGTTGAACAAGCATATATAACACAATCACAAACATGAACAAGTACGAACAAATATGAACAAGTACATGAACAAATATGAACAGTTATACATATATATGACAAAGTGTGTGTATATAATGGAGTTTATGAGGGAAATATACCTGTAAGCATGATCCATTTGTATACACGGGGCTCGGGACTTATACTCGGGGAGAGGCCCATGTTTTATTTTATAAAACATGGTTGATTGTTTTGTTAAAAGATGCGCCGTTTGAAAAACTGTTTGAAAGTTTGTTTTGAAAGAAGTTTTTTGTTTAAAGAAAAATTGTACAAAGCAAAAGGAAAGAGTATGTACAAAAAGGGGCTTGGGACTTATACCTACATGGAGGCCCATGGTATTTTTGAAATCAATTGATCAACCCAAAAAGATTTAATCAATAGTTTCTTTTGAAAAGAAAAACTCAAAAAGAAATGGTTTATCATTTTGAAAAACGGTGACCGTTTGCTTTGAAACGGTTTGAAATTTTGAAAGAAATCAAATTAATTAAGATAAACACAAAGATTATACTTAATTAACACCTAGATGATTAGGGTTTGATCACAAAATATTTACAAATGATTAAGTTTGAAAAATCAAAATAAAAAACAATATTTAAAGTATTTAAAAACACTTAAAAATATGTCATTTTAAACTTAATTAAAAATGTATTAAATAAATATATTTTTGTGATTTTTTTTTATATTCATAAAATACATATATAAAATAAGAAGTGTGTAAAAAATGAACAAAAAATGAGTTAATTTGATTGGTTAAATTAATTGATGAAGTTGTGAAGAAAAATAAGAAAAATAGTGTTAAAAAATTGGGTTTTGTCTCCACAAGGACTTGAACTCACGCCCTCACTCTCACCAGCCAAAACAACAACCAACTGAGCCACGCTTGTGGCTTGTAAGTAATACGCGCCCAATTGAATATATTTTCAATCAATTTCAAAAAAACCTTTGAACAAAATCTGGCGCCAAGAACAAACCCTCAACAAGAATTTGAAAATCTTCGAAACTGAATGAAATTGATCAAGTAAAGGGTCCATCTCACTCGTTTTTTCATAAGGAACATGATGGTGACCTTTAATTTCATTTATTTTCACTCTAAGGCTATCAATTTTCTGATGAACACGAAGAACCCTAATTCTATGATTCAATCTGAAATTGTGTATGATTGATGAATTATGAAATTGATTGAGGGTTATTGATCAGTGATAGTGCAGAAATAAGATGGCAAAGCAATATTTCATTTATGATGCATGATTCATAGAGTTTGAAGTTCAAGTGTACTTACCTCAAAAACGGCCAAACGAAGAATTGAATTTTGATCTGGAGGTGTTACAGGTGCTTTGTATCAATCTGAATAGCTTCAATGATGATTATGGAAGGTGTCTGGATGCTTGGAGCAATTTGAATTCACCTGTGCTAAGCTATGGAACCCGATCTGCAGAGCCTTTGGAGTGTGAATCGAATTTGAAGATTATGAGGTTACATGTCATATGTGAGTGTTTGGATCATTCATATGAAGTATATGGAGGGTATTAGAAGTGATAGTTTGGGCAGATATGGCTTGATGTGAGAATTGGCATGTTAAGGTTCACTTTATGCAAACATGGAGGTGAGATGATGATTCTGAGTTTTGGGGTAATTTGGGGTGTGTGAGTGGATCAAACACATCACATATGATGTTTATGAGATGTTAGAATCATTACTTTGGCCAGAACTTCAAGGGTTTGGAGGTTGAGTTTTCTACCTCACTTTGAAACTTGAAACTTGCAATTCAAGAAAGAAGAGAGAAAACCTATAATTGTGAGGTTTTGATGTGATTTGGAGAGTGGAAATGACCTCTATTTATAGGCCAAGCTTTCTGAATACAAAGCCCTTGCAAGTGGATCAAAGAGTGATGATTTGGCTTAAGAGATAAAATGGAATCTTTCACATTTAATGCATATGGTTAAAAGTGACTTAACCATGGTTATTTTGCCAAGCTTCTTATCTCTTTCCATTCTGATCTCAAACCAGAAAAATATCTTCCAATTATTGCATTGGTGTGTCATCACTTGTGTTATAGGCCATATAGTGTATGAACTTAGTGAAAATGGCTTGTAATTTCATGCATAATGACCTTTAATGTCAAAATTCAAAACCATATCTACACTCCATATTTTTTCATGCTCTTGGACATTTTGGAAAGCTCATGTTATGTACTTCAAAACCCTAGTTGAAAGTTTCTTCAATACCTTTAAGGAAATGGGTGAAAAAGATCCATGAACTTTGAAGAAAATGAGATTTTAAGTGAAATTTTCAAAAGATGCCAACTTTGAAGCTCCATATCTCTTAAATGGTTGATCTTTTGGAAAATCATCATATGTGACAAAGTTGTTTATTGGATCAAAATCTACAACTTCTATGTTGGAAGTTTTTTTCAGTTTGTAGGTGAAATTTTGAGAAACACTTAGAATTTTTCTAAGTATGGAAAGTCAAACTTTTGACTTTTTGATTCTTGATTGATTTTCTTGATTTTTCTTGATCAAATGACTTCATATATCATATATTGATGATTCAAAACTTCAAAAGTCAAGGTTGACCAAAATTCCCCAAAAGTCAATGGTGATCTTGTACAGTTGACTTTTTTAGACGAATCGCGTTTCTGGAGATTTCAAATGAACCAGGCTATCCTCACCAAATGAATGGTATGAATGGATCACGTTGAGTTATTGGAAGACCTTGAGCCATGGTTTAAGTTGTGGCACCATGTTCTGATTAAAAAGTCAGTTGTTCAGGTGATTTAGGTCAAAAACCCTAATTGTCGACCTGATGAAATTGATGACTCTGGATCTTGAATTGAGACACAATTTCCATTGGATGTTGTCATAGGGATTATTTGAAGATGATTGAAACCTTTGATTGACTTCCTGGGGATTTTTAGGGTTTCCCAAATGCGATCCCTGATTTCAGTCCCTGATAGTTCAAAACCCTAATCTGATGACTTGAAATTTCATTGTTGATCAATCTTGGTGTAGGAGATGTCCTGAGCCAATGGATTAGGTCAAAATGATGCACTTGGGGTCTTGAGGTCATGTCCCAAGTCATTAGGTCAAATCCTGAGCAAAAATCAGGGGTATGCTATCTTCAGTCAAAACCCTAATTTGGTTGATTCAAAGTCCCTGAGCTTGTTGAAATGAATCTTTGAGGACCAAATGTTGATTGTTGATGAAGATGATTCATTTGAGATGAAGGGGGAACAAAACCCTAATTGATTGTTGCTTGTACTGATGAGTGATTTCTTGATTAAACCCTGCTGAGCACAAGTAGCAAACACAAGCTATGCATTTTGTTAGAGATGCAAATGATGTATATGCAAATGATATGAGGTGGTATCTTAGGTCAAAAATTGGGGTATGACAGTCTCCAAATCATGTTTTTAAATTAAAGAAATCATTATACGGATTGAAGCAAGCTCCGAGAGCTTGGTATGAACGTTTAAGTTCTTTCCTTCTGGAAAATGGTTTCACTAGAGGAAAAGTGGACACTACTCTCTTTTGTAAAACCTTTAAAAAGGATATTTTAATATGTCAAATATATGTTGATGATATCATCTTTGGAACATCTAATGCTACACTTGGAAAGGAGTTTGCTGAGTCTATGCAGGCTGAATTTGAAATGAGCATGATGGGAGAACTCAAGTATTTCCTTGGAATTCAAATCAACCAAACTTCTGACGGAACTTATGTTCATCAAACGAAGTATGTGAAAGAACTTCTGAAGAAGTTTAATCTTTCTGAAAGCAAAGAAGCCAAAACTCCTATGCATCCAACATGTGTCCTAGTTTACAGAAGATCCAGAGATTACAACTTAGTAGGATTCTGTGATGTTGACTATGCTGGATATAGAATAGAAAGGAAGAGCACTTCTGGAAGTTGTCAATTCCTTGGAAGTCATCTGATCTCATGGTACAGCAAGAAGCAAGCTACAATTGCCCTCTCAACAACAGAAGCAGAATATGTTGCTGCTGCTGGTTGTAGCACACAAATGCTCTGGATGAGAAGTCAGCTAGAAGATTATCAGATATATGAGAGTAACATTCCTATTTTCTGTGATAATACTTCTGCTATATGTTTATTTAAGAATCCTATTTTACATTCAAAAGCTAAACATATTGAGATTAAACATCATTTCATAAGGGACTATGTTCATAAGGGTGTTATATCTTTAAACTTTGTGGATACAGACCATCAATGGGCTGATATCTTTACAAAACCCCTTGCTGAAGATAGGTTTAAGTTCATTCTGAAGAATATCAGTATGGATTTATGCCCAGAATGAGAAGATGAGAAGATCTTATGTATGAGTATCTTCTGAAATGAGATTGGATTAGTCTTTTATAAGAAGTTCTGATTGTAATCAATTAGAAGTAGTGATTCTGTTATTACTAACGTTTCATTGTCTAAGTTGACTCAGAATCTCTTTAAAAGTAAAACAGCTGTAACTGGCTATCCAGATGGTAAACACGTGTTCACTATTTCTGGACAAGCGTGCGTGCAGTTGAGGGGACGCCTACTTAGGTAACTGTGCTTTTTCTGCATACATCTTTTGTAATTTTGTTTGATTAATCAATGAAAAAAATTAATTTTGTTTCTTTCCTTTGTCGTTTTCTACATCCGAATCTTTTATATTTTTTTTGATGTTATGACAAAAAGGGGGAGAAAATATATGATAAATGATTTGATTTAATCAGTTGCTTTACTAACCGAACTTGCAAAGTTCTATGCTTTAAGTTGTGTTGTTGCAGGAATTGAAGATTCTCTTACAAGATCAACATAAGAAGCAACAAGATGAATCAAGTTCTTGGATTCTTGAAGCAAGCTGAGTGCTATGAAGCTTCAGAATCAGAAGCAAGAAGGAAGAATGTTCAGATATTCTAATGATAGAATATACTCTGAAACATTTTGTCTATTTGTTCTGACACATTCTATATGGCTCTGATACATATTATGTGTTCTGAAACATATTCTATGTTCTGACTCATTCATGCTGACTTTTGTCGTTTAGTTTTGTTCTGTAACATTTCAGGATGTAGAGATGCTCTGATGATGCTCTGGTACATTCAACAATGTTCTGATACAATCTAGCATGAAGTGATGAAAGAAGAAATTCAAGTTCTGAAGCTGTCCGATGGAAGCAGAAGTCAGAAGCTGTGAATGTTCTGAAGATCAAAGAAATTTAAGTTCTGAAGCTGTCCGATGGAAGCAGAAGTCAGAAGCTGTGACTGTTCTGAAGATCAAAGAAATTCAAGTTCTGAAGCTGTCCGATGGAAGCAAAAGTCAGAAGCTGTGAATGTTCTGAGGATCTAAAGAAATTCAATGTTCTGAAGCTGTCCTATGGAAGCAGAAATCAGAAGTCATGAATGTTCTGAAGATCAAGCATATGTGAACGTCTCTACTGAAATACTCAGGGAAGTCTTTTATTTATAAAATTCTTCTAGTATTAATTTCAGGGGGAGATTATTCATCTCAGGGGGAGATTGTTAATCTCAGGGGGAGACATATTCACATGCTTATGCTATAGCTGTGTAAATTGTCTTTAGCCGTCTGCTCTTTCTGATCGCAAATTCATATCATTTATATATGTTTTTGTCATCATCAAAAAGGGGGAGATTGGTAGAACAAGATTTGTTCTGATCAATATTCTTAGTTTTGATGATAACAAGGATATGAATTTTGTGTGAGATAATGTGGTACTCTAATACATTGCAATTTCCTTTTCAGGAAATATATAAAGAGTATGCACAAATCAGCGCTCAGAAGCTTTGTCTCAGAAGGTTCAGCATGCAACATCAGAACATGGTCTGGCAAGACATCAGAAGATGGTCAAGGCAGAATCAGAACATGGGTCTATGGAAGCATCAGAAGAACTTGATATTAGAAGCAGAAGCACTGAAGTTCTCATGGTATCACGCTCAGAAGCACTTCAAGGTCAGAAGACAAGAAGATGCTATGCACCAAGCTGTTTGACTCTGATGATATTCAAACACTGTATACACAAACATCAGATCATAAGAAAGTACAGGTGGCAGGCTACGCTGACTGACAAAAGGAACGTTGGAAGCTATTAAAGGCAACGTCAGTAGACACAGCGTGAACAAGGCTCGAGGTAGTTGACAAAAGCGTGAAACATTAAATGCAATGCTGTACGGAACACGCAAAGCATTAAATGCTCCCAACGGTCATCTTCTCAAGTGCCTATAAATATGAAGTTCTGATGAGAAGCAAGGTTAACGAATCTTGAACGAACTTATTCTGAAAAACTTGCTGAAACGCTGTTCAACTCAAAGCTCAAAAACTTCATCTTCATCAAAGCTCACTACATTGCTGTTGTAATATATTAGTGAGATTAAGCTTAAACGTTAAGAGAAATATCACTGTTGTGATTATAGCTTTTCAGAAGCATTTGTAATACTCTTAGAATTGATTACATTAATTTGTAAGTAACTAGAGTGATCAAGTGTTGATCAGGATACTCTAGGAAGTCTTAGCTTGTGTCTAAGCAGTTGTAATTAGAGTGATCACGTGGTGGTCAGGAAACTCTAAGAAAGTCTTAGCTTGTGTCTAAGAATTTGTTCCTAGAGTGATCAGGTTGTGATCAGGATACTCTAGAAGACTTAGTCGTGGGCTAAGTGGAAAACCATTGTAATCTGTTGCGATTAGTGGATTAAATCCTCAGGTGAGGTAAATCACTCCGTGGGGGTGGACTGGAGTAGTTTAGTTAACAACGAACCAGGATAAAAATAACTGTGCAATTTGTTTTTATCGCTCAAGTTTTTAAGACTACACTTATTCAAACCCCCCTTTCTAAGTGTTTTTCTATCCTCCAGTAACTGCTGTCCCCCGTCTTTCTCTAGCACTTTTTATCGCGTTGAAATCTCCCCCCAAAATCCACTCTCCATCTTTGAATTTCTCCTTTAAAATAAGTAAATCATTCCACAAGGCCTTCTTTCTACTCAAGTCACACGAAGAGTACACATTCACCACATAATACAAGTTGTTCTTCCAATACACTTTAATCCCCAAATAACCGTCTCCTTTAAAACTATTCAACACCTCCATATTTTCTTGGTTCCATAAAGTGAGCAATCCACCCGATTTACCAACCGAATTAGAAAAAGAAAAACCCAACTCCGAATTCCTCCATAAACTCTTCGCAATTGCATCATCCATATTAGTAACCTTTGTTTCTTGTAACAAAAAAATATCCGCTTTTCCTTTATTAATCAAAAAAGAAATTCTTCTCCTCTTGAGTGCATTCACTTCCCCTCTTATATTTAAAGTTCCAATAATCATTGCATAACTATCTTGTTCTCCTTCTTTGATACCACATCCCCACGCCCTCCTTTTTACAACTCCTCTATTCTACTAATAAATTTGCTACGACCCTCTGTGTCCACCACCCCCAAAGCTACAATGGCCGACAAAAGTTTTCCCAAAACATCATTATTCAAAAAATCCCATTGTCTAACATTATTTCTTTGAATATCCGACTCTTCTTTATGATTACCATAACACACCGAAAAACTCCCAACATCTTGGTCTCCCCTCCTACTTTGAAGAACTTTGAAAGATTCCCTTTAGAATTTAATAAGCCCACCTTATTTGTTTTTTTAACATCACTGCCACTGTTAATATAAATTTTCCTTCCTTTTTTGCTTCTCCAAAGATCCTTTTCCATACCCCCATTACCTATACCTCCCAAACCATTGATCTTCCTCCATTTCACCTTTTTGCTTCTTTTATTAGTGGAAGAGTCCTTTAAATTGTTTAAAGAACACTTCACAAAAGATCTATCAGAGCAAAACTTGGAATAACCCTCCACACCGCGGATCTCCGCAATGTTCCGTAAGCTAGCCAATTCTAGATCAAAATGTCCTTCCTCCATGTTGTTACCTCCTGCCCCTCGATCCGAACAGTTCTGCCCTCCCTCTGAAACCTCAGCTTCCTCCACCCCATCATACGAAACTCCTTTAGGAATATCACATAAGTCCTTATTTTTAGAGTTAACAGACAGCCCCCCACCAGAACTCACATCAACATTTAAACTAACAATGTTTTCTACAATCCCATGCGTAACAGGCTGATTGCGAAAACAGACTCCCTCAGTTCCAACAGGAACCGCAGCGCCAGGAGGAACGGAAGTGTCCTCCAGACCCATTATTCCATCGGAACTTCCAGCAACACAAACCAACGGGGACTTAGAAGAGGATTGAACAATACTATCCTCAGAGAAAACAGTTCTAAAATCCGCTATCCCCTCTAAACTATCGTCACAGCTACCGTCTTCAGAAACAGAAACTACACTATCAGAAGATATAGAAAATGAGGTACTTGAGCTGTAGAGGATCTGGCCCAATGCATCTTCTCTCACTGTGAGCTTGAATGAAGCACCATAGATGCAAACTTCCACATTGTCCGGGGACCGAAAATCCAAAGGAACTTTCAGCATCAAGCAAGCCACGTTGAAAACTTTTCCATTAGCCGTCTTTTCTTCAACACAAATGAAAGAACCCCATAGACCAGCCAACGACACAAAAAAATCTGACTGCCATGCCACTGCCGAAATTCCGTAAATCCTCAGCCAAACGTCTCTGAATTCATCCACCTTTCCTAACTCCCACCTCTTAATCTCACTAAACCAAGGTCTCCACCAGTTGTCCGATTCCTCCAAGCAATCCTCTATGAAACCCGACTCCAATTCTTCCAACAGACAAAGGTTACCACCGAGAGGACTCACTTTGACAGCAAAAATTCCCTCCATCTCCATATGCATCTGGATGTTGTACGCCGCACCTGGGAATAGAGATTTTCCCACATACGCTTTATGAAAACGAGCCCTTCGTTCCTCATCAGAATTGAACACCAATCCACTCTGAATCCCTATCTTCTGAGAAAGCTTTCCATCTGAATTTCCTACCACCTCCGCGAAAGACCTCAAATCCCTTCTTCCTGAACCATAACCACGACCATTCCCCATTTCCCGAACCCCACTGTTTCCTCCACCAACTCTGAAACCCTCCTCCTTAGCGCCTCTCCCGAAACGTGGAAGATTTACATGAATCTTCTTTCCTGCAATGATAATGTTATCCAGTCGAACAGCCAGAAGTCTTCCCTCTTCAACATCCACAAAACGGGCAAAGCCGAATCTTTTGCCTATTTTGTTCTTCCTTGGTGAAATCGCCACTTCCACGACATTCCCCACACACCCAAACAGCTCAAACAGACCTTTTACCGTCAAAGACACTGGAAATTCTGAAACATAGAAAGAGGTGACGCTATCCTCCGTCTTCAGACCCGAATTGATTTTGTCCCACCGCTGATTCGGCGCCTGCGGTTTTCGATTGTGAGAAACCCTCTTCCAACCTCCTACATCCTGCGACGATTGCACGAAGACCATGAGAGTAAAACGACGAGCCCTAACTCTCTCCTAGAGAGAAGTCAGAGCGTCTTTAGAGAGAGAACTAGTTTTTAATTCTTAATACATGGCTTGACACGTTCTTCTATAAGACACAATACTAAGAGGGTGGGGCGAGCTTACCTACGTGCTCGCCACGCGATTTCTTTTTTTTTTTTTGATAGAAAGACTAGCTATATATTAAGATAAGGCCAAAGAAGCCAAAGGTACAAAGTTCTCCTCAAAGTGAGGGATAAAAGCAAGCCAAGAGCGAGAGTCTATATGGCGGCCCAACCTAACTAACTTATGAGCATCACTAACATTGTTCCTACCCACAAACAAGACAGAAACTGAAACAAAGGATTTAAATAAAACTTGACAGTCTAAAGCTATAGGTTCTAGATCAGCAACAAAACAAACACCATTGACACAGTCAACAACCCTAAGCGCATCAGAATGGATCGTGACATTCTCAAGCTTTAGACTGTTTGAGATGACTAAAGATATTGTAGTCCAAAAGTTAAATTATGAATCGGTGGGGTATAATTATGACTATATAATATTTTTATAAAATGTTGTAAATCCGAATGATGCACCAACATGATTCATTTGGTTCTCATGAATCTCATAGCTTCATCAATTGCCCAGAGCATGGTGTTCATAGTAAACTTGGTTATGCTTGCACTTAAACAATAATAGTCATATTCAAACAGAACTATGACTGTTTCGGATTATTTAACCGACATCAATTTTTTTTCTAATAACTTGAAAAACAGAAGAATCTAACTGAACTTTCCGGTTTTTTAGTGGAGAATAATTCACGACCTCATAGGAAATTATGACGCTAGGAATATCATATGATCACATCACATATCACATATACAGATAAGCTAAGCGGCTAAAGTTAACGCTAGATTCCAGTCTTTATATAGATGTCATTCTTGTTACAGAATATGAATTTGTGTGGTAGTAGTTGCAATGTTTTGGTTAAGTCTATAAGCACTATTACGTACATTAGTACATGTGTTTTCATTCACAGAGATTGCTGCTTTGGCATTGGTTAAACTTCATGGGCCATCCAGTAAGAATATATGGTAGCTTCTTGAATTAGGTTTGTCTGCATATATCTTGACAACAGTAATGTGCTTGTGTTCCCTCTTATCTTTGTTATGTCATGAATCGATTTTGAGAGTATTGTTGCATCTTGGTGACGTAGGAAATGATTATAGATTAATATTAGAATTTATAATTATAATTTATATGATAGAAAACTTTGATCAAATAATTTATATATATATATATATATATATATATATATATATATATATATATATATATATATAGGAGGGATCAAATTACACCCGAAGAGTTATACCACGAGTTACACTCGTTCAATAACTATATCTCGAATTAATATTTTTTAAATTCAACCGTTGGATTGAAACGTAATATCATATAGATCATACCTATAAAGTTTGAGCTTAATCTATAATGATTTACTATAACATCAAGATATCCAAAGATTAACGTAAAAATGAGCTTTCATATAACGTTAATTTTGATGTAATTCAATGACATAGTAAATCATTATAGATTAAGCTCAAACTTTATAGCTATGATCTATATGATATTATGTTTCAATCCAACGGTTGAATTTAAAAAATATTAATTCGAGATGTAGTTATTGAACGAGTGTAACTCGTGGTGTAACTCTTCAGGTGTAATTTGATCCCTCCTCATATATATATATATATATATATATATATATATATATATATATATATATATATATATATATATATATATATATATATATATATATATATATATATATATATATATATTTATTTATTTATCCTCTATAAGATATTACTGAATGATGAAAAAAATAATTAAAAAATTGAATTTAATGTATCAAAACAAAGTACTCCGTTCTTTCAAAAATAAGAGTCCTTTAAAGTTAAAAAAATAATTTTCCTAATATTACAAAATAGATCCAAACTATAAAATAATAGTCATAGATACAACAACTTCATGTCCGAAAGTTCATAACACGTTAAAAAGTCCTCATATTTAGAGTAACCAAGTTGTTCTAATAACACTACAAGATCAAGAATAATCATCTCTAAAGAGTGGTTGTCCAAGTCATCATCATAACGAGAATGTAAAGGTAGACAAACATTACTAGTAGATTCTGGCCAATTCCTTTAAAGCATTCAAATCATTCTCCGGGGAATGCTCCTTGGTCTCTTGAGCCTAATCTTCTGACTTCAAGCAGACTAGTATTAAAACAATACAACAAATAACAGATTTTAAAACTAAGTTTTTGTCTCGGCCAAACCAACTGAATTGTAATCCAAGCGCGCCAATTTTTTTTTAAAAGACTTTCAGTTGAGCTATCAATCGATGGGAAAAGTCTCTAAAAAACACGTCTTTGAGTTTTAACAACTATACTTTTTAATTTTATTTTTAAGGTTAAATTATAGTTTTGGTCTCTCTATTTGGTGTTTTTACGATTTTAGTCTCTCTATTTTGGTTTTAAACACTTTTGGTCTCTTGTCCTCATTTTGCCTTAAAAAAACATAGCTTAATTGCAATTTTGGTCCCCCTATTATATTTTTTTTAGATTTTGGTCCTCCTATTTTAAAATCCGGAATTTTAGTCCCTATATTTTAGTTTTTTGAAGAATTTAGCCCCCCTGCAAATCTGAAAGCAATTTTTAATGACATGGAACTCACATTGAAGTCATATTCAACATAAATCTTAAATAAAAATAGTTTTTTTGAACAGTTCACTGTTGAACTGACACATACACGTCATCATTGTGAGCGTCATGTCATTAAAAATTGCATTCAGATTTGCAGAGGGGCTAAAATCCTCAAAAAACTAAAATATAGGGACTAAAATTCCGGATTTTAAAATAGGGGACCAAAATCCAAAAAAAAAATATAATAAGGGTACCAAAATTACAATTAAGCCAAAAAACATTTATTTGTTACATTTTAAAATACATTTTTTGTCTTCATCCTCACTTTTGGTCCCCCATCCCCACTAGAGGATGAACAACCTATCTTAAAAGTGACACAATTGTTTTTTTAAGGCAAAATGGGGATGAGAGACCAAAAATGTTGAAAAACAAAATAGGGGGACTAAAATCGTGAAAACATTAAAATAGGGGGACTAAAACTGTAATTTAGTCTATTTTTAATAATTACTCCCTCTGGTCTTATTTATAAGAAAAATTTTGATTTTTAGATACATTAAGTAACTAATATATCAAGACAATATATGGGTCAGATACATTGTCTTTTCAATGAATCTAAAAAGTAAAGTTTTTCTTATAAATAGGAACGGAGGGAGTACTTACATTGGTTGGTATGACAACTTATAGATAAAATTTTCATTTTTAAATTATTTTAATTAAAATCTAGAAGACATATTCCCTTGGTTTGGTTGACAAAGTGCAAATCAAATGATCATGTCAAAAAGTGTGAAAAAAGCTTCAACTACATTTTATATATTCAAATGATTCAAGACTCATCATATTTTTTTTAATAAGCAATGAGATTAATAAAGGGAGCATAAGGGATACTCCGCCCAAAACAAACGGAAAACTCCTACGACTCGAAACAAAGGAGCGGGAGGATATTCCAAGTGTGAAAATTACAAAGATCTCCTAGCTTATAGAAAGATAAAAGCCAATTCTAAGAGGAGAGGATAATCTCCGACATACAATCGAAAAAGCTAAACAACTCTTTTCTAAAAATACAAGCGTTACGCTTCAACCATAAACACCACGCCGTTGCCAACCAAATCACCGCTGTAATAGTCCTCTTGATTAAACTCTTCACTTTATCACAAGAGGCAAAGAAGCCAACAAAATCATCAAAAGATAACTCCGTGCCATGACCAATCCAACCGAACACTCTCCTCCATATCCGAGAAGTTATCTCGCATTCTCCAATTAGATGCGATAAGGACTCCTCTCTCTTCATGCACATAACACACAATAAATCATTAATATCCACCAAGACTCCTCTTTTAAAAAGTTGATCTTTAGTTGCAATTCAATTATGGATTAGACCCCAACCAAAAAACAGAATTTTTGCGGGAGCTTTGACTTCCCACAAGAAAGACGCTTATTTTATCAAACCTGCATTAAGAGGAGCACCCGAAAGATAAGTTTTGAAGCGATTATAACATGACTTAACCGAGAACACACCCGTCGGAGCGTCACACCACACAAAGGAGTCAACGACCTGCTCACGGAGGCAGCACTGCTGCAGCCTGGCAGAAAGTTCCTGCACTAGGGCCGCGACACAGCTGCTGTCCGTAGCCTGCAGCAAACTCACATCCAGCAAATCTGATACGGTCCATATCCAACCTTCGTTGCCTATAAAGCCAGTAGCAGCAACAGAAACAAGGTGATTGTCCGCCAATACAAACAGTTCCGGATAAGCCTCCATGATCGGCTGTTCACTCAACACACACGCATACCAAAACGGAGTCTCCTTTCCATTCCCCACATTGCAATCTACCGCTCTCGCAAAATGCTCATCACCCATTCTTTCATAGTTATCCAAAATTAAAACATCTCTCCACCATATTGAGTCATGTTTACCCACCACCGAAATGTCTCCAATCAACACTTTTAGTTTCACATTACCATATCTAGCTTTTAAGACATCACACCAAACCGCCTCTTTTTCGCTTAAAATCCTCCACTTCCACTTGCTAATAAGCGCCGCATTCATGATTTCCACATTTCTCACACCTAAATCCCCTTCCTCTCTAGGTTTACAAACAGTGTCCCAACAAACCCAATGAATCGATTTAACGAGGTCTCCACCACTCCATAAAAAATTGCTTTGAATAGAATGAATTTCTTTAAGCACCTTTGACGGCGCTTTATAGAAGGATAGAGAATATATCAGAATAGCATTGAGAACCACATTGATCAAAACCACCCGGCCTGCTATACTAAGATTCTTACCTCTCCAAACTACTAACCTCTTCTTCAAAAAAGAAATCAAGTCTTTCCACATTGAGATTTTTCTTGGATTACCACCCACTTTAACACCTAAAAACTTAAACGGTAGACTTCCCACTTTGCACGCAAGAAATGTCGAGGCCGCATCAAGAAACCAATCACCCATATTAATCCCATAAATATTACTTTTATTAAAGTTGATTCTCAAGCCCGACATTAACCCAAAGCCTCTAAGAATATTTTTCATACTCCATAGATTTGTCGTGTCTCCCTCGGAAATAATAATTGTATCATCCGCAAATTGAAGCAAATCAACCTCCCCATCCGTATCCACCTTGAACCCCGAAACTCTAATACTTCTTTCGCCTTCCTCATTAGGGCCGATAGCACCTCCATCACCAAAACAAACAAAAAAGGCGACAAGGGATCTCCTTGACGAAAGCCTTTTTCTACCTTAAAGTCCTTCGTTGTACTCCCATTTATAAGAACGAACATATAATTGGAGAAAATACATCCTTCCATCCACCTCTCACCAAAACCCATCCGCACAAGAACAAATCTCTCGAAATTCCAACTAACACGATCATAAGCCTTTTCAAAGTCGACCTTAAGGACCACACAACTCCTCTTCTCTCTTTTGGCAAAATCCAACACCTCATTCACCACTAGAACACCATCCGAAATACTTCTACCCGGAACAAAAGCCGATTGGTTGTTAGAGACTAAATTTCCAATCACACACTTTAATCTAGCCGCCAAAAGTTTAGCTAAAATTTTGTACAAGCTACCAACAAGACAAATAGGTCTAAAGTCGGCCAAAGATTGAGGATTTTTCATCTTAGGAACAAGAGTTATGAAGGACGAGGTACAAGCTTTAGTAAGCTTTGCCCTTTCATAAAAATCCGAAACAAGTTTGCCAATATCTCCTTTAACCACTTCCCAATTGCCTTTGAAAAACTCTAGAGAGTAGCCATCCGGCCCGGGACTTTTGTTCCCATCACACGCCCAAACGACGTCTTTTATCTCCTCCTCCGAAAAAGGTCTCTCAAGCCAAACGGCTTCATCTCCACTCAAAAACTTTAGGGAAACATCTTCCGGAATAGGTCTTTCCAAATTTTCTTCTTTGAAAAAAGATTGGAAGTAGCTAAAGATCTCTTCCTTTATGTTCTCCACACCCTCTATCCTACCGTTTTCCCCCTCCAACACGGTGATAAAACCTCTTCTTTGTCTATCCTTGGTGGCATTATGATAGAATCTAGAAATTTTGTCTCCCTCATGCAACCAAAGTTCTCTAGACTTTAACCTTAGCATACTTTCTTTCAAGTGTAAATTGTTCCGGATTTCAATCGAAGCCTCCCTTCTACTAGACACCAACTCATCAACATTCCCACCAAAGTTATCCACCAATAAACTATCCAACACATTTAGATTTTCCACCTCCTCTTTGACTTTCAAGTCGATCCAACCAAACACCTCCCTATTCCAATTACGAAGACTAGCTTTCAAACGTCTAAGCTTTTCATACAAAATAAAGTCCCCCCTACCAATGACATTAAGCTTTCCCCATTCTTCCGAAATAAAGGACTTAAAGTCTTTATGATTAAACCACACATTATTAAATTTAAAAGGTTTAAGACCCTAATCTATCACACCTACATTCAACCGAATCAGAGCATGATTCGAAATGTCTCTATATTCAATTCTTTGATCCACCACTCCCCAATCATCCGCTAAATTCCTCGAAGTCAAGAACCTATCAAGACGACTCATTTCCTTCCCATTGTCTTTAAACCACGTGTACTTTCCTCCAACACAAGGAAAATCCACTAGGCCTATATCTTCAATGAAGTCCTGAAACTCCTCCATACCTCTAGTATTCAAAGAAGAACCTTCTCCCAATCTTTCCTCCCTACTCAAAATTTCATTGAAATCACCCACAACACACCAATCCTCATTACCACTTTTATGCTTCCAATCCCCTAATGAACTCCAAACTATTATCCTCTCCATAGCACAACACGGGGCATACACATTCACAAGGTTGTAACACACTCCTTTCCAATGAATATTAATACCAACAAATCCCTTCTCTCTAAAACTAAAGTTAAGGGATAAAAGGTCATTCTTCCATAAGATCACCATACCTCCAAAAGCACCATTGAAGTTACACGCCGTCCATTCAACATCACCGCTGCCCCAGAAAGACTTAGCTAACAAATCATCAAAACGAACTAATTTGGTCTCTTGTAAAGCAAACATCAATATTGAGACTCTTGATCAAAAAACTCACTCTCTTCCTCTTCGAAAGAGACCCACCTCCTCTTAAATTTAGAGAGAGCAGATTCATGATAACGATACATCTACCATCTTCTTACCCTCAGTAACAGCTTTATCTTTCCTTTCCAATGCATCCAACAACTTAATACTCATACTATCTTCTACCACACCACTGACACCTAACTTTGTAATTGAATTCCATAACTTCTTGCCCACCTCGGAACAAGAACTATGACGCATTCTATAATTACAACACAATATATCCGAGTCTGCTAAAGAGGAGCACGAAAAGGACTCACCGGAAGAGATGGAATCGCCCTTGGACGGATCAGCCTATTTGTTTTCTCTAACCATCTTCGGCTTGTCTACATTCCTGGGAGCGATGCAAGCATTGAACGAAGGAGAGATATCTACGTTTTTCCCTAAATCCTTCACCGGCTTCGTTTTTCTTTTTTTTTACTATTGATTTTGACTTTTTCTTTCTGATTCTTCTACATTCCAGATCAAAGGAACATGGACCAACACACCCCTTTTCACCCAGCTTCGGCCCACTAGAGGAAATAGGAATAGACCCAATAAAAGAAGGCCCACCTAACAAAGGAGAAGACGACAAAACTCCCCCTTATGTGGTCCCACGCTTCTTAAAACACTCCACAATAGGATCTGATCCCACGTCATTATCGTTGGTCCCACTCTCAAAAGTGTTATTAGCTACCCCTTCAACCTCACCTGAAACTCCTACATCCCCTCTAAAACCATTCTCCAAAATGAACGGTGAAACATTAAATGCCGCTGCCTCCTCTTCCGTAATACCCGCCTCCTTAGCCAAAAGAGATGATTCAAAAGTATCCTTTTTACCTTTAAGCTAGGGAAATTCCTTAAAAGGTGAAAGATTCCTAAGAACTACTGAACAAGCAGACTGAGAGCGCCCCTCCTGCCTATGCCCTACTTGAACCGTCTCAATCACATTCTCAGAAACCTTTTTTGAGATTTCTTCCTCGATACTAACGTTCGTATCTCCCATACACTCCTCCTCGAAGAATTCACTCTCCAGTGACTCAATGGATTCCGATGCAGCTTCTTCCGAACACCTTCGCACCATCGTCATATCCATTAACAAAGAGCAATCTTCTATTAAACTTAACATGAATTGGACGCCATCAATGACAGCCTTAACTATTTCATTGATCAACTCCCTCCTCCCTGTTTTGATGCAAACTCTCGCCTCATCCATTCTAATACGAGCCTCCGTCAACTCTTCACATTTAATGAATGTTCCAACTGTTTCCGATACCACCTTAAAAAAGCCTTCACCCCATACATTACAAGGAATGCCAGAAATTCTCAAACAAGTTAACCTCTCCGCATCAACATCTTTAGGATCCCATGGTCTGATAGAAGAGAACCGAATCTCCCACCACCCTCTTCGCTCCTCCATCAGAGCTTCCACCTCACCACACACCAAATCTTCCAGCACACAAAGATTAGGTCATAACAACGTGATCCTAATGGAGAAGAGACCTTCTTCATAGAAAATCTGTTTAATCTTCAGAGCAATATCCACTTCTTTAAAAACACCGATGAACGCCTTGAAATAATGATCCGTTTCCTCCTTAGCCGTCGCGAAGAAAATAGTCTTAAACCCCTTAGCTACAACACCACTAGCATCCCTCCCAAAACGGTTGTGAACGACATCCGCGAATGATCTCTTGTCCACCCAAACCCTAGAGCTAAGATATTGCACCACACCCTCCTTCCTTTCCTTAGCAGCCTCCTTCCCTCCCCTTCCATTCTTCCAAGACGTCATTGCCGTCACGTTCTCTTGGCGCTGAAATCTTGGAGGGTTCGCATGCAGTTTTCGCCCTTCAAGAATCAAACTATCCAGCTTGATACCCAGCAGCTTCTCATCCTCAACATTGAAGAAACGAACAAACCCATACCTCCTGCCAAACCTATCCTTTTTCAAAGGAATAACAACTTCATCGATGTCCCCTAACTCCTTGAACTCAAATAACAGATCCCTAGCCTTCCATCTACTAGCAAACTCCGTGAAGAAAAACGATGATACCGCTGCTCCCTCCGTCTTCCTACTTTCTCCCCTCGCAACATCCCATTTTCCTACACCTTCCCTTCTGTAGGAATTCCTTTCCACTGTCGTCCATCCTCCCCTAACGTTGTTCTGCTTCCTCATCCAAGTCATACTGGAACTTACAACAAGCTAGAGAGAAGAGAGAGTTCTCTCTCTAACATCAGTAATAATAGAAATTCTGTGGTTGTATTAAGACTCATCATATTGAAAGCTAGCAACAAATTATTCAAGACTTTTACTTTGAAGACTAGCATGGATCTTGATTAATAAAGGTATAAACATGCAAAATATTTTGATAACTTAGTGCTCAAAATATTTTATACATTTTCATCTTTAAAATTCTTAAATTATCATGTATAAAAATCTTTGATTCAAATGCATAAAAAACTTTTTTTAAAAAGCTGTCAGTACGTTTTAAGTCGGGTCTAGTTAACTGACTTAACAAAACCTGATGCTGTTTAAAATTTGAATAAATATTTAAAATTCAAAATTGCTGCAAACTTGTTAATTCATGTATTCGTTAAATTAAAACCAACTTAACAAGTCCTATACGAATTTAAAAAAAAAAAACAGCAACTTTTTAACACCTTTTCATGCACTCTTCATGAAACCTTTTCATTTTAATTTGGTATTTATTCGTGTTATTTTTCCATGACTTTACCATGTTTCATAGATGTGTTATGCTCATATAAATACATGAAATTTCAAATTACAAATCACCTCTTCAATAACAATTTAACATCATTGTTATCATTCAAATTCTAAAACAAGTGTTTGTGAACTTTCACAAAGAATTTTTCTGCATGCATTTTCATATTAGTCCAGAAAATTCATATAATATTTACAAACATTTGAGCACTATATTCTATCATTATAAATTGCTTGTTTGAAGGGAAGATCAATTATATTGATACATCACTCAAGTGATAATTATCCTACAAATTTTATATTCTTAAAAACTTGTTGTGTTCATATCTTATTTTCCAGGATTGTTGGAATTAAGATTACTTGGTTTTGTATTCCTTGCTATCCAGGATTGTTGGAAGCAAGAGGTTGAAAGTGAAAGGATTGTTTTCATTTCAACTTGATTGATCCAAGAGGATTGTTCTTGGTGGTCTTGTTGTTAGAAGATTGTAGTAGAAGTTTTGGGTTTAGGCTTGTACAAATATCTAACAATAGTGAAATTTCTTTTGTGTTAAAAGGGGACTGGAGTACTCTGGACTGTGAGGGGAACTACTATACATCATTGTGTTCTTAATTTTTCCGCATTTACCGCTTTCATCACAAATCAAAAATCAGAAAAGAAAGAAACACATGTATAAACTTTTGCAGCAAATAGAAAAATAAGAACAAGTATTCTAAAACCGGATAAATTTTCAAAGTCCTAATTCACCCCCTCTTAGGCGCAATCTCAACTTACAAAGACGACCTTAAGTCATTACTCCTACGCCCATAAGCAACGACTCGGGGGACTCCTGTTCTGGACTAACCCAATTATCTTAAATTAGCCTAATCCAGTCATAAGTGTGAATCGGCCCAATAAGCATTGGCCCACTCCATCGAGCAAGTAGAGAGCAACCTCTCCTTTTATCCTTCGACCGAGCACGACTAAGCAACGGGTCCCTCACAACGTAGGGTTATCCGAGCACGCTAGTTCTCGGTCCTCGCCAACGGCTAGTTCCCCTATGCTCAGATAAACCAAGACTTGCTCAACAATTTTCTATATTTTGGACTCTGTAATTACGCCCAGACCGACAAAATATAGCTAGACCTAACCAACACCAAAGAGAACAACATAAATAGCCCTCTACACCTAGAGGGCAAGATAATTCAAATTTTGCCCAAAATTTCATACTTTTTGTTGTACCCTTGTTCTCTTTCTTGCTTTAGCATCAGAGTATATTACAGGTACAACCTCTTTTTTTTTTCTAACCATCACTAAAGATCAAGTCGTCGTTGTTGGCCACCTGTTCTGACTCATCCTCTATATATATATATATATATATATATATATATATATATATATATATATATATATATATATATATATATATATATATATATATATATATATATATATAAAGAAATAATAAAACTTTCGATCAATAATTCTAATAATAAATAGAAAAATAATGATAATTATAGAGCCGTACATCATAGATAAAATATTTTTTTTCTTACAATATATAAAACTATCTAATTTAATTAAATACTATAGCAATCCATTAATAGAAAACAATTTTATCAACAATATGTTTATACTTATAGATAATATTTTAGTAATATTTTGGACAAACTAATAATTTACTCGTACTATAAAGAAATAAAATGCAACATGAATTGCTATTGATGGATTGCAAAAAATAGTATTAGAATCCAAAAACTTAAAGAGAAGAAGACCAACTATGGTGAAAATTTACTCTGCCCTTTTATCGAATTTTTATAAGTCACACTGCAATCCAAACATCATCTTCGTTGTGACTAAAGCATACTGCAAAGATACGAACATCGCACCTCCCTCCCCTTTACCAATATTAATTTTATAGATTACGGTGAAATAAAAATATGTTCAGTTATAAAATTAAATAAATATAATTAAAAAAAGTGAACACTCCGGTACCCTTGCATTTAATTAGGTACCGGTATCCTCGTTCAATTAAATCTTATTAATCAATGCATCACTTTTATAATTATTTTATTTTAAAATAAATTTAAATTTTAAACCAATTTACATTCAAAGTATCGGTACCCAATTACTTATCATTATACTTAAAAATTTACCAAAAAAAAAATTGTGTGATAAAAGAGTGTAAGGTGAGATATGGAAATAAAAGGAGGATGAACTAAGTGATGACACATAAGATTTCTGTATGATGTTAAATAATTGAATTATTTGACAAATAAAATATGAGGTGTTAAATATTTTGAATATATATATATATATATATAATGCAACACTTGTACAAATTTAAATAGCAAAAAATTTTATGCAACCACAATTTTTGTTTAAAATCTTGGCGAAATATCATTTTTGGTCCCTTAAGTATACCTTCGGGTTCACTTTGGTCCCTCAACTAATTTTTGTGTCATTTAGGTCCTTTAAGTTTCCAAATGTATTCACGTTTGTCCTTTCGTTACTGAACCGTTAGTCAAAGTTCAAAAAAAAGGGCAAGCTGGCAATTTGTGTAATGACGTGGTCAAGTAGATTCCAGATGGCATAGAAATGCATATGTGTATACCTAATGATAATGCTATCCTCATTCAGAGGTTTTAAAATGCAAAAGAATCCTCATTTGTGAAGAAGAAGGCGATTGCGGACGAAGAAGAAGAAGAAGAAGAAGAAGAAGAAGAAGAAGAAGAAGGAGCGACTACAACGGAGAAGAAGACGGATGATTGAAGACGAAGGCACTATACCAGGTAAGTAATTTCTGCACGTTATTCGGGTTTGTTATAATTTAGGGTTTAACTAGATTTAGGGTTTTGTTAGTTTTAGGGCTTTCTGTAGATTTAGGGTTGAAATATTGTTATTGAACTGTGTTAGGTAAGCATGGACGAAATTCTGGAGCTAAAAATTCACCATAGTGGTCAATTCATTGACTGTGACCTTAGTGTGTATGAGGGAGGTGTGGTAGATACGTTGAAAGTAGATGCTGATAGGTGGAGTTATTTTGAGTTAGTAGGTGTGTTGAAGGAATTAGGTTATAGGGACTTTGAGAAAATGTATTACAAGGATCCACAATTTGGGATGAATGCCCTAGTTGATGACACATGTGCTTTAGAAATTGCAGACCTTTATAGGGTGCACCAAAGTGTTGACATTTACATTGAACACACACTGTCTCAACCTAATTTTTGTGATGGACCAGTGGATGATGTTGTTGTTGAGCCTGTAGATGAGGTTGAAGATTTTCTTAATAAGTTACATGATGAAATAGCAGATAAATTAATGGGTCTTTCTTGGGGGATTACACTAGGATATATGGCTATTGTCATGAGTTGGTGAGAGAAAATCCAGGTTCTACAATTAAGATGAATGTTGAGCCTGATCCTGAAGGTGTTGATGACCAAAGACCATATTTTAAAAGGTTATACATTTGTTATGCAGCATGTAAAGAGAGTTTCAAACTAAGTAGACATGTTATAGGATTGGATGGCTTCTTTTTGAAGGGCCTTTGTGGGGGGCAAATTCTGGAAGCTATAGGAAGGGATCCTAATGATCAGATGCTTCCTATAGCATATGCTGTGGTGGTGTTAGCTGAAGATTTTGTTTTGCAAATGTGATCCTTCGAAGGGTGAAGACTCGAAGGAGGATGGTTGCTGATGACCGTCTTTGAAGATAAAATGGCTCTTGATGGCCATGTTTTGAGGATGAAGAATTTTAAGTCATAACGAAGATAGTGAATGCTGAAGCTAGTAGGTGTGTATATCTTCGAGACTTAGACAAATTTTACGAAATATGTTAAGTACTGATGCTTAGCATGTTTTCGTGGTATTTTAATGTTAAGTTATATTGCCACGCGTCGAAGGAGGATTCAGGCGGGAGGATTTGAAATTCGAAGAAGTTTGCATAACTGTCCAGAGACAGATGGCTTTCCAGGGATTCTCATGAGAAACGTGGCATTAGATTAGCGTAGGACCGTTAAGGTCGAAACTAGTATAAATAAGGGTTCTAATGTTAGGATTCAGTGTGTTCATTTTGTACAAATCACTCACATATTGCTCAAGTATCAAGTGTTAAGAGAAAGAGTTCGCTGAGAAATGTACGTATGACACCACCACCATTTTAATACATGTGTATTTTCCTTTATTTTCAAGTATCTTTCGATATTATTGCATTTCGTTTGCTTCCTGCCATTTACATTCCTGCACTCTTTATTTTCATGTTATTTATCTTTGAAGTATTTAACATTTCTGCACTTTAAGATTCTTGCACTTTTACAGTTTTTTGTCTTATGTTTTATCTTGACTTACCTTTCGCTGAAGTTATATTTACGTGTATAACAAAGTGATTGCTAACCTTTATTGTTTCGATTGAGTAATTCTTATTTTCAAGGCAAATCATAAACATGGTTCGAATCATCATAAATAACAATCTTTTTGACTATGTCCTAGGATCAATCTAGTCGATCCTGCGAGTAACCAAATCATATTTATTATAGTTTGGAAGACTAGCGGTTGTTTACCGGAAATCACCGTAAACAAATTGGCACGCCCAGTGGGACAGTGTCAAGAAGATTGTTTTTAATCAATTGTTTTATTTTGTCTAGACAATATCAAGACCTTGTATGAACCTTAGGAACGGTAAATTAACAAACAGTGCACAACCGATTCCCAAACGAAGGTACAACAAGAAAATGGTCGTCACGACCAGTGCAGGGGGAGATCAAGATCCCCCACAAGGCTCAGGATCAGGAGCGGCAAATTCTACGCATGTTTCGACTTCTACTCAAGGAGCGCGGGATACACCGGGTCCAAATGGATCGAGACCCACGGATAGTTCCCAGGCTATACCTGAGAATAATACAGAACCATCAGGGACTATTCCAGTTTCAGTGTCGACTACCGCACCTTCATCCACAAGCGCAAATGAGATACCACTTTTCTCGACAAATGCTGCAAATAACTTATTTAACCCAGGGTCGAACTATGCATTCGAATGGAGGCCAAACTACCCATACGGATTGCCATATCCATATGGAACAGGCGTACGAGGGGAAGGACCTACATATGCTACAACTAACAATGCGACGTTTTCGCCAAATGTTGGTTCAGTGGGTCGAAGTGCACAAAATACTGGCTTCTCTGCCCAAATACCCAATTTTACCACAAGTAATCAAGCAGCATTCCAACAAGAAATGGATGCAAGCAACCATGATATGTTAGGGGTCTTGGCCAAGGAACTGGCCTCAATTTTGAATCCACTAGCAACAAATATTACTAGTACAAATCGAGAGAATGTGGAGATTTTCCAAAAGATATCATCTCAAATGAATCGAATGGCAGATTTCATGGGAGTTCCATACCCTAAACGAATGGACAAGCAACCCTTGTATCGAGAAGAAGGACCCATTATGGAACGTATTCAAGATGTGGTCCCTCCGTCTAGGACAACCACTAATAATGTAGTTGCCCCACAAAGAACAGCGGCAATCGAAGGGAACCAAGTAATAGATTTGGAGGCTTCGAATCAAAGAGTTGTCCCCGTCCAACAGGAAATGGAGGAAGTAAGTTCCATATTAAGGATAGTGGGTAGGAACGAACATCCAGATGAAATCGTTCAGAGAGTCATAAGAGAAAATCTGGCTACGGAGAATAACTTAACTGCCATGATAGAAAGGGTTATGGCCAATAACGGCCTTAGTACTGGACTTCAACGTCCAAATTATACATCCCCCATATCAGATTATGTCATGCAGACAGAGTTTCCTAGAGGCACTAAAGTACCCAAGTTCACAAAGTTTTCAGGCGAAACTAGCGAGTCAACTGTGGAACATATTGCCAGATACCTGACAGAAGCAGGAGACTTAGCAGGGAACGAAGATTTAAGGATCAAATATTTCCCTAGTTCCCTAACAAAGAATGCTTTTATTTGGTTCACTACTTTACCACCAAATTCGATAGATGCTTGGGCACACTTAGAAAGGTTGTTCCATGAACAGTTCTACATGGGCCAAACCAAGATAAGTTTGAAAGAATTGGCCAGCATTAAGAGGAAGTTTACAGAACCAATTGATGATTACCTGAATAGGTTCCGACTGTTGAAATCAAGGTGTTTCACAACAGTCCCAGAGCATGAATTGGTCGAAATGGCTGCCGGTGGTCTAGATTATTCAATTAGAAAGAAACTAGATACTCAGTACCTTAGGGATATGGCCCAGTTGGCAGATAGGGTTCGACAAGTCGAACGTTTGAAAGCAGAAAAAGCTAGGGCAAACAAGGGATATAAAAAGGAAAGAGTAGCATACGTCGAAGCAGACGAAGTTGATGGCGAACCCTTCGAAGACTCATGCGACATGGAAGAGGTCGAAATAGATCTCGCCGAGTTAAAGGAAGCGCCACCCTATGCTTGTAAATTACTTACCCCTTCTAATGGAAGGAATCCAGTAGATAATGATAAAAGTGATAGATTTCCCAAGAAAACTTATACGTTTGATGTCACAATTGTGACGAAATATTTGATTTATTGGTAAAGGATGGCCAAATGATACTGCCTCCAAATTCCAAAATTCTTCCGTTAGAACAACGGAAGAAGAGAGGCTTTTGTAAATATCATGGTTTTTTGGGCCATAAAACCTCACAATGTTTTCTTTTCAGGGATCTAATTCAAAACGCTATCAAGGATGGACGTCTGAAGTTTGCCGACAAGACTAAGAGTCACATGAAGGTCGACACAAATCCTTTGAACATTGCTGACGCTAGCCTGTGTGAACCACTGGATGTCAACATGGTAGAGGTATCTGAGGTAGACATTGCGAAAGCTGAGACAATGTTAACCGGAAAGCAGGCTACTGAAAGCCTAAATGACGATGCGGTCTTCAATACTGATGTTGAAGAATCCTCCAAGACAGAGATAACTGAAGTTTCGAGAGGGAAAACCAGTGAGGCCACTGAAGACCTCAGGGTAAAACTTCAGCAAATCCAGATTTCTAAAGTCCCTCCAGCAGTTGTTAACATGGTCAGTGCCAGACGACCAGTGTCTGAATTTGGCGAATTGGAGACATGGTTGACAAGGCAAAAGGGAAACATTGAAATTCCTCCAAGAGGGGAAAGTCTCAAAGATTATCTCTGGAATTGCCATGAAAAGAATAGCGGAAAACAATGGATGTGTCCAAGGTGTTCGATCATGCTGAATCGAAAGGTCGAAGCCAACTTCGAAAGGGCTCGACGCGAAAGATGGGAACACCCCGGGAGAGAACCAAACCCTTTTCTACAAGTGTACCCAAGGATGGAAGAAAGCTTAGTGGGATTTTTGGTCAAATGTCACAGGGAAAACACTGAAGTTGCACTGTGTCCCAGATGTGGGGCAGTCTATGATGAAATGCTGGCACGATCATTCGAGAGGGTGTACTGCTACATGGGTCGAGAAACTCAGGGATTACGTCCTAACCTGTATGGTTTCGATGTATGGACCCCAACAAAGAGACCTGACAGCCCACATCCTAGGGCTCGAAGGGTAACATTCAAAGTCCCTGCAGATGTACCTAGGGACAGATGGGTGCAAGCTGGTGCAAGAACCAACAAATGGCGAAGTTGGGACCAAGGAGGAAGGACTGCAATGGCATATAGGAAGCAATTTCAAAACTCAAATCGAGAGATGTATCGGTTGGAGAATTACAAGGGAAAAAATCCTATGTCCAGATCCCAGTGGAGAAGGCACCAGAGAATGAAAAAGGCTCAAAGAGAATACAGACCAAGAGAAGCTGGAGAATCTAGTAGCAACCAAGTCCCACACCAGGGGGCAAAGGCAAGCAAACCTCCGGTGGAACGCAGACTATTCGAAGCCGAAAATATTTTAGAAGAAGAAGAAAAGATGCATTCCAGTCCTTGGAAGGAAGAGGATAGAATGACAAATGATTTCGATTCAGACGGGGTGTCATCTATAAACCTCAACTGCAACGTTGTGTCTGTACTCCCTTATGAGTTTAATCAGGAAACTGAAGTTAAAGACTGCGAAGAGGCTGATATCGAAGAAATGGCGAAACACAGACCTGTGTGTTACTATTAGGGGTGGGAATAGGCCAGGTCGGCCTACAGGGGCCTATGGCCCAGCCTACATAGGCCTAGGCCAGGCCAGGCCTATTTAATAAAGAGGCCAGGCTTAGGCTTTTTTAAAAGCCTATTTTATTTAATAGGCTAGGTGTTATACCCCAAAATTTGCCCGCATATTTTTTCAAGAAAACTCCAATCTGAAAATTAAGAGTCTCATATAATCATGGATTTTTATTTCAACAAATATCCTGACATATGAAATACTTAGTTCTTAGAATTTTTTCTTATACAGTAATTTGGCTTGCAGTTGAATTTATTCTTACGCAAACGCCAAATACTGTTTATTACTTCAAACATGCTATTTATTTATTTACAGATAAATAGTACTGACACAATTGGTACAGAGTTAAATCTTTTTGCAGGCGCAGAATCAGGAAACTCAGACTGTACTGGTAACAGTCAGTCGACAGTCAAACTGCTGGCAGTACAATTCTCAGTGTTTTGTACCATCAATCAAATCAATCTTTTACAATTCAAAATTCCAAAATTTTTGTTCTAGAAGTCTTCTGAATATTACGCGATTAGCAGAGACTCAACACTGCACAAAAATCAGGTACGCTTAACTGTCTCCTACACAAACAGTCCCTGACTAGGGTTTTCTTGTTTTTACAGGAGAAACAAGTTTTTGAGACCTCAAATGGATTTCATGCACATCCATATATCTCAGAGTACCATCATACAAATTTTCAAACTTCAATTCACTCAGACGCACCGTCAGCAGCTCAAACAGTCAACAGACGACCCGTTTGACCAAAAAGTCAACAGACAGTCAAAAATGAAATTTTTTGTCAAAGTCCATATTTTGTCAAAGGATTCATCATTTGATCATTGGATGATCATAATTCATCAAGGAAAGATCAAAAATCAACAAAACCCTAAGATTCAAAATTAGGGTTTTTGCCTGAAAAGTCAACTCAACTTTGACTGATCATAACTCTCTCATCCTTCATCCAAAAAATTCAAACCAAAGCTCATTTTGAAGGAAATTCAATTATCTTTCAAATGCAATTGATCCCATGGTCATTGCATTCACCATTTGAAAAATATGACCAAAGACATTACAGGTCATTTTCAAAGTCAACAAAAATGCACTTTTTTCAAAAGGACACACAAGGAGCATCAAAAATCATTTTGACATGAGACCAAAGACATTGGTTAGAGGACTCTTTGAGGTTTCCAAAAAGTGCAAGAACTCCTTCATATGACAAAAATTGAGGGATTTACACCTTGTTGAAGTTAGCTAAATTTTGGAAAATGCATAAAACCAACATTGCTCAAAAATGCATTTTTTCCAAATGGGGCCAAGTTTTCATGGTTCAAACATCATTACCATAATATTATGGGCCTCCCACGACCAGACAAGGCCCACTCCATTTTTTATTCATTTTTGGTTTAATTTTATCACATATAAGATTAAATTAAAAAAGAAAAATGGATGGATAAAGAATAGCTTACAAACCAAGCATGACTCATCAAGAGAATCATTCAACTCTGCCCCAAGCCAAGTACAAACAGAAGGAGGGTGGAAAATCAAGCCATGGTGGCTTAAATGCAAAGCTACTCATGTTGAAAAAGTCAAGATTCCACAAAGCTAATGAATGCTTCTTAGCTTCACTTCCAAGCAGCTCTTGGCCTATAAAAGAGCTATCATACTTCAGCAATCAAAGAGACACGAGTTCATAACCAGTAGAATGCTTGTAACATATTTGTAACAACTTGAATTTTTCAAAGAAATTTAAAATTCGAATTTTAATTTCTAGCTCGTTTCAGTTCAAACTAAACACTTAAATACAATCCTCAATCATCATTGAATATATCCCAATCAGTTTCAAGCCTTGAAGCACTCAGAATCATCCATTATACCTCACGGTTTGTTCAAACTAAAACCAACTTATATCTCATAACACACGCATATCTAGCAAGATGTAGATATATATTTGAACTTAGTGTGGTGTGTAGATCGTTTCTGGAAGTTTAATTGAGCTTTGGATGCTTGTATACGAATCTACCATTTTAGGGTTTTCCAGCTCAAATTTAGGGTTTTTAGTTAGAGCCAAAATCAGAACAAATTAAGAGCATGGTTGAATTCAGTGGAACAAGACGAATCGAATGGACATATCGTGCCAAATTTCTTTTCAGGTTTACCCCTATTCGCTATTTTGCAGGTCTGAAGCTCATCAATTACAGCGCTTTTTTCATAAAAGCGCTATTAAAGGTCCTAGCGAGAGGTTGAAGACGATGAGGTGTCCTCACCTCATTGGACAACACGCGCGCGTTTTTTTAAAATTAACCTTTGGTTTCAGTGTTTGCAGGCGTGTCACAAGTGGTGGACCCTCACAATCTGAGCCATCAGATCTCATTTATTAATTCATCCAACGCATCAGAATGAAGCCCTATACCATGGACTTTATTTAAATACCACACTGGATCATTAATTATATATTTCTATTTTTATTTTAATTTCTCTGCAAAATTAATTAAAAATAGTTTCAAAAATCCAAAAAATACACAAAAAATATTTTTAAGTTTCTAAAATAATATTTTATTTTCTGAAATAAAAATATTTTATTTTTCTTCATAATTTCAATATTTTGCATAATAATTAGTATATATTTATATATTTGCTTTTTAATTATTCTAACCAATCAAAAAATCATAAAAAAAATTGTTCTTTATATAAAATATTGTTTATATATTATAGACTAATTTTGTACATATTTTGAATAATTTTCTCTTTAAGTTTTAATTATTTGTATAATTATTTGTATAATTATGTATTAATTAGCTTAATCAATTTCAAATCAATTTCAAAAATTCCAAAAAAATTAGTTTTGTTTTAAAATTAATTGAACAAATATTTTGTACATATTTTAAACTTAATTTCTAGGTTTAAATCTATTTTCATCTTTTTTCTTCATTTTAATTTAATTAATCATGCATTAATTATAATTAAAATCAATCATAAAAAATCCAAAAATATGCCTTTTATTTTTCTTGCAATTTAAATTCCTAGATAAATGTATAGGATGTCAAAATCATGTAAATAGGCTTAGTTTACATTTCCTGCACAATCGATGTAATAGCGTAGATTTACTTTCCGCACTTTACATTTCCGCATTTTAATTTCCAGCAAATATAAACTGCGTGTATGTCAAAGATAAAATTGAACCGTTAGATCACTAACTTCAAAGATAAAATATCTGAATCCAATCACAATCACACTTGCACCTTTTAAGGTAATCCCTTCTCATTCTTTTCAAAATCAAAGTCAAAATTCTACTGTTTCGAGTACAAAATCGAACCTTTTGTTTGTATCCGGTGAAAGGATAGATTTTTAAAGGAAATAGGATAAAGACCTTACAACTCAGGGTAGACCTCCTAGTTTGCTTGCTCAAATCAAAACAAACAAAATTCTCATACACTGTTGTTTTTCAAAACAAAACTTTCCAAAAAGACAATATTTTGTATACATCCAAACACGGATCATTACAAAGTTAACGTTCTTTTCAAAACATCTTTCGAAAGATAAACAAACATTTTGTATACATCCGCACAAGGATCATTACAAATTCAATTTACAAAGGTATTTGAAACCACATATGAGCATTCTAAAGCAATTGAAAAGTGATCGAAAAACAAGTGAGCTAAGCAAACTTAAGAGCCCATGGATAACCATGGATACAAAGGGTGCTAACACCTTCCCTTTGTATAACCTACCCCCTTACCCAGAATTTCTTAAAGGTCTTTTTTCTGTTTCTTTTATAAACCTTTCCTTAATTGGATAAAATAAAAGGTCGGTGGCGACTCTGTGAATTTTCAAAAATGCGAAAGCATAAGCGATAAAAAAGAGTCAGTTCACGTATCTCTCCCGCTCAGAGGTATGGCCCGAAAAACGGAGGTCCACAGAACTGGCGACTCTGCTGGGGAATACTTTCAAAAAACAAAATGTTTTCTAAAGGGGTTACCTTAAGAGAATAGATTACTTTGATGTTTTCAATTGTTTGACTTGATTGCTCTATTTTTCAAAGGTTTGTTTGGGTATTTTGCTTGTGTGAAAGATTCTAACCCGAATCTCGAGATACCTTAAGTATATGACAATAGACCAAGGAAACTGTACGGCATGTACCGATACGGTTGATCTGGTAGTCATCGTTAGTGCGATACTTTGGTTTATACTGATGTCCCTTGAAAACGATCAAGGAGTATATTAGGCTTCCGAAATGTCATTAAACACTAATTTGTCTTAGAACCTTTTTAGTTGAACTTGACTTATGGCCTATTAAGTGGCTAGCTTTGAAATTGATCGAAGTTAGTTATCCTCGAGGAATATTTTGATCGGCCGCTCGAGCGCCGTATTGAGATGTTACTTCCAAGGATCATAGAACCCGAATACTATTCTAGGACAGGTTTTAACCAACTCAACTTCAGTGGGGAGGGTATCACCTATCAGCTCCATGCAAGCCTTTAAACCTAAGGCTATTGTTTGATTTGTTTTTGTGTGCCACATGTTTGCATCATAAGCATATCATTTTCTCACAAAACACTTCAAGGATCAAAGAGTTTACCTTTGTTTTTGCAGGTAATGGCTCCCGCCACCCGAGATTACATCCGAATCAACATCTCAACGGTACCATCTGAACTAAAAGACTTAGTGTCAGAATTCCCCAGGAATGTTCAATTCACCGAAAGGCATGGTCACCTACTCCATTTGGTTACCTCAAAATTTGAAGAAGACATGATACGGGTCCTGTTCCAGTTCTTTGACCCTGAACATCATTGCTTTACCTTTCCTGATTACCAGTTGGTACCCACTTTGGAAGAATTCTCTGAACTAATTGGATTGCCTGTTCGAAATCAATTACCTTTCACTGGTTTAGAAAGGATTCCAAAACCTGAAGTCATTGCTGCTGCTTTACATTTGCGAAAATCAGAAATCGAGTCCAATTGGGAAACAAAGAGTGGAGTTAAGGGTTTGCTTGCCAAGTTCTTATTGGAAAAGGCTCGACTACTGCTAGAAAACAAAAGTTATCCAGCTTTTGAGGAGGTTATGGCCCTTTTGATCTATGGGTTGGTTTTATTCCCAAATCCCGACCAGTTCATAAGTGTACACATCATCAACCTTTTCCTAATCCGTAACCCGGTACCAACATTGCTGGGAGACATTCTACATTCTCTACACACTCGTACCATGAAGAAACGAGGAACTCTCATGTGCTGTATACCACTACTGGCTAGGTGGTTTACATTTCATCTTCCCCGATCAATGTTGAGAAATGAACAAAGAATGCAATGGTCTCGCAGGATTATGTCTTTGTCTCATTCAGATATCCGGTGGAACAACTTCTTTCAAAGAGACATTACTATCATTGATCATTGTGGAGAGTACCCTAATGTACCACTCCTTGGCATCAAAGGAGGCATCACTTACAATCCCTCTTTAGCTCTACGCCAATTCGGATATGCAAGGAGCAACGGTCCTCATGACATGATTATCCGTGGCATTGTGTTTGATTACGAGAATGATTCTCATAGACACCGACGAAGGTTCATACATGCATGGGACAGTGTCTATAGAATAGAAAGCAAAACTTTGGGGCAATGGAATTCTATCCCTATGGAACCTTACCTCAGATGGGTCCGCACTCATGCTCAGAAACTCATTATGCCATATCCCGCCATTCTACCTGTGACTATTGAGCCAGAGGTCGAAGGAGACGAACCCCATGTTATTCTACACCCGGATATACCAACTGACCTAGAAGAGTTGCAAAAATCTTGGGTTCAACTAAAAGAGGAAAGAGACACCTTCAAAGCACACTGTCAGGACTATGAGAGAAGGATATTGGAGCTCACCGGACAGCTTCAAGAAGAATAGCAGATCAACACATTCCTGGGGGCAAAGAGAAAGCGTCCATGGGAGACCTGAGGGATCATTCATTTCCTTTATTTCTGTTTTGTAAGCCCAAATGAGGCAAAGAAAAAAAAAGCAAAAAAAAAAAGAAATAAATTGTTTAACTAATGTTTGTTTCTTCTTTGTTTTAACAAATCTAAACTCTAAGATCCTTGAAAACATTGCACACACATTTCATTTCATGCATTGCATATACATTTCATACATTGCATTCATATACATTGCATATACATTTCATTCATATACATTGCATCCAGTCATACACATTGCGTAACAGGTTCTCATGACGGATTTCTCATCTCCTCGCTATTTATTTCAGTCAGAAGAGATGGAATCTGAGACAAGCATCAAGAATCTCGAAGCACAGAATGCCCAAGTTCAAGTGGCAATTCTGGAACTGGCAAAGGGGCAACAAGAACTGAAAGCCCTGATAATCAAGAAGAAAAAGAAGCCCAAAGGATCTGTAGGCTTGAGTCACCTGAAAAGGAAGATCAAAATCCCAGTCAAAAAGTTCAAAAAGCCACGGATCCCTGAAACAGTCGGTGATGGTGAACAAGAAGACAATCAAAGCAACCAGGGTTCTGCTAAACCCTCTCTCTCTTCAAATGAAGAAGATGATCATTCTGGGGACGAACCGGATGATGACAAATACCAACAGCTGGAAGACCGTATGAAAGCTATGGAGATACAAAAAGTACCTGGTTTAGATTTCAATGATCTGGGGCTCATCTCGGATGTTGTTATCCCTCCAAAATTCAAAGTTCCTGTCTTTGCAAAGTATGATGGAGTTTCTTGCCCGAAACTACATCTGAGATCCTATGTGAGGAAGATACAACCTCATACAACAGATAACAAATTGTGGATTCACTTCTTCCAAGAAAGTCTGTCGGGTACACAACTCGAGTGGTACTACCAGCTGGAAAATACCAAGGTTCATACTTGGGAAGAATTAGCTGCTGCTTTTTACAAACAGTACCAATACAATGCTGATCTTGCGCCAACCCGTACTCAACTAAGGGGCATGTCTATGGGACCAAAAGAAAGTTTCAAAGGATATGCACAAAAGTGGAGAGATATGGCTGGAAGGGTTCAACCACCCTTATCTGATCGCGAACTAGTCGACATGTTCATGGGCACTTTAACTGGCCCTTTCTATAGCCATTTGCTGGGAAGCTCATCATCAGGTTTCACTGACCTGATACTGACCGGAGAACGTGTCGAAAGTGGCATTCAAAATGGAAAAATTCAAATAGGTTCCTCCTCTGGTACTACAAAAAGGCCCATCAGCGGGAGAAATGAGGTCAATGCAACACAAATTCAGAAAAGTCGCAAAAGTGAGCAGCATCAATCTGTAGGGGCAGTTCTGATCTCCGCATCTGCACCTCAAAAAGATCAACAGCCAAAATATATGCATCGACCAGATGCACCAAGAAGAAATTTCACCAGAATCAACATGCCAATCTCTCAGGCATTGCATCACTTGCTAAAAGCAGATCTGATCACATTAAAAGGTCCTCCAAAGAATGTCAACACTTCCTCTCCGAATTATCGCCCTGATGCGACATGTGCCTATCACTCAAACTGTCCAGGACATGACGCAGATCACTGCTGGGCCTTGAAAAATAAAATACAAGATATGATAGATGCTGGGGAAATTGAGTTCGATCCTCCAGAAACTCCAAATGTCATCACTGCACCTATGCCAAAGCATGACAAAACTGTTAACGCTATCCTGGACACTGTTTACATCTATGATGTGAACGAATTATCAACTCCACTCTGCGAAGTCAAAGGAAAGCTAATCCAAGCTGGTTACTTTCCAGGGTGTGACCCCGACTGCTTTTATTGCTCATACCTGCCCAATGGTTGTGAAAATATGAGGATGGGAATTCAAAAGTGGATGGATCGCCGTATCATTATGTTTGAGAGGCTCCCTTCTATGGACGTGTTGTGCGAAGTCTTTGCAAACGGGATGAGAATAGAGGATGCCTCAGTGATCTCCAGCTTACCATTCAAAATCTCTGCCAAGGCTCCATTCAAAATTTCTGCTACACTCAAAGTGGCATCAGTAGTCATTGCTAGTCCAACTCCATTTCCATACTCCTCAGACAAAGCTGTCCCATGGGGATACGACACTAATGTTTATGTCCATGGAGTTAAGCAGGGTACCTCGACTGAAGAGGCCGCAAAGTTAACTACTCCAACTGTGGGTAATATTGTGGGTACCAGCAAGATCACGAGAAGTGGAAGAATCTTTTCACCAGAAATTTCTCCAAATGTTGCTGCTGGTCCAGTCCGAGTCCCAGTTCCTAATCAAGATAACAACGCTCGAGGCAAAGAGCCACAAGTTGAACAAGTTCAAACCCCGGTGGAGATCACTGCTGAGGATCCATCAAAGCAAGAAATGGAGGAAATATTGAAAATCATCTGCAAGAGTGATTACAATATTGTTGAGCAACTAGGGCACACCGCTTCAAAAATCTCAATGCTATCTCTGCTAAAATATTCAGAAGCTCATGCCAAAGCTCTGATGAAGTTCCTTAAAGCTGCGCATGTGCCTCAAGAGATCTCAGTCGACCAATTTGAGAATTGTGTTGCCAATCTAACCGTGAACAATGGTCTCGGTTTCTCTGATGTGGATCTAACCCCTGCTGGAAAAAATCACAACAAAGCCCTACATATCTCCATTGAATGTAATGGCACCACTTTATCTCATGTGCTAGTAGATAACGGTTCTTCTTTGAACGTGTTACCAAAACCAGTACTAGAAAAGCTTGACTTCGAAGGAATTGTGTTACAACCAAGTGATGTTGTGGTAAGAGCCTTTGACGGGTCAACAAGAACGGTATACGGAAAAGTGAATCTCCCAATCAGAGTGGGTTCTCAAATCTTCGATTCTATCTTTTACGTAATGGAAATTCACCCAGCCTACTCCTGTTTACTTGGACGCCCTTGGATACATGGGGCAAACGCTGTAACTTCTACCCTGCATCAGAAGTTAAAATATCCAGTAAAAGGAAAGATTGTCACAGTCTATGGCGAAGAGGAATATGTGGTTAGTCACCTAAGCAATTCCAAATATGTTGAGTTGGAGGACGAATTCATCGAAACTCCATGCTAATCATTTGAGGTGGTCTCCCTAGATGTCTCTACCACCAAGCATATTCCTGCTACTCCAACTACAACTATGGCTTCTCTCAAAGATGCCAAAGCCATGATTGAACAGGGTGATTGCACAGTATGGGGACAACTTCCCGATATACCCTACAAGTCTGACAAGCTAGGCCTGGGCTATGATAGTGAAGATCAAAAGAATGATCAAGATCCTCGTTCTGGAGGATTAATGTCACACTTCGTCAGCCAAGAAGTAAACGCTATTGAAGATGAAGGAGTGTTCTTGAACCATATCATTCATCCATATCCAGATGAGATTCCACCCATTTCCATGGGAATGTGGGATGCTGTGGGAGAACCAAGTGACGGGTATAATTATCAGTATACCGCACCTTAGAATTCTTATGTTGCTATGGAAGACATTACCCCGACTGGATGGGGTGATCAAATTGAAAATGACGAAAGTTTCACAAGTCCCGTCACTGAGCAATATCAAAATCCACCCAAAGAAGTATGGGACACGCTAGGAGAACCCAGCGGCAAATATGACTATATGGTGAAATATTCCGCTCCTCCGAGCTCACAAATTGCTATGAAGGACATTGTCCCAACTGGATGGGATGAACATTACGATGACAATTTCACTTTTGAAGAAGCCAGGGAAATACCAAATAACGAGGGTTGCTTTCTGTCAGCATACACTCCTCATCAGGATGCACAATTCTCTATTCAAAACATCATCCCGACTGCATGGGACGGCCTTATTGAGCATCTTGCTTAGCCAGCAGAGATATCTCAGCCTGGGCTCTCGTATCCAGCAGAGTATATCACTTATCCCGAAGGATCACCGGCTCATTTTCCCACTAATGAAATCAATGCTGTGGAAGATGAAGAAGACAACTGCAACTGGAACAGCTGGATACTCCCTGCTCACAACAGTGGATTGAACAACTGGAAAGCTGAGGATGTGATCTCCTTTGACCAGGAGTAAATGCCATTTCCTGTTTTCTTTGTGTATATTGTGCAAAGATAAAAATGGTTCCTGAACAATCGAACCATGAGCCTGAAAGCCGTGTGCCTTGCCCAAAGCACACTGGCCCTTCTATAAGGGCTTATCATATCATGATCATGTGCATTCAATAAAATCATGGGACGCTTGCATATTTAAAATTTTGTGATCCTTTTTCTTTCTTTCTTCGCTTTCAAATAGCTATGTTTTTTCCTCACACACACTCACATAACTAACATGCAGATTCACATAAACTCTGGATCCAGTCAACAACGATTCTGCTATTGCCCGTCATGACTTTGAAAGTCCGATCTACCAAACTGAGGACGAAAGTGAGGAAGATTGTGAAGTGCCAAGAGAAATTGCAAGGCTGCTAGAACAAGAAGACAAGGCCATACAGCCTCACGAGGAGCCAATTGAGGTCATCAACTTGGGCAGCAACGAAGAAAAGAAAGAAGTCAAAATAGGGGCTGATTTAGAACACAGCATCAAGCAAAGACTGATCCAAATGCTGCGAGACTACGTTGAGATATTCGCCTGGTCCTATGAAGATATGCCAGGCCTTGACACGGACATTGTAGTTCATCGCCTGCCAATCAAAGAAGGTAGCATTCCAGTCAAACAGAAACTACGAAGGAGTAGGCCTGATATGTCAAAAAAGATCAAAGACGAGGTTGAAAAACAGTTCAATGCCGGATTTCTAAAAGTTGTAAGTTATCCTCCTTGGATAGCTAACATCGTGCCTGTACCTAAAAAAGACGGGAAAGTCAGAATGTGCGTGGACTACAGAGATCTGAACCGGGCAAGCCCCAAAGATGATTTCCCTTTACCACACATCGATGTACTGGTTGACAATACCGCACAATGCCAGGTATTCTCCTTTATGGACGGATTCTCAGGGTACAATCAAATCAAGATGGCACCCGAAGACATGGAAAAAACAACCTTCACAACACCCTGGGGAACCTTTTGTTACAAAGTAATGCCCTTTGGTCTGAAAAACGCAGGAGCAACCTATCAACGTGCAATGGTAGCGCTATTTCATGATATGATTCATCAAGAAATAGAGGTGTATGTCGATGACATGATTGCAAAATCCAACACCGAGGAAGAACATCTGGGTCATTTACACAAGTTGTTTGACAGACTCAAGAAATACAAGTTGCGACTGAACCCAAATAAGTGTACCTTTGGAGTAAGATCCGGCAAACTCTTAGGTTTCATTGTCAGCAGCAAAGGAATTGAGGTTGATCCCGCCAAGGTTAAAGCCATTCAAGAAATGCCTATACCTCGTACCGAGAAACAAGTCAGAGGATTCTTGGGACGTCTAAATTACATCGCCCGATTTATTACCCACATGACTACTACTTGTGTGCCGATCTTCAAACTGTTGAAGAAAGATCAAGTGGAAAGGTGGAATGACAAATGCCAATTAGCCTTTGACAAAGTCAAAGAATATCTCCAAAAACCTCCAATCTTGTTGCCACCTGTGGAAGACAGACCTCTGATAATGTACCTAACTGTGTTAGAAGACTCAATGGGGTGTGTACTAGGACAACATGACGAATCCGGCCGAAAGGAGCATGCAATCTACTATCTTAGCAAAAAGTTTACCGATTGTGAAACAAGATACTCACTACTCGAAAAAACTTGTTGTGCCTTAGCTTGGGCGGCTCGCCGACTAAGACAGTACATGCTAAATCACACCACTTTCCTAATCTCCAAGATGGATCCCATCAAATACGTGTTCGAAAAACCTGCTCTCTCTGGAAGAATAGCGAGGTGGCAAATGATCTTAACAGAATATGACATTCAATACACTTCACAAAAAGCAATCAAAGGAAGTGTGGTAGCTGATCATCTGGCTCATCAAGCAGTGGATGATTATCAAGCATTGAACTTTGACTTCCCAGATGAAGACATTATGCTAGTCAATGACTACAAACAACCAGGACTAGAAGAAGGACCCGAACCAGGATCCCGGTGGACTATGGTTTTTGACGGAGCTTCTATTGCACTTTGCAATGGCATCGGAGCTGTGATCATTTCCCCCGCAGGAGGTCATACACCATTCACTGCCAGGTTATGCTTCAATTGCACTAACAATATAGCCGAATACGAAGCATGTATTCTGGGTCTTAAAGCTGCAATCGATCTAAGAATCAAATTCCTGGAAGTCTACGGAGACTCGGCCTTGGTAATCTACCAAGTCAAAGGGGAATGGGACACGAAGCACCCGAATCTAATTCCTTACAAAGAATATGTGCTGAGTTTGATTCCTTACTTCGAAGAAATCACTTTCGAACACATCCCACGCGAGGAAAATCAACTAGCTGATGCTTTAGCTACCATGTCATCCATGTTCAAAGTCAGGTGGGACAACGAGGCGCCTATGATCACCATTTACAGGCAAGATGAACCATCATATTGTAATGATATCAATACCGAGGGAACAGAAGAAAAACCATGGTTCCATGAAGTAAAAAGATATCTCGAAGCTCGGGAGTACCCTGAAGGGGCATCCATTAACGACAGAAATTTTCTAAGGAGATTTGCTGCCAAATTCTTTCTAAGCAATGGAACCTTATACAAACGCAACCATGACTCGACTTTACTTCGCTGTGTAAACAAGAAGGAAGCAGAACAAATCATGGAAGAAATACACAATGGTGCCTTCGGTACTCATTCCAGTGGACATACAATGGCTAAAAAGATCCTTAGAGCAGGTTATTACTGGTCTACCATGGAAACAGACTGCCATCATCACTCCCGAACATGTCACAAATGCCAGATATACGCTGACAAAGTACATGTACCTCCAGTTCCATTAAGCGTCCTGACGGCTCCTTGGCCTTTTGCAATGTGGGGTATTGATATGATTGGAGAAATCAAACCTACTGCCTCCAACGGACATCGCTTTTGAAGGATAGAAAAACACTTAGAAAGGGGGGGATTGAATAAGTGTGACTTTAAATCTTGGACGATAAAAATAAATTGCACAATTATTTTTATCCTGGTTCGCTGTTAACGAAGCTACTCCAGTCCACCCCCGCAGAGATGATTTACCTCAACTGAGGATTTAATCCACTAATCGCACGGATTACAATGGTTTTCCACTTAGTCCACGACTAAGTCTTCCAGAGTATTCTGATCACAACTTGATCACTCCAGGAACAACTGCTTAGTTCACTCCTAAGACTTTTCTAGAGTCTACTGATCAACACGATCACTCTAGGCTTAGTTCACTCCTAAGACTTCCCTAGAGTATTCTGATCAACCTGATCACTCTAGTTACAAACTGCTCAGCCAACTGCCAAGACTTCCTAGAGTATACTGATCACACGATCACTCTAGTTACCTTACAACTTAATGTAATCAATTCTAAGAGTTTACAAATGCTTCTTAAAAGCGATAATCACAACTGTGATATTTCTCTTACAGTTTAAGCTTAATCTCACTAAGATATTACAACAGCAATGTAGTGAGTTGATGAAGATTCTGAGCTTTGATTGAACAGCGTTTCAGCAAGTTTATTTTCGTTCAGATTGGTTAAGAAATGGTAACCTTGCTTCTCATCAGAACTTCATATTTATAGGCGTTGAGAAGATGACCGTTGAGTGCATTTAATGCTTTGCGTGTTCCGTACAGCATTGCATTTAATGTTATACGCTTTTGTCAACTACCTCGAGCCTTGTTCACGCTGTGTCTACTGACGTTGCCTTTAGTAGCTTTAACGTTCCTTTTGTCAGTCAGCGTAGTCTGCCACGTGTACTTCCTTCTGATCTGATGTTTGTGAATACAACGTTTGAATATCATCAGAGTCAAACAGCTTGGTGCATAGCATCTTCTGATCTTCTGACCTTGAAGTGCTTCTGAGCGTGATACCATCTTCTGATCTTCAGTGCTTCTGATCTCATGTTCTTCTGATGCTTCCATAGACCCATGTTCTGATTCTGCTTCGACCATCTTCTGATGTCTTGCCAGACCATGTTCTGATGTTGCATGCTGAACCATTTGAGACACATCTTCTGAGCGCTGAATTATGCGTACTCTTTATATATTTCCTGAAAGGGAAATTGCATTGGATTAGAGTACCATATTATCTTAAGCAAAATTCATATTATTGTTATCATCAAAACTAAGATAATTGATAAGAACAAATCTTGTTCTAACAATCTCCCCCTTTTTGATGATGACAAAAACATATATAAATGATATGAATTTGCGATCAGAAAGAGTAGACGGCAAAAGACAAATTACACAGCTATAGCATAAGCATATGAATATGTCTCCCCCTGAGATTAACAATCTCCCCCTGAGATAAATAATCTCCCCCTGAAATAAATACTCGAAGAACTTTGATAAAAGACTTCCCTGATTATTTCGGTAGAGACGATCATATAAGCTTCTGTCTTCAGAGAATTCATAGCTTCTGACTTCTGCTTCCATTGGACAGCTTCAGAACTTGAATTTCTTTAGATCCTTAGAACACTCACAGCTTCTGATTCCTGCTTCCATCTAGGACAGCTTCAGAACTTGAATTTCTTTGATCTTCAGAACATTCACAGCTTCTGACTTCTGCTTCCATTCAGGACAGCTTCAGAACTTGAGTTTTCTGGATCTTTTAGAACATTCACTTCTTCTGATTTCTGCTTCCCTCGGATAGCTTCAGAACTTTGAATGTCTACCAACATCACTTCATGCTAGATTTGTATCAGAACATTGTTGAATGTACCAGAGCATCATCAGAGCATCTCTACATCCTGAAATGTTACAGAACAAAAACTAAACGACAAAAGTCAGCATGAACGAGTTAGAACATAAAATGTATATTCAAATACATGATATGTATCAGAGCCAAATGTATCAGAGCATTTAGGCTAAAACGTGTATCAGAGCAAATAATGTATCAGAGCCATAACATTATATGTATCAGAGCAAATAGAATTTTGTCAGAACAGGATAGACAATGATATTCAAATTCTATTATCAGTGCTTCTGATCCCTGAAGCTTAACAGCACTCAGCTTGCTTCAGTTTCCATGGTTTTGCTTCTTGTGTTTGCTTCTGAAGATTCACTTCACTTCTGTACCTGCAAAACACTTAAACCATATAGAACTTGCAGTTCTTGTTAGTGAATGTGTGGGAGCTTTACCCAGCAACTGATAGATTTAATCAAATCATATATCATTTATCTTCTCCCCCTTTTTGTCATAACATCAAAAAGAATATTTAAAAAGATTCAGATGCATAAAACGACAAATAGAATCACTGGAATGTAAAACAAAGAAACTATTTTCATTGATAACTAAAAAAGGATTACAAGAAGTTCCTATTTTTAATAAGCAGATGCAACAAGGAAAAGAAAACTACAAAGACCAAATCCTAAGACCCTAGCTAAGACAACGTCTGCGCCAGCATGCCATGAAAAAACTTGATGAAGAAATGCAAAGAGATAGAGAGAGATGAGAGGGAAAGAGAAGAGTTTGAGGAGTATTTAAAATAAAAAATGAAACGAATGATGAAAAGCATTTAATGTTACGTGACGTGAGGAGAGATAATAAAGACAAATGAGGTGACTAGCACAGTTACCTATGGTCGGTGTCCCTTCAACTGCACGCACGTTTATCCACGAATAGTAACGACAGGTTTACCATCCCGAGATAAAACGTAACAGCTGTTTTGCTTTAAAAGAGGTTCTGAATCAACTTAGACAATGAAACGTTAGTAGTAACAGAATCATAATTTCTAAAAGAATTCAATCAGAACTTCTGATTAAAAGAAAATGTTCCACATTCATTTCAGAAGATACTCATACATGAGAACTTCTCATCTTCTCATTCTGGGCATAAATCCATACTGATGTTCTTCAGAATGAACTTAAACCTATCTTCAGCCAGGGGTTTTGTAAAGATATCAGCCCATTGATGGTCTGTATCAACAAAGTTTAAAGATATAACACCCTTCTGAACATAGTCCCTTATGAAATGATGTTTAATCTCAATATGTTTAGCTTTTGAAAGAAGAATAGGATTCTTAGATAAACATATAGCAGAAGTATTATCACAGAATATAGGAATGTTACTCTCAAATATCTGATAATCTTCTAACTGACTCTTCATCCAGAGCATCTGTGTACTACAACCAGCAGCAGCGACATATTCTGCTTCTGTTGTTGATAGAGCAATAGTTGCTTGCTTCTTGCTGTACCAGGAGATCAAATGACTTCCAAGAAATTGGCAACTTCCTGAAGTACTTTTTCTTTCAATTCTGTCTCCAGCATAATCAGCATCACAAAATCCTACTAAGTTGTATTCTTTAGATTTTCTGTAAACTAAACCAACATTAGTAGTACCTTTCAGATACCTTAGAATTCTCTTAACAGCAGTTAAATGAGATTCTCTAGGATCTGATTGGAATCTAGCACACAAACAAACACTGAACAGAATGTCAGGTCTAGAAGCAGTCAAATATAGAAGAGATCCAATCATACCTCTGTATAACTTCTGATCTACCTTCTTACTTACCTCATCCTTACCTAGGATGCATGTTGGATGCATAGGAGTTTTGGCTTCTTTGCAGTCCAGAAGATTAAACTTCTTCAGAAGTTCCTTCACATACTTGGTTTGGTGAACATATGTTCCTTCTGATGTTTGATTTATTTGTATTCCAAGGAAATACTTGAGTTCTCCCATCATGCTCATTTCAAACTCGGCCTGCATAGACTTAGCAAACTCCTTTCCAAGTGTAGCATTAGATGTTCCAAAAATAATATCATCTACATATATTTGACAGATTAAAATATCCTTTTCAAAGGTTTTACAAAAGAGAGTAGTGTCCACTTTTCCTCTAGTGAAACCATTATCTAGAAGGAAAGAACTTAAGCGTTCATACCAAGCTCTGGGAGCCTGTTTCAATCCATACAATGATTTCTTAAGTTTAAAAACATGATTAGGAGACATGGAGTCTTCAAAACCAGGAGGTTGATGGACATAAACTTCTTCATCTATATAACCATTTAAGAAGGCACTCTTAACATCCATCTGATAGAGAGTGATGTTATGTTGAGTGGCGAATGAAATTAATAGACGAATAGATTCTAACCTGGCCACTGGTGCAAAGGTTTCTGTATAATCAATCCCTTCTTGCTGACTATAACCCTGAGCCACCAGTCTGGCTTTGTTTCTTACCACTTCACCTTTCTCACTGAGCTTGTTTCTGAAGACCCATTTTGTACCAATTATATTGAATCCATCTGGTCTAGGAACAAGATCCCAAACATCATTCCTTGTAAACTGATTCAGTTCTTCTTGCATAGCAATTATCCAGTCTGGATCTTCTAGAGCATGATCAACAGAAGTTGGCTCGATCAAAGATACAAGACCTAATTGACAGTCTGCATTGTTCTTAAGGAATGCTCTTGTTCTGATTGGATCATCCTTCTTTCCAAGAATGACATCTTCTGAATGACCAGAGATGAGTCTAGATGATCTTCTGACAGATGGTTCTTCAGAAATACTCAGATCCTCCAGAGAAGCTGATACTTGATCTTCAGATTCCTTGCTTCTGAGAAGCTCTGCTTCTGATGCATTGCTTCTTGGCTCAACAACTTCTGATATGTCAATATCATAACCTGCAAAATTATCAACCTGCTTTGGTTTTTCAGAACCAAGCTTATCATCAAACCTGATATTGATTGATTCTTCTACAACCAATGTTTCAGTATTGTATACTCTGTAGCCTTTTGAGCGTTCAGAATATCCAAGAAGGAAACACTTTTGAGCTTTGGAATCAAACTTACCAAGATGATCTTTAGTGTTCAGAATAAAGCATACACATCCAAAAGGATGGAAATATGAAATGTTGGGCTTTCTATTCTTCCACAATTCATAGGGAGTCTTATTTAGAATAGGTCTGATAGAGATTCTATTCTGAATATAGCATGCAGTGTTTATTGCTTCTGCCCAGAAATGCTTAGCCATATTGGTTTCATTGATCATGGTTCTGGCCATTTCTTGCAGAGTCCTATTCTTTCGCTCTACAACCCCATTTTGCTGTGGAGTTCTAGGACAAGAGAAATCATGGGCCATACCATTTTCTTTGAAGAACTCTTCAAAGGATCTGTTCTCAAATTCACCACCATGATCACTTCTGACCTTTATGATTTTACACTCTTTTTCAGACTGAATCTGAATGCAGAAATCAAAGAACACTGAATGAGTCTCATCCTTGTGTTTCAAGAATTTTACCCACGTCCAGCGGCTATAATCATCTACGATGACTAATCCATATTTCTTTCCTCTGACAGATGCTGTTTTGACTGGTCCAAACAGATCAATGTGCAAGAGTTCTAATGGCCTTGAGGTAGAAACAACATTCTTAGACTTGAATGCAGGTTTGGAGAACTTGCCCTTCTGACACGCTTCACAAAGAGCATCTGATTTGAATTTCAGATTAGGGAGTCCTCTGACAAGATTCAGTTTGTTAATCTGAGAGATCTTTCTCAAACTAGCATGACCTAATCTCCTGTGCCAGACCCACTGCTCTTCAGAAACAGACATAAGACAAGTCACCTTCTGACTCATAAGATCTTGCAGATCTGTCTTATAAATGTTGTTCTTCCTCTTGCCTGTAAATAGGATTGAGTCATCCTTCTGATTTACAGCCTTGCAAGACTCTTGATTAAAGATAATATCATAACCATTGTCACTTAATTGACTGATAGATAAGAGGTTATGAGTTAATCCTTCTACAAGAAGTACATTAGAAATGGAAGGAGAGTTACCAGACTTTATAGTTCCAGAGCCAATTATCTTGCCCTTCTGATCTCCTCCAAACTTGACTTCTCCTCCAGACTTAAGCACCAGGTCTTGGAACATAGACCTTCTTCCTGTCATGTGTCGCGAGCATCCAGAGTCCAGGTACCATGACATGTTGTGCTTTGTCCTTCTTGCAGCCAAGGATATCTGCAATAGGAATAATCTTATCCTTAGGTACCCACATTTTCTTGGGTCCTTTCTTGTTAGATTTTCTCAAGTTCTGATTGAACTTGGATTTAACATTGTAAGTAATAGGAGGAACAGCATGATAATTTTTAATATGAGTTTCATGATATTTCCTAGGTTGTGTCACATGCTTCTTGGTGTGTGTTATGTGAAAACTTTGTGCATGTGAAGTGTGCCTAATATCATGAGAGTGGCCATACTTGAACTGATCATACAATGGCTTGTATGTAATTTTCATTTCATCAACAGGTTCAAGTTTGTATGGGGTTTCACCCTCATAACCAATGCCAACTCTTTTGTTTCCAGACACGGCATATATCATAGAAGCTAGCTGACTTCTGCCAATACTTCTAGATAAGAACTTCCTGAAACTTAAATCATATTCTTTCAGAATATGGTTTAGACTAGGAGTGGATTTTTCTGAATCAGAAGGAGATCCAACATTATTGGATAATTTTAAAAGTTTATCTTTCAATTCAGAATTTTCCAATTCAAGCCTCTTTGTTTCAAATTCAAACAGCTTTTTCAGCTTTTTGTATTTAATACAAATCTGAGACTTGGATTCCAGAAGTTCAGTTAATCCGGAAACTAACTCATCTCTAGTAAGTTCAGAAAATACCTCTTCAGAATCTGATTCTGATGTAGATTCTGATCCGTCATCTTCTGTCGCCATCAGCGCACAGTTGGCCTGCTCATCTTCTGAATCATCTTCTGACTCATCCCAGGTTGCCATAAGACTTTTCTTCTTATGAAACTTCTTCTTGGAATTCTCCTTCTGAAGATTTGGACATTCATTCCTGAAGTGTCCTGGTTCATTGCATTCATAGCACATGACCTTCTTCTTGTCAGATCTTCTGTCATCAGAAGATTCTCCATGTTCAAATCTCTTTGAACTTCTGAAGCCTCTGAACTTCCGTTGCTTGCTCTTCCAGAGTTGATTTACCCTTCTGGAAATCATGGACAGTTCATCTTCTTCTTCAGATTCTGATTCTTCAGGATCTTCTTCTTTGGCCTGAAAAGCGTTAGTGCATTTCTTGATATTGGATTTTAATGCAATAGACTTACCTTTCTTTTGAGGCTCATTTGCATCCAGCTCAATCTCATGGCTTCTCAAGGCACTGATCAGCTCTTCCAGAGAAACTTCATTCAGATTCTTTGCAATCTTGAATGCAGTCACCATAGGACCCCATCTTCTGGGTAAGCTTCTGATGATCTTCTTCACATGATCAGCCTTGGTGTATCCTTTGTCAAGAACTCTCAATCCAGCTGTCAGAGTTTGAAATCTCGAAAACATCTTTTCAATGTCTTCATCATCCTCCATCTTGAAGGCTTCATACTTCTGGATTAAGGCTAGAGCTTTAGTCTCCTTGACTTGAGCATTTCCTTCATGAGTCATTTTCAAGGACTCATATATATCATAGGCTGTTTCCCTGTTTGATATTTTCTCATACTCAACATGAGAAATAGCATTCAGCAAAACAGTTCTGCATTTATGATGATTCCTGAAATGCTTCTTTTGATCATCATTCATTTCTTGCCTTGTCAGCTTTACACCTCTGGCATTTACAGGATGTTTGTAACCATCCATCAGAAGATCCCATAGATCACCATCTAGACCCAGAAAGTAACTTTCCAGTTTATCTTTCCAGTATTCAAAGTTTTCACCCTCAAATACCGGCGGTCTTGTATAACCATTGTTACCGTTGTATTGCTCAGCAGAGCCAGATGTAGATGCAGGTGGATTTGTCGGAGTTTCACCAGCCATCTTTTATATGAAGCGTTTTTCTCTTCCTGAATCTTTTCTAAACACGGTTAAGTGCTTGCACCTTAGAACCGGCGCTCTGATGCCAATTGAAGGATAGAAAAACACTTAGAAAGGGGGGGATTGAATAAGTGTGACTTTAAATCTTGGACGATAAAAATAAATTGCACAATTATTTTTATCCTGGTTCGCTGTTAACGAAGCTACTCCAGTCCACCCCCGCAGAGATGATTTACCTCAACTGAGGATTTAATCCACTAATCGCACGGATTACAATGGTTTTCCACTTAGTCCACGACTAAGTCTTCCAGAGTATTCTGATCACAACTTGATCACTCCAGGAACAACTGCTTAGTTCACTCCTAAGACTTTTCTAGAGTCTACTGATCAACACGATCACTCTAGGCTTAGTTCACTCCTAAGACTTCCCTAGAGTATTCTGATCAACCTGATCACTCTAGTTACAAACTGCTCAGCCAACTGCCAAGACTTCCTAGAGTATACTGATCACACGATCACTCTAGTTACCTTACAACTTAATGTAATCAATTCTAAGAGTTTACAAATGCTTCTTAAAAGCGATAATCACAACTGTGATATTTCTCTTACAGTTTAAGCTTAATCTCACTAAGATATTACAACAGCAATGTAGTGAGTTGATGAAGATTCTGAGCTTTGATTGAACAGCGTTTCAGCAAGTTTATTTTCGTTCAGATTGGTTAAGAAATGGTAACCTTGCTTCTCATCAGAACTTCATATTTATAGGCGTTGAGAAGATGACCGTTGAGTGCATTTAATGCTTTGCGTGTTCCGTACAGCATTGCATTTAATGTTATACGCTTTTGTCAACTACCTCGAGCCTTGTTCACGCTGTGTCTACTGACGTTGCCTTTAGTAGCTTTAACGTTCCTTTTGTCAGTCAGCGTAGTCTGCCACGTGTACTTCCTTCTGATCTGATGTTTGTGAATACAACGTTTGAATATCATCAGAGTCAAACAGCTTGGTGCATAGCATCTTCTGATCTTCTGACCTTGAAGTGCTTCTGAGCGTGATACCATCTTCTGATCTTCAGTGCTTCTGATCTCATGTTCTTCTGATGCTTCCATAGACCCATGTTCTGATTCTGCTTCGACCATCTTCTGATGTCTTGCCAGACCATGTTCTGATGTTGCATGCTGAACCATTTGAGACACATCTTCTGAGCGCTGAATTATGCGTACTCTTTATATATTTCCTGAAAGGGAAATTGCATTGGATTAGAGTACCATATTATCTTAAGCAAAATTCATATTATTGTTATCATCAAAACTAAGATAATTGATAAGAACAAATCTTGTTCTAACAGCTTTATCCTGGTCGCTATTGACTACTTCACAAAGTGGGTAGAAGCAGCTTCATTTGCTTCTGTTACCAAGAATGTGGTGGCCCGGTTCATCAAATACAATCTCATTTGTCGGTACGGCATCCTTGAACGGATTATCACGGACAATGGCACAAATCTAAACAACAGAATGATTACTGAACTTTGCATACAGTTCAAGATCAAACATCATAATTCTTCTCCATATCGACCAAAGATGAACGGCACGGTGGAAGCTGCCAACAAGAACATCAAGAAAATCATACAAAAAATGACAGTAACCTACAAAGACCGGCATGAGATGTTACCTTTTGCTCTTCATGGTTATCGCACATCTGCGCGTACTTCAACCGGGGCAACTCCATTCTCCTTGATTGATGAGAAAAGGCTCGCAGCTATTTGTCATGGTCAGCTATACCAAAAGCGTATGATCAAAGCCTTCAACAAAAAAGTTAAAAGTCAAGCATACCAAACTGGTGGCTTGGTTGTCAAACGCATCATCTTACCACAAGGTGATCCCAGAGGCAAATGGACTCCCACCTATGAGGGACCATTCATAATCAAGAAAATATTCTCCGGCGGCGCCATGTTGCTTACCACCATGGATGGCGAGGACTTCCCACACCCTGTGAATGCTGACATAGTCAAAAAATACTTCGCTTAAAAAGAAAAAAACAGCTCGCTAAGTTGAAAACCTGAAAGGGCAACTTAGGCAAAAAAATGAGCGTCTCGGTGGATTGAAAACCCGAAAGGGCGGTCCAGGCAAAAATTAGAGACTAAACAAATACTATCCCGGTAGGCTGAAAACCTGAAAGGGCAGCCTAGGAAAAAGTTAGGGAATGAAGCATACAACTTTGTTCCGTTCAGCTGCCTACTCACCATCAAGATTCAACACCTCAAAGACACCGATCAGTCCAATCACTTTCTTCCAACAAGTGAGGGATGAGATTCTCGAAGACAGATTGGCAATAGCAGAATTGAAACTTGACTGGATTGTTTTCACATAGCTATTTATCTTTATAAATATTTTCCAAAACTTTATGACAGTTTCCTACTTCTAGGATTGTTGTCTCCCTGTGCTAATCAGCCTACCATGGCTCTTTTTCAAAAATCAATGCAGCTTAGGCTCAAAAATCACTATTTTCACTTTTTCTGTTTTAAATACGTAAACGTCCCGATGATAATTCTGAATGAACATGTGCATTTGAATATGATTGATGTTTACCAGGAAAAACAGGAATAGCATTCAGGAAATGTCCCAATTATCTGGACATCATTCCATCAGAAGAAAATCCCCAAGAGAAACGCATTTCTCAGCAAATTCCTCAAAAAGATTTTCTCTTCAAAAGAAGTCTTATCCCCCAGCAGGGTTGTTCAAGATTACTATCTTCAGAAGGTGTGATCCCCCGCACCCGGACTTGGTCAGATAGTGCATCGGAGGATTATGCATCTTCCTCATTCCCATTTGAAAGGGCATCAGAACTTCCAGCTACCTTTCATTCCCAAGTGATAGTCAAAGATCCTTCAACAGAGTACCATGGTTCTCAAAGAATTTCCCCAGCCGAGGGTACTCAAACAAGACAAAAGATCATTAACAATCACAATATAGTCATATCCAGATGACTGACGGAAATTTATTTTCCCAAATAGAAGCTTGACATCATATTCATACATCACACATTCATATTCACATTCATACATCATACATCATACATCATACATCATACATCATGCATCATGCGCATATTCATACGCATATTCATACGCATATTCATACGCATATTCATACACAACATAACATGCCTATTTCTCCTTTAGCTCACATTACATGCATCATAAACATTGCATATCACTAACTTGATTTTTCAGGTAGACAGATATCTTCAACAAAGATATTCTCAATCACATGCAGTATTCACCTGAGTTCCATGAACGATTCTCTCAGATATAATCAAGCCGAAGATTCATTCTGATCACTTATCAACTCAAAAACAAGCATCACAGATCTAAGTCGATACCTCAGACGGTTCCAGAACGATCTAACATTGCAGATCTAAAGTTGATACCTCAGACGGTTCCAGAACGATCTAGCATCGCAGATCTAAAAGTTGATACCTCAGACGGTTCCAGAACGATCTAGCATCGCAGATCTAAAAGTTGATACCTCAGACGGTTCCAGAACGATCTAACATTGCAGATCTAAAGTTGATACCTCAGACGGTTCCAGAACGATCTAACATCGAAGATCTAAAGTCGATACCTCAAACGGTTCCAGAACGATCTAACATTGAAGATCTAAAGTCGATACCTCAGACGGTTCAAGAATGATCTAACATCAAAGATCTAAAGCTGATACCTCAGACGGTTCCACAATGATCAACTTTCAAAATCTAAAGCAGAAAAAACTTTGGACAAGTTCCGTAGCAATCATCCTCCTAGACTTAAAGCGGTAACCTTGGACGGTTCCGAAACAGTCAACACAAAGACTTTCAAATCCTTCATCAAGATATAATCAATGGATTCATTCTGATGAACAAACCATCAACCCATTTACCAGGTGGCATCTGAAAGCCCATCTCAGGTAAAGTTCCAATCTGCCAACAACATTTCGCAGACGACATTCAAATGCAACTTCCAACATCTCTTCTGATCAAGGTAAGTGCAAATTTTCAGGGCATCTAAATATTCAATCATCTTCTACCTTCAGATTTCAGACAATCTCTTCAGGTTTAAGAAGATTGAATAGGGGCAACTGTTATACCCCAAAATTTGCCCGCATCTTTTTTCAAGAAAACTCCAATCTGAAAATTAGGAGTCTCATATAATCATGGATTTTTATTTCAACAAATATCCTGACATATGAAATACATAGTTTTTAGAATTTTTTCTTATACAGTAATTTGGCTTGCAGTTGAATTTATTCTTACGCAAACGCCAAATACTGTTTATTACTTCACACATGCTATTTATTTATTTACAGATAAATAGTACTGACACAATTGGTACAGAGTTAAATCTTTTTGCAGGCGCAGAATCAGGAAACTCAGACTGTACTGGTAACAGTCAGTCGACAGTCAAACTGTTGGCAGTACAATTCTCAGTGTTTTGTACCATCAATCAAATCAATCTTTTACAATTCAAAATTCCAAAATTTTTGTTCTAGAAGTCTTCTGAATATCACGCGATTAGCAGAGACTCAACACTGCACAAAAATCAGGTACGCTTAACTGTCTCCTACACAAACAGTCTCTGACTAGGGTTTTCTTGTTTTTACAGGAGAAACAAGTTTTTGAGAGCTCAAATGGATTTCATGCACATCCATATATCTCAAAGTACCATCATACAAATTTTCAAACTTCAATTCACTCAGACGCACCGTCAGCAGCTCAAACAGTCAACAGACGACCCGTTTGACCAAAAAGTCAACAGACAGTCAAAAATGAAATTTTTTGTCAAAGTCCATATTTTGTCAAAGGATTCATCATTTGATCATTGGATGATCATAATTCATCAAGGAAAGATCAAAAATCAACAAAACCCTAAGATTCAAAATTAGGGTTTTTGCCTGAAAAGTCAACTCAACTTTGACTGATCATAACTCTCTCATCCTTCATCCAAAAATTTCAAACCAAAGCTCATTTTGAAGGAAATTCAATTATCTTTCAAATGCAATTGATCCCATGGTCATTGCATTCACCATTTGAAAAATATGACCAAAGACATTACAGGTCATTTTCAAATTCAACAAAAAGGCACTTTTTTCAAAAGGACACACAAGGAGCATCAAAAATCATTTTGACATGAGACCAAAGACATTGGTTAGAGGACTCTTTGAGGTTTCCAAAAAGTGCAAGAACTCCTTCATATGACAAAAATTGAGGGATTTACACCTTGTTGAAGTTAGCTAAATTTTGGAAAATGCATAAAACCAACATTGCTCAAAAATGCATTTTTTCCAAATGGGGCCAAGTTTTCATGATTCAAACATCATTACCATAATATTATGGGCCTCCCACGACCAAGACAAGGCCCACTCCATTTTTTATTCATTTTTGGTTTAATTTTATCACATATAAGATTAAATTAAAAAAGAAAAATGGATGGATAAAGAATAGCTTACAAACCAAGCATGACTCATCAAGAGAATCATTCAACTCTGCCCCAAGCCAAGTACAAACAGAAGGAGGGTGGAAAATCAAGCCATGGTGGCTTAAATGCAAAGCTACTCATGTTGAAAAAGTCAAGATTCCACAAAGCTAATGAATGCTTCTTAGCTTCACTTCCAAGCAGCTCTTGGCCTATAAAAGAGCTATCATACTTCAGCAATCAAAGAGACACGAGTTCATAACCAGTAGAATGCTTGTAACATATTTGTAACAACTTGAATTTTTCAAAGAAATTTAAAATTCGAATTTTAATTTCTAGCTCGTTTCAGTTCAAACTAAACACTTAAATACAATCCTCAATCATCATTGAACATATCCCAATCAGTTTCAAGCCTTGAAGCACTCAGAATCATCCATTAAACCTCACGGTTTGTTCAAACTAAAACCAACTTATATCTCATAACACACGCATATCTAGCAAGATGTAGATATATATTTGAACTTAGTGTGGTGTGTAGATCGTTTCTGGAAGTTTAATTGAGCTTTGGATGCTTGTATACGAATCTACCATTTTAGGGTTTTCCAGCTCAAATTTAGGGTTTTTAGTTAGAGCCAAAATCAGAACAAATTAAGAGCATGGTTGAATTCAGTGGAACAAGACGAATCGAATGGACATATCGTGCCAAATTTCTTTTCAGGTTTACCCCTATTCGCTATTTTGCAGGTCTGAAGCTCATCAATTACAACGCTTTTTTCATAAAAGCACTATTAAAGGTCCTGGCGAGAGGTTGAAGACGATGAGGTGTCCTCACCTCATTGGACAGCACGCGCGCGTTTTTTTAAAATTAACCTTTGGTTTCAGTATTTGCAGGCGTGTCACAAGTGGTGGACCCTCACAATCTGAGCCATCAGATCTTATTTATTAATTCATCCAACACATCAGAATGAAGCCCTATACCATGGACTTTATTTAAATACCACACTGGATCATTAATTATATATTTCTATTTTTATTTTAATTTCTTTGCAAAATTAATTAAAAATAGTTTCAAAAATCCAAAAAATACACAAAAAATATTTTTAAGTTTCTAAAATAATATTTTATTTTCTGAAATAAAAATATTTTATTTTTCTTCATAATTTCAATATTTTGCATAATTAATTAGTATATATTTATATATTTGCTTTTTAATTATTCTAACCAATCAAAAAATCATAAAAAAAATTGTTCTTTATATAAAATATTGTTTATATATTATAGACTAATTTTGTACATATTTTGAATAATTTTCTCTTTAAGTTTTAATTATTTGTATAATTATGTATTAATTAGCTTAATCAATTTCAAATCAATTTCAAATCAATTTCAAAAATTCCAAAAAAATTAGTTTTGTTTTAAAATTAATTGACAAATATTTTGTACATATTTTAAACTTAATTTCTAGGTTTAAATCTATTTTCATCTTTTTTCTTCATTTTAATTTAATTAATCATGCATTAATTATAATTAAAATCAATCATAAAAAATCCAAAAATATGCCTTTTATTTTTCTTGCAATTTAAATTCCTAGATAAATGTATAGGATGTCAAAATCATGTAAATAGGCTTAGTTTACATTTCCTGCACAATCGATGTAATAGCGTAGATTTACTTTCCGCATTTTAATTTCCGGCAAATATAAACTGCGTGTATGTCAAAGATAAAATTAAATCGTTAGATCACTAACTTCAAAGATAAAATATCTGAATCCAATCACAATCACACTTGCACCTTTTAAGGTAATCCCTTCTCATTCTTTTCAAAATCAAAGTCAAAATTCTACTGTTTCGAGTACAAAATCGAACCTTTTGTTTGTATCCGGTGAAAGGATAGATTTTAAAAGGAAATAGGATAAAGACCTTACAACTCAGGGTAGACCTCCTAGTTTGCTTGCTCAAATCAAAACAAACAAAATTCTCATACACTGTTGTTTTTCAAAATAAAACTTTCCAAAAAGACAATATTTTGTATACATCCAAACACGGATCATTACAAAGTTAACGTTCTTTTCAAAACATCTTTCGAAAGATAAACAAACATTTTGTATACATCCGCACAAGGATCATTACAAATTCAATTTACAAAGGTATTTGAAACCACATATGAGCATTCTAAAGCAATTGAAAAGTGATCGAAAAACAAGTGAGCTAAGCAAACTTAAGAGCCCATGGATAACCATGGATACAAAGGGTGCTAACACCTTCCCTTTGTATAACCTACCCTCTTACCCAGAATTTCTTAAAGGTCTTTTTTCTGTTTCTTTTATAAACCTTTCCTTAATTGGATAAAATAAAAGGTCGGTGGCGACTCTGTGAATTTTCAAAAATGCGAAAGCATAAGCGATAAAAAAGAGTCAGTTCACGTATCTCTCCCGCTCAGAGGTATGGCCCGAAAAACGGAGGTCCACACCAGGCTTAGGCTATTAAAAAAGCCTATGAAGCCTTATAGGCCGACCTATATTTTCATATATATATATATATATATATATATATATATATATATATATATATATATATATATATATATATATATATATATATATATTAGAGATATGTTAAATAAATTGGTTCATGTATGCATATATATTAGGAAAAAAAACTAAATAGGCTACCATATATATATATATATATATATATATATATATATAAAACAAATGATAAATAGGTTCACTTATATATGTATATATATAGGCCAACCTACAAGACTTCTTAAGTTATATATATTAATTGAAAATTTTAATGAGATACAGGCTTTTTAAATAGGCTTTCAGGCCAGGCCAGGCTTTTTGAAAGGCTAGGCCAGGCCAAAAAACTGAGCCTATGATAGGCCTTAGGCCAGGCTTAGGCCTTTTAAGTTTATCATAGGCCAGGCTCAGGCCTTCTAAAGCCTAGCCTAGCCTAGCCTAGCCTATTTCCACCCCCTAGTTACTATGTTCTAAACAATGGTGCAGTTGAAGAGCAGAACGCTTTCTTCGAGAGGCCCGATGAAGGTATGCGAAATCATTTGAAACCACTCTACATAAGGGCTAAAATTGAAGACGTTGGCATTATTAAAGTCCTAGTAGATGGGGGGGCAGCAGTGAACCTAATGCCCCAATACATGCTGAAAAGAATTGGTATGTTCGATACCGGTATAAGGCCACACAACATGGTTTTATCTAACTATGAAGGCAAGATAGGACAGACATTGGGAGTTATTCAGGTGAATTTAACAGTTGGCTCAGTCACGAGGCCAACTATGTTTATGGTTATACCAGCAAAAGCAAACTACAACCTTTTGCTCGGAAGAGAATGGATCCACGGAGTTGCAGCTGTGCCATCGACAATGCATCAAAGGGTAACCATTTGGAGATAAGATGGTATAGTAGAGAATATTGAAGGGGATCAGAGTTACTATATGGCTGAAGTTAATCAAGTTAATAAAACTAACTTCGATAGGAACTTGGCAAACATAGGACTGTTAGAACAAGATTTGTTCTTATCAATTATCTTAGTTTTGATGATAACAATAATATGAATTTTGCTTAAGATAATATGGTACTCTAATCCAATGCAATTTCCCTTTCAGGAAATATATAAAGAGTACGCATAATTCAGCGCTCAGAAGTTGTGTCTCAAATGGTTCAGCATGCAACATCAGAACATGGTCTGGCAAGACATCAGAAGATGGTCGAAGCAGAATCAGAACATGGGTCTATGGAAGCATCAGAAGAACATGAGATCAGAAGCACTGAAGATCAGAAGATGGTATCACGCAACAGAAGCACTTCAAGATCAGAAGATCAGAAGATGCTATGCACCAAGCTGTTTTGACTCTGATGATATTCAAACGTCGTATTCACAAACATCAGATCAGAAGGAAGTACACGTGGCAGACTACGCTGACTGACAAAAGGAACGTTAAAGCTACTAAAGGCAACGTCAGTAGACACAGCGTGAACAAGGCTCGAGGTAGTTGACAAAAGCGTATAACATTAAATGCAATGCTGTACGGAACACGCAAAGCATTAAATGCATTCAACGGTCATCTTCTCAACGCCTATAAATATGAAGTTCTGATGAGAAGCAAGGTTAACGATCCTGAACAAGATTTATTCAAAAACACTTGCTGAAACGCTGTTCAAATCAAAACTCAGAATCTTCATCTTCATCAAAGCTCACTACATTGCTGTTGTAATATCTTAGTGAGATTAAGCTTAAACTGTAAGAGAAATATCACAGTTTGTGATTATAGCTTTTAAGAAGCATTTGTAAACTCTTGAATAGATTACATTAAGTTGTAAGGAACTAGAGTGATCGTGTGATCAGTATACTCTAGGAAGTCTTGGCAGTTGGCTGAGCAGTTTGTAACTAGAGTGATCGTGTTGATCAGAATACTCTAGAGAAGTCTTAGGAGTGAACTAAGCCTAGAGTGATCGTGTTGATCAGTAGACTCTAGAAAAGTCTTAGAGGGTATCTAAGCAGTGTTCCTGGAGTGATCAAGTTGTGATCTGTAGACTCTGGAAGACTTAGTCGTGGACTAAGTGGAAAACCATTGTAATCCGTGCGATTAGTGGATTAAATCCTCAGGTTGAGGTAAATCATCTCTGCGGGGGTGGACTGGAGTAGCTTCGTTAACAGCGAACCAGGATAAAAATAATTGTGCAATTTATTTTTATCGTCCAAGATTTAAAGTCACACTTATTCAATCCCCCCCCTTTCTAAGTGTTTTTCTATCCTTCAAGGACCTTGTCATGCTGCAGAAGAGATGTATACCCCAAATAAAAATGCGTTGTACTACTTAACTCTACACCCAAATGGGTTCCGGTGGGACAGGGAAATAATGGATGGCCCAGAAGATACCCCACCAACGGAGCATCATCCAACAATACGGCCAACAGGCTGGGATGACGAAGTTGATGATGTCTGAGTCATCATTTTTCGAAAGGATTTCGGCTTACGTAGCCGAGAATAAAAGAAAGACGGCTCTCGAAGCCGAATTGTCAAACATGTTGTTTAATGAAGGTCTAAAAAAGGAAGAAACTCCAGATTTGGGGATAGATACGATCCCTCACCTTCCTGAAGATTCAGTCCAAGTCAAAGAGATTTCAGGAGAAAAGATAGGTCAAAGATTGGATGCAATCTATGACGAAGAGCCTTTGGGATTCGAGAAGGACCCAATGGGATCAAATATCAAAATGTTAGCCCAAGATCCACTCGAAGAAGTAAATCTTGGAGACAGAGATCAAAAGAGGGTAACATACGTCAGTGCGAAACTAGAGCCAACGCTGAAGTCAAAAGTGGTTGCGTTGTTGAAGAAGAACAAAGATTGATTTGCATGGGATTACGATGAGATGCCTGGTTTAGGGCGCGATTTGGTTGAATTGAAGTTACCCATAAAGGAAGGAAAAAAGCCCATCAAGCAAACTCCTAAAAGGTTCGCACCAGAAATTCATTCGAAGATTAAAGCAGAAGTCGAAAGACTCCTACGGTGTAAGTTCATCAGAACCACAAGGTATGTCGAATGGATTGCTAATATTGTACCGGTTATTAAAAAGAATGGTTCATTAAGAGTATGCATAGATTTTCGTGATCTAAATGCAACAACTCCTAAGGATAAATATCCCATGCCTGTGGCAGAAATGTTAGTGGATTCAGCCGCAGGTTTCGAGTATCTAAGTATGTTGGATGGAGACTCTGGTTATAATCAGATTTTCATTGCAGAAGAAGATGTGTCTAAAACAGCTTTTCATTGCCCATGGGCAATAGGCACCTATGAGTGGGTTGTAATGCCTTTCGGTTTAAAGAATGCTGGGGCAACCTACCAGAGAGCAATGAATTCTATATTTCATGATTTTATAGAAACGTTCATGCAAGTATACATAGATGACATCGTTGTTAAATCTGTCTCAGATTGCGATCATCTCGATCATCTAAGGCAATCATTCGAAAGAATGAGAAAACATGGCTTAAATATGAATCCCCTCAAATGTGCTTTCTTTGTGCAGGCTGGAGATTTCCTGGGCTTCGTGGTTCATAAAAAGGGGATAGAAATTAATCAGAATAAAACGAAGGCTATTATGGAAACCAAGCCTCCATCCACGAAGAAAGAATTGCAGTCCTTGCTGGGGAAGATAAACTTCTTAATAAGGTTCATCTCTAATTTGAGTGGACGCACACAAGCTTTCTCTCCTCTACTTCGTCTAAGGGAAGGAAAGTTAGAATGGCGTGTCGAATATCAAGAAGCTTTTGATAAAATCAAGCAATACTTGATCCATCCACCAATCTTATCTCCCCCAAATGGAAAGAAGCACATGCGCCTGTATATTTCAGCTTCAGATAATACAATAGGTAGTATGTTAGCACAAGAAGATGAAAATGGCATCGAAAGAGCCATTTATTATTTAAGTAGAGTACTCAATGATGCAAAGACTAGGTATAGCGCAATAGAAAAACTCTGCCTTTGTTTATATTTCTCTTGTATCAAACTCAAGTATTATATAAAGCCAGTTTATGTTTCGTCTCATTGCGATGTTATCAAACATATGTTATCAAAGCCAATATTGCACAGTCGAATTGGCAAATGGGCTTTAGCCCTTACTGAGTACTCGTTGATATTTCAACCTCTCAAGGCAATGAAAGGTCAGATTGTATCAGATTTCATTGTTGACCATGCAGTGGTTGAGAACCCTTAACAATATGTAGATTTGAAGCCTTGGAAGCTATACTTCGATGGTTCGACTCATAGAGAAGGAACTGGTGTTGGAATATTGATAATTTCTCCTGATGGAATTCCAACAAAGCTCAAGTATAAGATTGAAGGTCCTTTATGCTCCAACAACGAAGCTGAATATGAAGCACTAATTGCTGGACTTGAAGCTTTGTTAGAATTGGGGGCAACCAGAGTCGAAATTAAAGGAGATTCTGAACTGGTGATTAGACAACTGACAAAGGAATACAAATGCATCAAAGAAAATTTGATCATGTACTTTGTCATAGCAAATAGGTTGCTCAAGAAATTCGAATATGTGGAATTAAAACACGTCTCAAGGACCAACAACCAAGAAGCAAATGACTTGGCACAGTTAGCCTCAGGATACAGGGTATCAAAAGAGAAGTTAGAAGAACTGATTGAAGTAAGAGGGAGAGCAATGTCTACTAAACTTTCCCCAAGTGATCTGGAGAATTCACAATTAGGTTACGCTAACAAAGAAGAGTTCGAAGTATTAAACATAGACTCATTGACAGATGCAGATTGGAGGAGTCCAATAGTAAACTATCTAAAAAATCCTTCGACAGACACATACAGGAAGGTGAAATATAGAGCCCTGTCATATTTCCTGATGGGAAACGAATTGTTCAAGAAAACTCCTGAAGGTGTATTGTTGAAATGCTTGGGTGAAGCAGAAGCATATTTGGCTCTTTCAAATGTACACAGTGGAGCATGTGGTGCACATCAAGCAGGACACAAAATGAAATGGCTTCTGTTTCGTTATGGAATGTATTGGCCTTCCATGTTAAAAGACTGCATAGAGTTTGCGAAAGGGTGTCAAGAATGTCAAGAACATGCAGGTATCCAACACGCCCCAGCAAACGAATTAAGTTCAATAGTGAAACCATGGCCTTTTAGGGGATGGGCACTAGATTTGATTGGAGAAATTCACCCCAAATCGTCTAAAGGTCAAAGATACATATTGGTAGGAATAGACTACTTCACAAAATGGGTCGAAGCAATACCACTCGCGAATGTGGATCAAGAGGCCGTGATTGAGTTTCTTCAGAAACATATTATATACAGATTTGGAATCCCAGAAAGTATAACTACTAATCAAGGATCAGTGTTCACTGGGCGAAAGATGCAGGACTTCGCCAAAGAAATAGGGTTCAAATTGTTTACTTCTACACCTTACTATGCTCAGGCAGATGGACAAGTTGAAGCAGCAAACAAGATAATAATTGGTCTTATCAAGAAACATGTGGGGAAAAAACCCAAAAATTGGCATAAAACTTTGGACCAAGCACTTTGGGCTTGTCGAACATCTCCAAAAGAAGCTACAAATACAACGCCTTTCCAACTGACGTTTGGTCACGACGCAGTACTCCCAATCGAGATATACCTGCAGTCAGTAAGGATACAAAGACATGCAGAAATCCCTCCCAACATATACTGGGAGTTGATGATGAATGAATTAGTAGACCTGGACGAAGATAGACTTCGAGCGTTGGAGATGATAAAAAGGCAAAAGGAAAGAGTATCCAGAGCATACAACAAAAAGGTGAAAGGTAAAACGTTTATCGATAATGACTTAGTTTGGAAAGTTATTTTACCTATAGATCGAAAGAATCAGGCACTTGGTAAATGGTCCCCACACTGGGAAGGACCCTTTCGAATCTTAAAGGTATTTTCGAATAATGCTTATGAAATCGAAGAATTAGCAGAAGATCGCAGGATCTTAAGAGTAAATGGGAAATATCTGAAGAGATATAAACCAAGCATGTACGAAGTAAAGATTGCAAAAACGTAGATATTCAAGGTACTACGTAAGCCAAAATGGTTGAACTAATGCCAAAATGGCTTTGTGATCAAAATATACGATAAATAAAGTAAAGAGACAAAGAAACATCAAAATATTTGTCATTAGAAAGTGAAAGATTACATGCATTACAAAATGAAGCCTAAGAGCATGACCCAAAATGTTGAAGAATACAAAAGAGAAAACAGGAAAACCTAAGGCAAACCACTTGCTAATTGATCCTTTGGTCTAGACCTTCTAGGGATAGCAGGGGCAAGCTTTCTGCCTCGAACATATCCATGGACCCAGAGTTGCGCATCCTTCTCACTATACCCTTTTTGAGGAATATGTAAGATAGGAGTCTCCCATATGGAAGACACGTAACAACCCCTTGACGAGCAGCAGGCATAGAAACTGCCTCAACAAGCCCTTTGAAGATCATCAAAGGAAAGTTGACTTTCTTCCCACGAAAGCCACAGAGTATAAACTCCAAATCTTCCACCATGATGCTATTTTGATCATGGTTTCGTGGACGAAAGTTACCCACAAGGAGTTGGTGCCAAATCCTGATGACCTTAGCGCTGAAAGGGTCATTGTCCATGAGAGTCCTCAACAGAAGATGAGTGGTCATGTTGAAGCTGTTATCATCAAAGGTCTCCCCAGAGTTGTTGCATCTCATTAGGTTAGAGATAGTGGTGGGAGTGATCCTAATGTGGGCACCTCGAACCTCAGATATTACAGTGGTTCTACCTTCTGGATCTATGCGTAGAGACGCAAACATCCAAAAATCCGCTAACATGTTAGGGTAAACAGGTCCCTCCAAGATTTCATAATAGAAATCAAGCTCTTGGTTAACAAAGAAAGCACTAATGCTTATGGAATTGCTTTCAAAATCTTCTTCAGAAACTTTGAACTCTTTTTTGATGCAAGCTCTGACATTGTTATAAGTGAGGGGTACTGCCATTTTGGAGAGAAAAATTTGAAAATGTTTTTCTGGTTTTGTGTTTAAGAAAATGCAGAGGGAGGAACGAAGTTTCAAGATAAGGTTTTATGGAACAAGAGTGAAGAAAAGAAGTGTGATGTTAAGCCCTTATATAGACCTGGGGGCAGGAGTGGAACGGTTTAATTTTTAATGTTTGATTAGACTGCGTTTGGTATTCCAAAGAGAAGTTATGGCTTCCGCCGTTTCCCGCCCTTGGAAGTTGAGATGCAATCATGAAAAACTGATGCATGCACGTCTTAAAGAGATGCTTTGGAGAAAGTGACGTCATCACTTAATAATGATTACGGCTAAGGGAGTGGAAACGTCAAGTCTAAGCTAAAGGGTGCGAAGGATGGTCAGATCACGTGTTTTACATTAATTAAAATTACTGTGGCAAATCAGAAAATAGATTTTGGCGAAATCTGGAAGATTTGCTAAAAACACTGCTTGCGAGTATTGCAAAAATATGGACAAAGTGGAAGATAAAAGTTAAGCAGATAAAAGTTAAGCATACATATATATTCTGCGAAGAGTTTGATTACAAAGCAAAAGTACAACATGATAACGAAGTACAACGTTTGAGGTAACTAATTAAAATCTTTAGGGAGACTATCTTTGATCTTCGAATACTGAATCTCCCAGGAAGACATGCGAAGTTCAATCAGGGCCCTTTGTTTCTTTAGTTCGTCAATTTCAGGAACTAGTTTTCGTGCAGCCTCGAAATGTTGGATTCCTAAACGTGCAACTTCAGTCAATTCCTGCTCATTGATTTGTTGAATGGTTGCCTTGCGAGATTCAGCCTCCTTTATCTTTTCTTCAAGCTGGACAATCTCTTGTTTCCAGGATTGGATATTCTACTCACATTCATCATACTCTTTCTGTTTCTCTGAGCGTTTAAGCTTGAGAGCATCACCTTTCTTCGACGCATCAGTAGCGGTTTTCCAAGATGAACTATGAGAAGCCATCTTCGTAGCAAGTTGTTCCTCAATATGGCAACGTCGAAGAATGTTTGATTGGAGTTGTTCAATCAGGGAACCCAGCAAAACAATCACCTCTGAGACTTCTTTTGAAACCAGAAGAAGATCCACCTTTTTCAGAAGTTGATTCAAGCTATGACTTTTGATAGGATCCTTGCTAAGAATTTCGACGAGGTTGGTTTCGAAGAACTTTTCCTTTATCTGATGAAGAAGGACGGAAGTATCCTCTTTATTACCAGATTCTGGCTGTACAGCTGGAGAAGTTTCGAGCTCAGAAGGCGAAATATTATCAATATCCATCATATCCTTGAGGAAGCTGAGAGGATCAGTTTGTTTAAGCTGCTCCAATTTTGAAGGAGTAGGCTTTGCTGGGGTAGGAGTCGAAGTTGTTCTAGGAGTAACTATGGTTTCAAAGGTTGAAGTTTCTTGAGGATTGTTTTTATCCGGTTTAGAAATTTCCTCCATGGCATCTTGTTTAGACACAGTGTCTTCACTACCATTTGGTCGCTTATTCGCATTATCACTACCTGAGCATTGATGATCTTCTCCCAGGTTTTTACCTTGATGGGTAGGTGGGGATTCATCAGTCGAATGGCTTTCTTCGATTGGCGCATTAGGAAAAATGGTTGCAAGAGGCCTAGCATCTTCAAGAACTGTTGAGAGAACATGAGATTTGTTTTGAGAAACATCTGTGTTGAACAAACCAGAATTAATCATATTGACAAGATTCGAGGAGTCAATTGATTGTAATGAAGAAGTTATGATTACCTTGGAATTTATCGACATCAACGGTAAAATTGAAAGCTTTAAGGCCGGAAGTAGCAGTGCCAGTATCATCCTGCAAATAACAAGGTAAAAGTTAATTTAATCATTAAGTTAAAGTTAGTAGAAATGATTATGGGTTGAAACCCAAGTACCTTGGTTGGAATATTGTCTGGGCTCGAATTATGACTTTCGACAACAAGAACGTTGCTGGCAGTCTTTAAAGGTGATTCTTCAGAAGACACTTTGTCACTGGACGAAATAACTTTCGAGGAAACCGACCCTTTCTCCTTGCCCACAGGGGTGACAACTTTCTGTCTCTTTTTATGTCCTTGCCTAGTGCGGGGAGGAGATTTGTCTTCATCGTCCGAAACAGCCGTTGAGGAAGCTTTTCGCTTTAAAGTGTGGAGTGAACAACGTGAGCACTACTCGCAGGTTATACATTGTTTAAAAATATAGAGTATGGATATACCGTGGGTTTCTTATCAGTAGTGACAGAATCACTCTCACTTGGCTTGTTGCTCTTCGATGCTCCAGAATCTTTTTGTATAGAAGTTTCTTTAACTCTCTTCCTTAGAGCAACAGCTGCAATAAAACTTGGAATCAGCATTTCAACGGAATAAGAAGAGTTAGTCGAAAGATTGTCTAAAACCCAAACCTTCAGGTATTGGAGTTAAGACGCGAACATGTTTAAGATCTATATGAAGATGCCCTTTGAAATTATCCAGGGTATGCTTAGTCGGAACCACTCGCGCAACGCGTTTTTTAGTGATTTCCTGAAGGATTTTTAAGACATTCCCACACACAAACCAGTCTGGAAAAGGAGGGCTCAGAGCCACACCAAAATCAGCACTTGGCAGCGGAGGGAATTTTGGAGGATTAAGTTCGAAAGCCACTTCATAACGCAGTTCTGGTCGAACAGACGGGGGCAATTTCAACTTATCCAATTTCGCAGAAAACTTCTCACGCAAATTGACTGCGGCTTCGCGAACGGTCCCACTAAGATCATCAGGCCTGTAGATAGTTTCAAAGAAGTTCTGAAAGGCTTGAATTTCTTTAATATGAGTCGAAGTACCTTTTTGATATTTCTCCTGCACATCAGCAAAAGCTGTAGTTAGTTCCTGAGTTAGATTCTCAGCATCAAAGATTTGTGTAGTATAATACTCCGTCCACCATTCATGAAAATCTGGAGTGGAGTAAAAAGCGGGTTCGAAGGAAACAGGAGAAAGATGGGCAACGCCAGCATATTTGGCAATCTTTGAGTCACATTCCTCTTCGGATAAGTACAAGGTGTGAAAGCACATATGGTTCCTTTTGTCATACAAACATTTGGGTTTTACTTGAACCAATCCAAATTGCCTTGATACCAGATTTGGTTGGTAGCAGAGGAGAACATATTGGCTTTTGGAGGGGCGAAGATGGTGATAGAATAACCTTGGGGTAAGGAAAGCTCCCCAAATAGTCATAGATTCAGTCTCTTGATCTTGAGATGTTGGTGGAAACTTTCGAGTGAACCATTCGGGACCCACTGTCTTGTTTACGAACGGAGCCATCGAAGGGCTGAATTGATGACACCGAGCAAACATTATGACATATGCTAGAAAGTGCTCGCGAAGTTTCCCAGTCTCTTCTTTTGGGGTTAGCGAAGCCAACCTGGTTCCTTCTACAGTTCGATTTTTAATATCTGGATCTTCTTCGTTCACAACACCTCGAAATGGGAGCTAAGTCTCGAAAGTGGCATTAAGCCACAACTGCAATAACCAGAAAGGACCAGCGTAGAGCAAAGATCCACTTTTGTAGTTCTTAGTAAGGTTCGTGGCTTCACCAAGGTTCTCGTAAAGGAATCCTAAGATTAATTGGCTCAGGTTTAGTCTTTTTCCAACATGTAGCTGATTAGCCATGCAAAGATATCTCTTTACAACTTGTATGGATCTGGAGCAGAAAACACACCTTGAGAGCCATAATACTAAGAAAGCAATATGCTCCTCGTCGGAGACTTCTTCCTGCGTTGTATCATGATATTTCTGAATGAAGGCAGTATAAGTAACTGTTGCCTCGTTAAAATTAATGGTGTCAGTATCCATATCATTTGGGTCAAAAGTTTCCCCAGTTGGTCGAAGCCCGGTGATAGCAGCTATGTTAAAGAGAGTAGGGGTAACCATTCCACATGGAAGATGGAAAGTATTGTGGGAAGCATCCCAAAAGTGAACCGCTGCTACTAACTGTTTACGGTGATTTCCGGTAAACAACCGCTAGTCTTCGAAACTATAATAAATATGATTTGGTTACTCGCAGGATCGACTAGATTGATCCTAGGACATAGTCAAAAAGATTGTTATTGATGGTCATTCGAACCATATCTATGATTCATCTTGTCAATAAGAATTACTTCGAACAAAACAAACAAAATTAGCAATCACTTCGTTATACACGTGAGTATAACTTCAGCGAAAGGTAAGTCAAGATAAAATATGAGATGAAACTGTAAAAGTGCAAAAAATCTTAAAGTGCAGAAATGTTAAATACTTCAAAGATAAATGACATGAAAATAATGAGTACAAAAAACGTAAATGGCAAGAAGTAAACGAAATGCAATAATATTGAAAGATACTTGAAAATAAAGGGAAAATACACATGTATTAAAATGGTGGTGTCATACGTACATTTCTCAGCGAACTCTTTCTCTTTAACACTTGATACTTGAGTAATATGTGAGTGATTTGTACAAAATGAACACACTGAATCCTAACATTAGAACCCTTATTTATACTAGTTTCGACCTTAACGGTCCTACGCTAATCTAATGCCACGTTTCTCATGAGAATCCTCGGAAAGCCATCTGTCTCTGGACAGTTATGAAAACTTCTTCGAATTTCAAATCCTCCCGCCTGAATCCTCCTTCGACGCGTGGCAATATACCTTAACATTAAAATACCACGGAAATACACTAAGCATCAGTACTTAACATATTTCGTAAAATTTGTCTAAGTCTCGAAGATATACACTCCTACTAGCTTCAGCATTCACTATCTCCGTTATGACTTAAAAACTCTTCATCCTCGAAACATGGCCATCATGAGCCATTTTATCTTCAAAGACGGTCATCCGGAACCATCCTCCTTCGAGTCTTCACCCTTCGAAGGATCATATTTTCAAAACGAAATCTTCAGCTAACACTAACATGGTTTGGTTATACTCTAATCCCGTTTTTGATAGTTGGATTAAATCATATATTCCTAATGTTTTCCAGAAGGATGTCTTCTTCCCTTCTACTTTCGTTAGCCAAGCATAATACAGTTCAGGATCTTTTGCTAACGGGATTGACCTAAACACTTTCACAAAATTGGTCATATAATTTAACCTAATTTTTGCCAGAGCCAAAGGGGTTGCTGTCGAAGCTTCTGTTGCATTATCAGGTTCTCCTAAAGATGGGTTTTCATCTTCATCTATCCTAATTTTACTAACTAGAGGTCTAGTTTTATAATAAGCAGGAAAGAATTTATCCAGAGAAGGGCTAGTTTCTCCTGGTAACGGACCCATAAAAGCATGAGGTTTTCTAGAAAGTTCAAAAGGGATGATTACCTGAGAAGCGTAGATAGCGCGCGCCTCTGCAGTGTTAGGGTTTGGTATGTGTTCTTGCTCCCCTGTCTGGGTAGGATGTTGATGTTTTAGAACAGGTTGAAGAACATTTGAGGAAGCCATAGATGAGTTTGATTTAGAAAATGGGTTTGGAAGTGACCGAAGATGTTCTCTTCTGAAGAAAGAATGAGGAAATAAGAGTGAAGGTTGTATGAGGAAACTGAGTCAGGTATTTAAAGGTTTTTAACGGAAACCCTTTCAAAATCTTTTGGGTAAAAGCCAAGAGACACGTGGCGAACGATGATTTAATCCAATGGCGGTCGAATAATTACTAGCCTTACTCCTAGTATATAGGAGTAATGATCAAGAAGCAAGGTCAGAACGTGGGAATGTAAGTTATGAGAAGACATCTTTGAAAATGACAAGACGTTTTGGAAACAGGGTCATCAATGATTATGACGTCAATTAAACAATCTTGGAACTTTCAAAGATAAGTAAGGGACGAAATCTTATGACGACAAGAAACGCCTATTTCTCTTGTTTTTCGAAACAGGCATTTATTGGGGGCAATTTGTTAGCTGAAGATTTCGTTTTGCAAATGTGATCCTTCGAAGGGTGAAGAATCGAAGGAGGATGGTTGCTGATGACCGTCTTTGAAGATAAAATGGCTCCTGATGGCCATGTTTTGAGGATGAAGAATTTTAAGTCATAACGAAGATAGTGAATGCTGAAGCTAGTAGGTGTGTATATCTTCGAGACTTAGACAAATTTTACGAAATATGTTAAGTACTGATGCTTAGCGTGTTTTCGTGGTATTTTAATGTTAAGTTATATTGCCACGCGTCGAAGGAGGATTCAGGCGGGAGGATTTGAAATTCGAAGAAGTTTGCATAACTGTCCAGAGACAGATGGCTTTCCGGGGATTCTCATGAGAAACGTGGCATTAGATTAGCGTAGGACCGTTAAGGTCGAAACTAGTATAAATAAGGGTTCTAATGTTAGGATTCAGTGTGTTCATTTTGTACAAATCACTCACATATTGCTCAAGTATCAAGTGTTAAGAGAAAGAGTTCGCTGAGAAATGTACGTATGACACCACCACCATTTTAATACATGTGTATTTTCCTTTATTTTCAAGTATCTTTCGATATTATTGCATTTCGTTTACTTCCTGCCATTTACATTCCTGCACTCTTTATTTTTATGTTATTTATCTTTGAAGTATTTAACATTTCTGCACTTTAAGATTCTTGCACTTTTACAGTTTTTTGTCTTATGTTTTATCTTGACTTACCTTTCGCTGAAGTTATATTTACGTGTATAAGAAAGTGATTGCTAACCTTTATTGTTTCGATTGAGTAATTCTTATTTTCAAGGAAAATCATAAACATGGTTCGAATCATCATAAATAACAATCTTTTTGACTATGTCCTAGGATCAATCTAGTCGATCCTGCGAGTAACCAAATCATATTTATTATAGTTTGGAAGACTAGCGGTTGTTTACCGGAAATCACCGTAAACAGGTGGAAAGTGAAAATAAGGAAAGCTGGACTTGGTTTTTGGCGTTGTTAATTGCTGACTTAGGAGGTGCTACTGAGTGTCTAACATACACTTTCATTTCAGACCAACAAAAGGTAATGTAAATTTCTGTATTGTACATTTCTGTATTCCAAACTTCTTATTTTTGTAATGTAAAATTATGTGTTGTAAACTCTTTCATTTCAGGGGTTGTTACCTGCAATGGATGGGTTGTTGCCCAATGTGGAACAAAAATTTTGTGTTAGACACTTGTATAATAATTTTAGGAAAAGATTTCCAGGTAAGATGTTGAAGGAAGTTATATGGAAGGCTGCAAAGTCAACATATGCTCAAGCTTGGGAAAGAGAGATGAAAATAATGAGGTTGGCCAATCAAGAAGCATATCTCCATATGATGAAGACTCCACCAAGATATTAGAGTAGATCATATTTTAGGACAACCAACAAGTGTGATGCTGTGCTCAACAACATGTCTGAGTCATTTAACAGTGTAATTCTTGACTCTAGAGGAAAACCACTTGTGACAATGCTTGAAGAGATCAAAACTTACCTCATGGAGAGATGGGCAAAAAATAGAATGAGGTTCCAAGATGTATCTGGTAATGACATTTTGCCTAACATTAGAAAGAAACTTGAGATAACTAGCAATTTTACCAACTTATGGCTTGTGAGGTATGTTAACCTATAGCATTAGCAATTGTTATATATATAGTATTGTTTAGTATTATTAATAGCATTTCTTGTTATTGTAGAATGGAAGATGAGCATATGTTTGAAGTGAGGCATTTGGAAAACCCAGCTGAAACATTCACTGTGAATTTGAAGGATATGCGTTGCTCATGCAGAAGATGGGAGCTAACAGGTCTTCCACGTGTCCATGCAATGGCATCCATGAAGAGTAGGAATTTTAAAGTTGATGATTACATTCCTGAATACTATAGGGTCTCCACATACAAGGGAGTATACAAGCATGTTCTGTACCTGGTGAATGGATCTAATTTGTGGGTCAAGACTCCATATCCAGATGTGCAGCCACCTAAGTATAGAAAGATGCCGGGTAGACCAAAGAAAAGAAGAAATCTTGAGCAAGGAGAGATTGATGGGAGTGACAAAAAATGAGAAGGACGGGTTTTATTATCAAGTGCTCTAGGTGCAAGAAGGTTGGTCATAACAAATTAACCTGCAAGGTAACACCGGCATCTCAACCAAGTCAGGCCACAGCTACTAATGCTTCTACGTAGATGGCTGAATCTCAACCAAGTCAAGCCACAACTACTAATGCAAGTCAGCCAACATCTACCCAGGTGGCTGCAACTCAGACCTCAGCATCTACACAGGCTTACATGAATGCAACCCAATCTTCTAGAGGAAAGGTCGTAACAGGACAGTGTTCAAGGAGAATTGCAGGTAACAGCCAATCTTCAAAAGTATATGGAAAGTCACAAAAGCATGGTGTACGAAAGCCATTTTTAGCGTCAGGACCAACAACAAGATTATCTGCACCAAGGAATGTGATTGGACCTACAACTAGAAGGGCTACACCAACAAAGAGGCTCCCATCACACTAGGAAAGGGACAATCTCAGCTCAATTATTTGAGAGGCAAGGATAGAATTCCAGCACCATTCATTAAAGAGACAATACGATGATCTAGTCACCCTCCCTAAAAACTACCTCATCCGTAGAACACGACTTAGTTGAGAAAATCTTGTCATTTTTCTTTTTCTAGATCATCTAATATAACAAACATATGTCAAATCAAAAGCTTCTCATCTTCTTATCACTACCTGAAGACCTCATTACCCATCCTAAATTTACACCAAGTGTAAATTGTTATCTAGTGTTTTTGAGAGATGTGGTTCCACATTGCAAGTGGAGGTGAATTTTCTCTACTAGCGTAGCTTTAATGAACCATCGAGATTTAACTCAATTTCTTTTTTCCTGAAAAGTAGAAAAGTGCATAACAAACTCGTGCTCCAATATATCAGACGTGTTCATAATCTTTTATCATATGACCTATATTTACTAAATACATATTGTTTTCTTCCTCAAACGAAAAGACATAAGAGCCACGCTTGAAAAAATAATATGCAACATTTTTTAAAAGAATACTTTACGTCAAAATCTGTACTTCGTATCATGCATATATATTCACTTCTTTTAGCATACAATGAATCACCGAAAGCATATGGACAAAATATTAATACATGTTATATATATAGAAACAAATTTCTCACAATAATAATACAATGACGACTTTTAATAATTATACCTTTTACGCACTTTTTGTCATACTTTAGCTTTTAAATAATGAATTTTTCTCTCTTTTAAAATGAAAGGTTTAAAGCCGGATTTTTAGTATATATATATATATATATATATATATATATATATATATATATATATATATATATATATATATATATATATATATATATATATATATATATATATATATATATATAGGGGACGACTCAAGTGAGAACACTTGGTTATTATGAGAAATGAGAACAATGAATCACAACCATTAGATTTAGATTTGTTGATTTTAATGGACAAGATTTGTTTTTCTTTCTATGATTCTTATTATTTATTTTAAATCAACATAGAAAGAGAAACAAATCCTGTCCATTAAAATCAACAAATCTAAATCTAATGGTTGTGATTTATTGTTCTCATTTCTCATAATAACCAAGTGTTCTCACTTGAGTCGTCCCCTATATATATATATATATATATATATATATATATATATATATATATATATATATATATATATATATATATATATATAGGGAGCGTATCCAGTGAGAACTGATATCTTTTATGAGAAATGAGAACTATTGATATCAACCATCAGATTTAGTTAACGTTTAAGATTTATTGATTCCACATAAAGAGCACCTTACTAAATTTTTATCAATTATGATCGATATTTAAAAATTCCATAAATAAAGTATATTTTCAAAAGAATATTTTTATTTCATTATTTAAAGATATTCTTACCAAAAATATTTTTATTCAATTAAATTGTTATAAAAATATTATGAAATATATTTATTATAATCAAAATGTATTTAGTATTTTTATTTTAAATTAAAATTCTCTAAGCTATATATATTTTTCAAGACTAAAAAAATATATAAACATTAAAATAATAAGAAGTATAAATTTTTTAATCATTTTATTTGTATTTAAATTATATTCAATTAAAATTATATCATCTAATGTTTTAAAAAAATATATTAGTTCTTACAAAATTAATATAATTTATAAAAAAAAATTAACGTTTAATTCTTACATTTAACATTTTTGAAACAATATAACAAGTCTTTCTTTTAAAACCAAAACATGCTACCAAATATTTTAATCACAATTTAATTAAAATATACGATTTAAAAGTGTAATTTTTTAAATTATATATACCGATTGTAATTAAATTTAAACAAAACTTATCTAAAATTGTATCTCATAGTTTATAGAATTATATTTTTTCATAATTTATTTAGGTAAATAAATTGTTCTAAAGGGGTAAATTTAATTTCCTTTGTTCTATATAATCATTGTTAAATTTTTACTTATTAATTTCTATTGCAATGATTAAATTGTTTTTAAAATATTTGGTAGCATGTTTTGTTTTAAAAAGAAAGACTTGTTATATTTGTTTTAAAAATGTTAAATGTAAGAATTAAACGTTAAATTTTTTTATAAATTATATTAATTTTGTAAGAACTAATATTTTTTTAAAAACATTAGATGATATAATTTTAATTGAATATAATTTAAATACAAATAAAATTATTAAAAAAATTTATACTTCTTATTATTTTAAAGTTTACATTATTTTTTAGTATTTTTTTAGTCTTGAAAATGTATATATAGCTTAGAGAATTTTAATTTAAAATAAAAATACAAAATACATTTTGATTATAATAAATATATTTCACAATATTTTTATAACTATTTATTCAAATAAAAATATTTTTGGTAAGAATATCTTTAAATGATTTTCTTTAAAATATTAACCATTCTAGAAAAAAAATCAAGTAAAGTGTTCTTTATATGGAATTTTTAAATCATAGCCGTTAATTAAATCAAACGATCAGTATTGATAGTTCTCGTTTCTCACATAAATATCAGTTCTCACAGGATACGCTCCCATATATATATATATATATATATATATATATATATATATATATATATATATATATATATATATATATATATATATATATATATATATATATATATATATATATATATATATATATATATATATATATTTGGAGACGTATCAACTGAGAACTTTGATTGTTATGAGAACTGAGAAAAAACACACACACACACACACACATATCTCTTACATTTTTCATTTTCATTGGATGCCCGGATTCACGGGTTAACTTCGGCCTTGTGAAAAAAGACTGTTCTCCTTCTTATTCACAAGGTCGTGTTAAGTTTTTTGAGTCCCCGGATCGTGTTTTGACATTTTCTACTCTCTTTCTTTCTCTCTTTCTCTAAACATTTCTTTAACTTTCTCTCACAAATGTTTTAGCCTAAGTGCTTTTGTGAGAAAAGTCCTTTTGTGAGTGAGGATATATTTTTAATTTTGGGAAGGAAAAAAGAGTAAATTCACCAAAGAAATATTTTATGTACACCTTTGTTGAATATTATCCATTTAAAGATTTGTTTGGGTTAGAAGCTAAACCCGTAAAAAGCTTTGGTTTGGAATTGTGTGATTCACTCATAGTTTAGGTTGGAGATCAGCATGTGATAAAATCTTCTAGGTTCTTTGCAGCATGGTATTAAAATCAAATTAGGTTGAAGCTTATCCCGGTATTAAAATCTTCACAAGTTCGAGACCAGCCTGGTGTTAAAATCTCACAGGTTATTAGTTATCCCGTGTAAAACCAAGATTTTGAGCTTAAGGGTTTAGGAATTTGAAGACTAATTGCTCAAAGATTCGTATTTGTGGAAAGAGGACCAATCGCTTCAATCCACCATGGAAAAACAAGATTATCCACTTCACTCAGTTTATTCTAAAGAAAAGACACAAATATCCATATCCATGCTCTTGTATTATATGATTGAATGTCAACCATCTTTTCTTTTTATAAGGGGGTTTATGGGTCTTTCCTACTACAACTCTCAACGTTTAATGGAAACTCTCAAGATCAATTCTTGGGGACAAGACTAAATCTTTTTCCCCTTAACTCTTTTAAATTTCAGTAATTTATTTTTTGCCTTTTACTTTTCCGCTGCTAAGTTTTTTTTTAAAAAGTCTTTAAACTCTGATATTATTTCCCAAAGTTTTTTAAAATCACATTTTTCTAAACCACACAATTCACCCCCTCTTGTGTGTGAAGTTTCAAGTACAACACATCATTTAGCTTAAAGCATGTAATTTGGTTCCTTAGTGGTGTCGTTTTGCTCGGTAAAAAATATCGGGCTAGCAATGTAACTCCAAGTTCATTCAATATCGTTATGAAATTTGATGGTAGGAACTACGACCATTGTAACACCCCAATTCTACCCAGGCATATATGTACAAATATCAGAGTATAAAAATTAAATAAAAAAAAACAATTAGGGCGTTACACTTAAGTAACCACATAACCAAACATAACATACTCGCAAAAGATGCGTAACACAAATAATCAAAGAGGACGGATACACATAAACACCTGAATGTATTCCTACATATATAAATGCATCGGTAAACAAAATATCCACAACATTCTTCCAAAATACATCGCATGAGAAGGTATCCAAAATACATAATACGAATGCATCTAAAGGATCAAAATATACATCAAAAGGATCCTATAAGCATTATCTACAAAATAAGTGTTCGATCCCCCCCTAGGTGTTATGTATCACGAGCGGATGACACCAAAACGGACGACTACAAAGAGAGCACCTACACTTGCGGATCACCTGCACATTACCCACGAGTAGGTAACATTAAGGCAGAAGGGTGAGAATACAATTCATAATGAAAGCATGATCAATATAGTAATACCCACAATATCATTAAGAATCATATAACAAGATAATCCAATAAGTCAACCACAATCAATATATAAGTAATGCGGTACATGAATGATAACATAAATTATAAAGACTGACGATGATGAATGAGACTCGACTATGCGTATGCATGTGGTACCAAATCCGGAGTAAAACTCCTCCTTGTCATTATGACAAATACACCTGCCAAGCATTATGCTGGGACTTTATTCCACTCAGGAAGCCCGCAGGCTGTCGTCATCGAGCACGCAGCTCCCACTGATGACCTCTTGCCACTCAGGCTCATTCCATTACCGAGCATTAAGACCCTACTGGTAACCATGCCCGCAGGCCATCTGTTAACAGCATTCCGCCATTAACGTATTGAAATGTTATGCTGTGCATACAAACGACTCGATTACATAACAACAACAATATAACTCGGTCACATATCCTCATCACACCGGTTATATTAATCCACATGGATACGTCATCAAAATTGCCACTCAGGCGTTCATATTCACACAGCACACATATACCGTCAAAACATACTTGATTAGCAAATATCATTTCACAAAAATACATTTATGAAAAATTCATTCAACCACTAACACACTCCTTCTTATCATAAAGCATACTCAAGGGTTCTCATAATACTTCAAACGGCGCGTAGAAACGACCCACGGTTCAAAAGATACAACGAAACGAAGTTTGGAAAAACAAATTTTCACACAGTCCGCTTGAGCTCCGCTCAGCGGACCCGGACAGAAAAATCACCAAACGAAAATACAGAACCTCCGCTCAGCGGACCCGGACAGGGATTTCCTGCAAAAGGACCTCCGCTCAGCGAACCCCCTCCGCTCAGCGGACCTGCGTAAACCCAGAAAAACCAGTTCTGCAACAGACCGTCTCAGCTCCCTCTAAACCATTCAAAACCCATTTAAACCTTCATCCCAACACCAATACAACACAAACATGCTATATATACACCTAATCCATGATTATCATATGGTTGGATCATCACATATTATCTTTGACCTATATTTCTTCATAAGCAAGAAAACATGGAGAAATGAAAAACAAACATGATCCATGGGAATATCTATCATCATAGCACACATACACACCACAAAATCAAGTTTATATCTTCAAAACTCACAAAACACACAATTTGCCATTGTTGAGCAAGCTTGGAAAAGAGGAAGAACAAGAACAAAGCATACAAAACTACAAGAACCATACAATCAAGATAAACTATATTCATCCCCCTTACCTTGGTTGGATTCTTGGCTCTAGCTTGGTTTGGATTCTACAACTCTCTTCTTCTCTTTGTTTTTCTCTTCTTTCTCTTCTCTTCCCATGTTCTCTTTCTTTCTTTCTATCTCAAAATATCTCATTTTCTCTCTATATCAAAATATATCTTTCTATTTCTCTACTTCTCATTTTTCCCCACTCAACTTTCATAAATTCTAATTTTGGCCCAAATGTCACTAAACATTAATTCTAACCAATTAACACCCAAAACATAATAATTACACACATGGAAAGTAATAAGCAAAATATTAACATAATTAATATTTACCGACTGACTCGACTCGAAAACGGTAAAATTAGGAAAATGTAGCAAACATCACAATTAATCAGAAAAAACACATTTACGGGCGTGACAACCCTCCCCCACTTAAAAGATTTTCGTCCTCAAAAATAAGATTACCTGCTACAAACAACTCAGGATAGGAATCTCGCATCTTGCTCTCCAACTCCCAGGTCAAACTCTCACCTGCCGCAATTAACCATACGACTTTCACCAAGGCGATCTCCTTGCCTCGTAGAGTCTTAGTCTCACGATCTTCAATACGCACCGGTATCGTCTCAACCGTCAGGTTCTCACGCACTTGCACATCATCCATCTGAATCACATGGGACGGATCCGCAATGTATCTCCTCAACTGAGACACATGGAATACATCGTGCAGATTAGAAAGACTTGGCGGTAACGCCACCCGATACGCAACTTTGCCAACTCGCTCCGATATCTGATAAGGACCAATAAAACGGGGAGTAAGCTTCCTCGATTTCAAAGCTCGTCCAACACCAGTCATAGGTGTAACTCTTAAGAATACATGATCACCGGCTTGGAATTCCAAATCTTTCCTTCGCTTGTCATGATAACTCTTTTGCCTACTCTGTGAACTTCTCATCTTCTCACGAATAAATTTCACCTTCTCTGTAGTCTCTCTTACTATTTCAGGTCCGAGTACCACACTCTCGCCCGATTCAAACCAACACAGTGGAGTTCTACACTTACGACCATATAGCGCTTCAAAAGGTGCCATTCCGATACTAGAATGAAAACTGTTGTTGTAAGTGAATTCTATCAACGGAAGATAAGTATCCCACGAACCTCCCTTCTCTAGAACACATGCCCTCAACAAGTCTTCTAACGATTGAATAGTCCTTTCGGTCTGACCGTCTGTCTGAGGATGATAAGCCGAACTCAACCTCAACTTAGAACCTAGAGCCTCTTGCAAACCTTTCCAAAAATCTGATGTGAACCTTGGATCTCTATCCGACACAATACCCAACGGTATACCATGCAGTTTCACAATCACCTTGATATAAATCTCAGCCAACTTCGCAACTGGAAAAGTGATGTTAATAGGAATAAAGTGAGCAGACTTTGTCAACCTATGAACAATCACCCAAACCGCATTGAAACCTCTCACAGTATTTGGTAAACTCGTCACAAAGTCCATAGAGATACTATCCCATTTCCACTCTGGAATATCCAATGGTTGCAACAACCCTGCAGGACGCTGATGCTCCACCTTTGACTTCTGACATACCAAACACGCATACACAAACTGAGCCACATCCCTTTTCAAACCAGACCACCAAAAGATCTTCTTCAAATCCTGATACATCTTATTGGCTCCCGGATGAATACTCAAACTGCTTCTGTGACCTTCCTCTAAAATCATCTTTTTCAGCTCGGAATCATCAGGTACATAAATTCGACCACGGAATCTCAAAACACCTTGACCATCCACTCTGAAGTCGCCATCATCACTTTGATTTGCCACCATAAACAAATCAACAAGTTTCACATCCATTTTCTGTCTCTCGCTAACGGTCGACAGAAAGTCATTCGTCACTTTCAACATACCCATCTTCACACTACCTGGCGTCAATTCACATACTAAACTAAGATCACGAAACTGCTCCAAAAGTTCCCACTCCTCCGCTATCATAGCGGACATATGCAAAGATTTCCGACTCAAAGCATCGGCAACCACATTAGCTTTACCAGGATGGTAATTCAAGCTAAAGTCATAGTCCTTCAAGAATTCCAACCACCTACGTTGTCTCATGTTCAACTCTTTCTGATCAAATAAGTATTTCAAACTCTTATGATCACTAAAGACCTCGAACCTTGCACCGTAGATATAATGCCTCCAAATCTTTAATGCAAAAACCACTGCAGCCAACTCTAAATCATGGGTGGGATAATTCTTCTCATGAATCCTTAACTGCCTCGAAGCGTAAGCCACCACGTTACCTTCCTGCATCAAAACACCACCTAACCCCATATGCGATGCATCACAATACACCACAAACGGTTCCTCAGGATCAGGTAAAACCAAAACCGGAGCTGAAGTCAACCTTCTCTTCAACTCTTCAAAATTCCTTTCACAAACTATGTCCCAAATAAACGCCTTACCCTTGCAAGTAAGCTGAGTTAACGGAAGTGCCAACTTCGAAAAGCCTTCAATGAATCTTCGATAATAACCTGCCAAACCTAAAAAGCTTCTGATCTCAGTAACCGATCTCGGAACCTCCCATTGTAGCACTGCATCTACTTTGGATGGATCCACTGCAATCCCGTTACCTGAAATCACATGACCAAGAAAACTCACCTCTGATAACCAGAACTCGCACTTGGATAACTTAGCATACAACTGCTTCTCCTTCAAAACCTGTAGCACAACACGCAAATGATCCTCATGCTCTTCCGGAGACTTAGAATAAATCAAGATGTCATCTATGAAGACCACAACAAACTTATCCAACTGATCATGGAATATGCGATTCATATACTCCATAAACACACCAGGTGCATTAGAAACTCCGAACGGCATCACCAAAAACTCATAATGCCCGTACCGAGTCCTAAATGCAGTCTTCTGAATATCTTCTTCCTTCACCCGAATCTGATGGTAACCAGATCTTAAATCAATCTTGCTAAACACACTGGCTCCCGCCAACTGATCCATCAAGTCGTCAATCCTAGGAAGCGGATACTCATTCTTAATCGTCACCTTGTTCAACTGGCGATAATCAATACACAACCTCATGCATCCATCCTTCTTCTTTACCAACAACACTGGAGCTCCCCATGGTGAAACACTAGGCCTCACAAAATGTTTTGCTAGCAACTCTTCCAATTGTTTCTTTAATTCCACTAACTCTGATGCCGACATTCTATACGGCGCCATAGAAACAGGCCTCGTACCAGGAACTAGATCTATGGAAAACTCCACCTCTCTCTTTGGCGGCACATCAGAAAAGTCTTCTGGAAACACTTCGGGATATTCTCGCACTACTGGAAAATCCCCAACTGCAGCTCGATTCTCCACAGTCAACGATGCAAACACACCAAACAATTGTGCCCCATCTTCTAACAGTCGATTCAACTCCTTGGTAGATAAGACATCAAATTCCACATCCTTCTCAAGAAATGGAAACCTCACCAACTTATGATAACAATCGATATGGAGACGATTATTCATCAACCAATCCATTCCCAGAACCACGTCTAACTCGTTCATCGACAAACAAATCAAATCAACAGTAAAGTCCTTACCGAAGATTGATACCAGACAATTCTTACAAACTAGAGAAGTAGTCACCGACCCCATTGCTGGTAAATCGATAACCATCTCACCACCCAAATCGGATAGAACAAGACCTAATCTTTTAACACAATCATCGGCTATAAAACAATGCGAAGCACCCGTATCAATAATAGCAATTAAAGAAATGCCATTAATAAAACAAGTACCTCTGATCAGTCGATCACCCTTGTCCGTCTGAGTTCCAGCCAAAGCAAACACCTTCCCACCAGCTTGAACTTTCTTCTTCTGACATTGGCCGCTCATGTGTCCCTCTTCACCACAATTAAAACACACTATTCCCTTGAACGTACAGTCGGATGACAAATGTCCTGCCCTCCCACACTTGAAACATTTCCTCGAGTCACCATTGCAGACATTACTTTTGTGGCCAGGTTTACCACACTTAAAACATACAATCTTAGCAGGAGCATCTCCCCCACTAAACCTTGGTCCATAATTAATCTTTTTCTTACCCTTCCCTCCATCATACGGCGTCCCACGATTCTGCGGACCTTTGTTCCTCTTTTCATTAATCACCTTATGATGAGCATTATTATCCTCATCATAAATCCTACAGCTGTCCACCAAATCTGGAAACACCCGAATCTTCTGATACCCTACCGCCTTCTTGATATCAGAACGTAACCCATTCTGGAACTTAATGCACTTAGAAAATTTTGCTCCCTCACCAACAAAGTGCGGGTAGAATTTCACAAGTTCATTAAACTTGGCCGCATATTCAGACACAGACATGCTGCCTTGAACCAAAGCCAGAAACTCAGTCTCTTTCTTTCCACGGACATCCTCCGGATAATACTTCCTCAAAAACTCCCTCTTGAACACCGTCCAGGAAATCTCTTCACCGGTTGCTTCTAACCTTGCCAAAGTCTCCAGCCACCAATCATCAGCCTCCACAGCTAACTGATGAGTGCCATACCTGACTTTCTGCTCTTGCGTGCAATCCATCACACAAAAGATCCTCTCCATCTCCTTCATCCAAGTCAAGGCTCCCTCGGGGTCATGCGTTCCCTTGAACACAGGAGGATTCTCCCTCTGGAAAGTCGCTAAACTCTGAGACCTTGCATTCTCATCCGTATGCATAGCTTCAGCCATAGCTTGCAATGCAGCAGCAATAGCAGCGTCATTACGTCCAGCCATCTCTAAACTTCATAATAACACCAAGAGAAGTAAGCCCAAAAAAAAATACCACAAGAATTGTTAGACCAAACGACACGACACTTGGTCGGACAAGACCGACCCGCTCTGATACCACTAATGTAACACCCCAATTCTACCCAGGCATATAGGTACAAATATCAGAGTATAAAAATTAAATAAAAAAAACAATTAGGGCGTTACACTTAAGTAACCACATAACCAAACATAACATACTCGCAAAAGATGCGTAACACAAATAATCAAAGAGGACGGATACACATAAACACCTGAATGTATTCCTACATATATAAATGCATCGGTAAACAAAATATCCACAACATTCTTCCAAAATACATCGCATGAGAAGGTATCCAAAATACATAATACGAATGCATCTAAAGGATCAAAATATACATCAAAAGGATCCTATAAGCATTATCTACAAAATAAGTGTTCGACCCCCCCTAGGTGTTACGTATCACGAGCGGATGACACCAAAACGGACGACTACAAAGAGAGCACCTACACTTGCGGATCACCTGCACATTACCCACGAGTAGGTAACATTAAGGCAGAAGGGTGAGAATACAATTCATAATGAAAGCATGATCAATATAGTAATACCCACAATATCATTAAGAATCATATAACAAGATAATCCAATAAGTCAACCACAATCAATATATAAGTAATGCGGTACATGAATGATAACATAAATTATAAAGACTGACGATGATGAATGAGACTCGACTATGCGTATGCATGTGGTACCAAATCCGGAGTAAAACTCCTCCTTGTCATTATGACAAATACACCTGCCAAGCATTATGCTGGGACTTTATTCCACTCAGGAAGCCCGCAGGCTGTCGTCATCGAGCACGCAGCTCCCACTGATGACCTCTTGCCACTCAGGCTCATTCCATTACCGAGCATTAAGCCCCTACTGGTAACCATGCCCGCAGGCCATCTGTTAACAGCATTCCGCCATTAACGTATTGAAATGTTATGCTGTGCATACAAACGACTCGATTACATTACAACAACAACAATATAACTCGGCCACATATCCTCATCACACCGGTTATATTAATCCACACGGATACATCATCAAAATTGCCACTCAGGCGTTCATATTCACACAGCACACATATACCGTCAAAACATACTTGATTAGCAAATATCATTTCACAAAAATACATTTATGAAAAATTCATTCAACCACTAACACACTCTTCCTTATCATAAAGCATACTCAAGGGTTCTCATAATACTTCAAACGGCGCGTAGAAACGACCCACGGTTCAAAAGATACAACGAAACGAAGTTTGGAAAAACAAAATTTCACACAGTCCGCTTGAGCTCCGCTCAGCGGACCCGGACAGAAAAATCACCAAACGAAAATACAGAACCTCCGCTCAGCGGACCCGGACAGGGATTTCCTGCAAAAGGACCTCCGCTCAGCGGACCCCCTCTGCTCAGCGGACCTGCGTAAACCCATAAAAACCAGTTCTGCAACAGACCGTCTCAGCTCCCTCTAAACCATTCAAAACCCATTTAAACCTTCATCCCAACACCAATACAACACAAACATGCTATATATACACCTAATCCATGATTATCATATGGTTGGATCATCACATATTATCTTTGACCTATATTTCTTCATAAGCAAGAAAACATGGAGAAATGAAAAACAAACATGATCCATGGGAATATCTATCATCATAGCACACATACACACCACAAAATCAAGTTTATATCTTCAAAACACATAATTTGCCATTGTTGAGCAAGCTTGGAAAAGAGGAAGAACAAGAACAAAGCATACAAAACTACAAGAACCATACAATCAAGATAAACTATATTCACCCCCTTACCTTGGTTGGATTCTTGGCTCTAGCTTGGTTTGGATTCTACAACTCTCTTCTTCTCTTTGTTTTTCTCTTCTTTCTCTTCTCTTCCCAAGTTCTCTTTCTTTCTTTCTATCTCAAAATATCTCATTTTCTCTCTATATCAAAATATCTCTTTCTATTTCTCTACTTCTCATTTTCCCCCACTCAACTTTCATAAATTCTAATTTTGGCCCAAATGTCACTAAACATTAATTCTAACCAATTAACACCCAAAACATAATAATTACACACATGGAAAGTATTAACATAATTAATATTTACCGACTGACTCGACTCGAAAACGGTAAAATTAGGAAAATGTAGCAAACATCACAATTAATCAGAAAAAACACATTTACGGGCGTTACAACCATGCTTTGTCTATATCCCTTAAGGAAAATAGGAGAAGTCTCAGTCGAATAATGATTGGGTCTATTCCATTTAATTTAACACTATCATAATATTTGAGAAAAACAGATAAATGCAAATTTGGGTCATTTGTTGGCTCACTAGAAAGCCGATTTTGTTCTACCATGGACAACAATGAAGGCTTCAACTTGAAATTGTTAGCATATATGGTGGAATGAACCATACTCGAATGAGGTTCTTTGTTCGAGGGGAGTGCGTACTTTTGCAGAAGGAGATTAGCGTTTTCAGCCATCGCTAGAGGTGTTTACTATAATACGTGCCTTTCTTGGAATAGTTCTCGATTTCGTTTATCAGTTCAGCGAGATTCTCTAAACTGCGGGTTCTTTGCATGCAACTAAAAAACGAGAAAATTGCAGAAAAATTAACAATGTTAAGATATGATCCCCAACAATGGCATTAAAAATAGTTGGTATGACATCAACTAAATTAACATTTGCTGTTGCATTTGCCTATATGGAATCTGAGCAGACAGAGACTTTTTGATGGGTATTGGATAAGTTGAAACAGTTGTTTATCAAGCAGGATGATTGTCCTCAAGTAATTTTGACTGATAGAGATCTTGCTTTAATGAAAGCCATTGAAACAGTATTTCCAAAGACAACTAATTTGCTTTGCCGATTTCACATCAACAAAAACGTGAAATCAAAGTGTAAGGAACATGTTGTGGATGATATGCGAGAAACAGTGGAGAAAATGTGGTTTGAACTGACAAAGGCTAGTGATGAGATGGAGTACCATCAAAGGTTGAAACAACTTGAGGATGCATGTGTTGACTCCAAAGGTTTTATTGATTATGTGAATGACACATGGTTGACACCGCACAGACATCGATTTGTCGAAGCATGGATCAATCTGGTGATAGATTTGGGCAACACCACAACAAATAGGTATGTTTATGTGATTTTATCGACATTATTTCTTTATCTTAATATTACAGATAATTAGTTGTTTTGTTTTATTTAAAGGGTGGAATCTGCGCATTGGAAACTTAAGCAAATGTTAGAGAATAGCTTAGGTGATTTATGCAAATGTTGGGAGGCTATGAATGACAATATCAAGATACAAGTGGGCAACATTAGAGCTTCATTTCAGAAGAGTTTTTATGAAGTTGAGCATGCACATACTAGTCCTTTTTATTCAAATTTGCGTGGTTCAGTATCAAGAGCTGCATTGAGGCAGATTGCTGAAGAGTGGTTGAGGATTGACATGGTAGGTACTGATACACAAAAGTGCGGATGTACTCATAGAAAAGTATATGAGTTACCATGTGCTTGTGTGTTAGGGAGATATACATTGAGTGGTGATGCGATACCAATTGAGGCTATTCATATTCATTGGAGAAAACTAAGTATGTAACCAGTGCAGCTGCCCCCCAGCAATATCTTCCACAAGTATCCAAATCTCTAAATAGTGGTAGATATTTTGCCTCGACAAGAGTAAAAGTCTTGTCAGCAAGAATAGTACAACCTAATAGCAACATCATGTATGCTCTCATAGCACCTGTAAAGTTATTTGCAGCTCTTTGTTGCTCAAAAACTTGCTTCAACCAATCCAATTTATAGTAAGGACCCCTTACGGAAGAAGCCTCCTCAGATGCTTCACTCAAAGAGACACCAAACAACTCAACAGCATTATGGATAGCATCATAATCGGTGACAACAAAATCGGGGTCAACCAGCTCGCCCATAATCGGTACATGAAGAAGACATGAAACGTCATCTAGCGTGATGGTCATCTCGCCGAACGACATATGAAATGACGATGTTTCAGGATGCCATCTCTCAACAAAAACAAATAAAAGATGTGTATCTACCCTGGCCAAACTAGTATACTGCAAAGATGACAGACCAGATGCAACTAACCAATCATTCATCTGTCTTGGGAGCATTGCCGGAACCCATCCTATTAATTTGCTACCATGTGCAGCAACCTTTAAGGTTGGCTTTGGTCGTCTCTCCTGAAAATAATTTATAATATATGTGTTAATATATAAGTACATATAATTTAAAATTATTCAACATAAATTTTTAAATTATTGAACCTAAAAGAAAACATTTACGTACCTCGCCCAACCATAAATGATAGGCAACATGGTTCTGATATCTAATCAATAAAGAAGTATCAGTCGGTCCTCCGGGAAATGCCGGGTGCAGCGCACCAACCTCAGGTGCAGTGATCGGTAAAATAGCAAGTGTACTATTTTGCCTCTGTATTAATAATAGGGAAATTCCCTGAATGTCGATCTCAAGGACTGCGTAGTAATATCGAGTTCAAATTATAGATCAATTAAACAAAAACTAATATTGGGTTTTGTTTGCAAATTGTCACTAAACAATAATTAAAATAAGTAGAAAAGTAAATTGGCTTTTTGACAAATATGAGTATTATGCTAGGGGTATAGTGTGTGATTGTTCCTGTAATAACCTTGGATTTAGATCTCTTCAACAAGTTCATAACCCTTAATTACCGCCCTTTAGATTATTTTTCCCTAAGTCCTTAGTGGGAAAACCTTTGAACATTCATCTTAACTCCTAAGTCCTTAGAGAATTATGATGAAATCAAGCCTTTATGTTATCAAGAGTTAACCGGTAACTATAGGGTATCCCTAGTCCTAGGTGATATCTACTATAGTCTAATCGTACAAAAACCTTTACAACCGCTGTCCAGCTGGTTGTTAACCGTAAATCAATCTTGTTGGTCCGACAAAGAAAGCATAAAAACCTTGTACAATTAAATTAAATAAGAAAACAAATCTATTGATGAACTCAGGAATTCAAAATCATTACAGAGTCAAATCAGGGACACCCCCTAGCATTAGGGTTTAGTTACTCATATTGTTCAAAGAAAACAAATTATAAAATAGATACATTACAAGAATTGAGATGAAAGTTGATCTTCAATCACTTCCGTTCATGAAAACCTTCTTCTCTCCCAAACCATTGTTTTCTTCAATCTTCAATCGTGTCTTCTCCTAGCCAAAAAGTCCCTCTCTCTTGCCCTAAAGTTGTTTTTATAATCAATCTTCCATTCCGGTTGAAACCAAATGCCAAGAATACCCTTAATGATCCCATTTGAGTGAGGAAGCTTATAAACACATATTCAGCCCGCGCTCATCAACACGGGCCGTGTTCCTGCACACGGGCGCCCGTGTTGATCCTCTGACTTTGGTTCAAACTCGCATTTCCAGCCACATTTCAACACGGGTGGCCGTGTTGATTAACACGGTCCGTGTGAGCCCTTAACTTCATAATTTGGCTTTGTGTTCTTCATCAAAGTTGTAGCCCTTTTCGTTAGCGAAATTTTGCCACCGGAACCGCGTCATTCCGAGTTACGAAGCTCTAGTTATGATCAAAATACTACACGCATATCACGATGAGAAACATGCTGAAAATTTCCAGATCTCACACTTGCTAACACGAGCCGTGTCAGCCCCGTGACTTTCATCTCTCCTGCATTTTCTTTGCCACGCTTCATCCTAACATGGCCAGTTTCAGGTGACACAGGTGGTCGTGTCAGACCTCATGTAGCTTGACTTTTCACTTCCTTCGAAACTCCCCTTTTTGTACTTTTTGGCATTGATTTGTCTCGATTTATTCCTTTAAGCCTGCAAACAGTAAAATACAAAACCAAAGCATAAAATGTAGAATAAAGAAATAAAACACTCAATAACATAACTTAAACATACTTAAAAACAACGGTAAATATATGTGTGAAAACCACTGATCATGCAGCTCCCTGCTGTCCCTCGCCATCAGCCTCTCGACGTTGTCTTCCTCTTTGACGCATTCCGTCTATCGCACCTCCTCTTCTACGAACCACTAAAAAATAAAAATAAAATTTAGTTAAAAATAAAATCAAATGTTATTAAAAATTAAATATAATATAAAAATAAAAATAAAAAACCAAAAACGAAAAAAAAAAAGAACCGGATACCCCAAGGGGGGGTTATCTGGCTGAGGGCATGAAGAACCGGAAACCCCATGGTTGGGTTATCCGGCTGGTAACAACAAGAACCGGAAACCCCATGGATGGGTTATCCGGCTGAGAAAAAATATGTAGAAAACTCACTTTTTCGTATAACGTTGAACCGGAACTGGGATGCTTGGGATATCCGGTTTTGGGAAAAAAAATTTATGTACTTTCACTTACAAACGAAATTGTATGAATGAGTGAAAAAGTTAAAAAATTTGAAATTTTTACTATTTATACAGGGGTAAATTTGTCCGAATTTTTTTTGTAGGGGTATTGGGATAAATGTAGGGGTACGGGGTATAATTTTCCTAAATAAGCCTTCACCTTTCAATCATAATTGGACAACCTCAATTCTTTTTCAAAATCATCCCTCTCTTTTTCTCCTCCCCACTTTCGCTCTCCCCCCCCCTCTCTCTCTCTCTCTCGTCTTCTCTTCTCTCTCTTTTCACTGAAACCCTAAAACCGCCGCCTCTCCTTCTACAACAATCACTGCTCATCATCGCCATCGTCAGGGGTAAAAAAAAATTCTGTACTTTCACTTACAAACGAAATTGTATGAATGAGTGAAAAAGTTAAAAAATTTGAAATTTTTACTATTTATACAGGGGTAAATTTGTCCGAATTTTTTTTTGTAGGGGTATTGGGATAAATGTAGGGGTACGGGGTATAATTTTCCTAAATAAGCCTTCACCTTTCAATCATAATTGGACAACCTCAATTCTTTTTCAAAATCATCCCTCTCTTTTTCTCCTCCCCACTTTCGCTCCCCCCCCCCCTCTCTCTCTCTCTCGTCTTCTCTTCTCTCTCTTTTCACTGAAACCCTAAAACCGCCGCCTCTCCTTCTACAACAATCACTGCTCATCATCGCTATCGTCATCGTCATCACCATCGTAGTAGAAAACTAGTGTGTCTCTATTTTAAGATAGCTTCCGATTTTTTCTGATTTTTTGACGCTGCCACATCAGATATCTCTTCTCGCCCTTCGCCTTTGATTATACGGTAACAATGAAAACCCTAAAAGTATTATATGTTTTGTTTTGGTTTTTTTTCATTTTTATTAAGATTATTCACAAATATTTGTTATATATTTTTTGTAATTTTTAATTAAGATCCATACCATTTTTTATTTCTTTTCGTTTTTATTTTTGTTAACTTTTTTGTCAAAAGAAAATTTATCTCATCTTAAACGAATGATGCTTAATCAAGGTTTGTTTATCTTCAATTTTAGTTATTTTGGCTTGAAATGTTTTACTTTGTTTTGGATTCACGTATAAAGATGAAAATGTAGGGCAAATTACACTATCTTTTGTGGTAAAGAAGCTTGGAATATATTTCAAATGGAATGGTTCAATAGTTAAAGCCTCGTGTTGTTCGGAAACTAAGTTGGTTGTTAATAGAGATGAATATCCATCTCTGAATCTTTGATTCAAATGAGTAAAGAAGTGTGGATTGCGTTTACAGTGATTTTCACATTGAACTCATTTCAGTTACAGCACAGGCATATATATTGTTATGTTATAGCAAGCGATGGGCTTAACAGAAGGAAGCAATTGGGCCTAATTATAACAACTGTCTAAGGCCCATTGCAAACACTACTCTAACACCCCCCCTCAAACTGAAGATTGGTGATCAGGAGGCACCACTTTCAGGTTGCTTCTCAATTGTTGGAAAGCGGCTGTGCCCAACGGCTTGGTAAGAGTGTCGGCAATTTGCATAGTAGCTGGGACATGTTGGATTTTCATATGACCTGCAACAACACGTTCACGAACAAAATGTATGTCAAGCTCAATGTGCTTTGTGCGAGCATGGAGAACGGGGTTGTGAGACAGCATAACAGCACTGAGGTTGTCGCAGAGTAGCGTTGGAGTGTGGAAAGGAACTCTCAGTTCTGTTAGTAGAGATTCCAGCCATAACAGTTCAGATGTGGAATGAGCAAGTGCCCTATATTCAGCTTCTGTGCTAGATCGGGCCACTAGAGACTGTTTCTTAGAGCTCCATGCTACAGGATTTGGACCAAAGTATATGCATGAGCCAGATGTGGAACGTCGATCATCAGGATCGCTAGCCCAGTCTGAGTCACTATACGCTCGCAGAGAAAATTTAGAGGAGGAGACAGATGGAGATAGCAATAGACCATACCTGGAGGTACCACTGAGATAACGAAGGAGTCGTTTAACTGCAGTCCAGTGATTTTCAAGGGGGCGAGCCATGAATTGGCATGCTTTGTTAACACTGTAGGCAATATCAGGACGTGTTAATGTTACATATTGTAGAGCACCAACCATGAACCTGTATAGGTGTGGATCAGCCATGAGATTACTGCCATGCTTGCTGAGTTTACAAGTGCTGAGCATGGGTGTTGGGACTCCATTTGCTGCAGTCATCTTTGCTTTGGCTAGAAGATTCTGGATATACTTGGACTGAGTTAACAGCATAGCCCCATTTTTGCAAAAGTTTACCTCAATACCCAGAAAGTAGTTAGGTCTTCCAAGCCTCTTTAGAGCAAAGGTGGAATGAAGTTTACTGATTAAATCATGGATCAAAGGGGAGCTAGAACCTGTAATAAGAATATCATCAACATAAACTAAGGCATATATGGTTATGCCTTGTTTGCAGTAGACAAACAGAGAGTTATCACACTTTGAGGTGGTAAATCCAAATTGAACGAATGCTTGAGTCAGTTTTTCATACCAAGCACGGGGTGCTTGCTTGAGTCCATAGAGAGCCTTGTTTAATTTGCAAACGAGATGTTTCTCAGAGCTAACAAAACCTGGAGGCTGAACCATATATACTTCATCATGGAGGTTTCCATTCAAAAAGGCATTATTGATGTCTATCTGCTGGATGTCCCATTTGTAGGTGAGAGCAAGTGTTAAAATCACTCTGATGGTAGTTGGTTTCACCACTGGAGAGAATGTCTCAGTGTAATCAAAGCCATATTCTTGGTGGAAGCCTTTGGCAACCAACCTAGCCTTGTATTTATGCAAGGAGCCATCAGCATTCTCCTTGAGTTTGAAGACCCACTTGCAGCCTACAGCCGTTCTATCAGGGGGCAATGTGGTCAGAGTCCAGGTGTGGTTGGCTTGAAGTGCATTGTACTCTTCTTTCATAGCCTTGGACCATTCAGGACTGGCAAGGGCCTGTTTCACACTAGTGGGTTCAGTGGCAGCATAGGCTAACAGAGTTTTAGGTTTAGAATGGCCAGTTTTAGCTCTAGTTAGCATTGGATGATTATTTTCAACAAGGGGCATCATAGGTGCACTAGAGTGAATAGAAGGAGATAAAGAGGACTCTGATATGATGTTATGGGTGAGATCATAGGATGAGCTTGTAGGCAGTTTAATAGACACTTCAGGTTGTGAGATAGTGGTATTATGTGGGGCATTAAGATCCTCAGGATCAGTAGCATTAAGATTTTGTGGATTCAGATTGTGTTGAGGGGACACAGCAGGGTTAATATCCTCAGGATATTGGGACACTGCAGTTACACTTTGTGTACTATTATTATTTGATGGAGAACCATGAGCAGATCTGCTAGTACATAGTTCAGGCATATCCAGTTGAGAATGGGCAGTTTTAGGGAGAGACACAGAACTGTCAGTGGTAGCAGCTTCTATTTCTCTAGGTGGAGTGTTTCTAGCATCAACTCTAGGAGTCAGATCTGTAGGTTGAGCAGTAGACTGAGTTGTACTGAGGACGGGACTCTTAGGAAGAGAGTTGTTTTGGGAGGAATGCATGACACTGTGAGTTTCTTGAACAGGTGTATCAGGAACAATGATATTATCCATCTGTGAGGTGGTTAAAGTGGATATTTTAGGGACACTAGTGCCAGATCCAGATATTAAAGGAATAGATGGAGGACCAGTGGGGAGGGATGTAGACATAATACCTTTATGAGAGTTATCAGTAGGAAACAGTTTTGAGAAGGGAAACTGTACTTCATTGAAGGTGACATCTTTTGAAATATAGATTTTGCCATTCTTGCTAAGACATTTGAATCCCTTATGTTGTGAAGACAGCCCTAGATAGACACATTCTTGGCTTCTCATTTCAAATTTGTGTTTGTTAAAGGGCCTAAGGAGAGGAAAGCATGAGCACCCAAAGACTTTCAAGGCATGATAGTTAGGTTGCTTAGCATACAGAGCATGAAAGGGAGAGTTGGCCCAAGACAAACCAGAGGTGGGGAGTCTATTTATGATGTGGACAGCACTTGAAAAGCTGTGATCCCAGTAGGTTAGAGGAATGGAAGAGTGACTTAACAAAGTGAGCCCCATTTCTACTATGTGTTTGTGCTTTCTCTCAACTGAACCATTCTGATGAGAAGTATGAGGGCAAGTTAATCTGTGGACTATTCCTAGTTCAGAGAGGTATTTTGTAAAGGGTCTAAATTCCCCACCAAAATCAGACTGGACAGACTTTATTTGGACCTTAAACTGAGTTTGGACAAATTTATGAAACAGCTTAAAGGCATGCAAAGCTTCAGACTTTTGTTTAAGGAAATAGAGCCAGGTGTATCTTGTGTAACCATCAACAAAGGCAATATAATACTTATAACCAGAACTAGAAGGATTAGGGGTAGGGCCCCACAGATCTGTATAGACAATATCAAATGGTTTTTCATAAATAGTATCAGTTAAAGGAGCATGGAGTCGATGTGCTTTGCCAATATGACATGAATTACAAAATTCAAAACTGCTTTTATTAGGAATAGCAATATTACAAAGCTTTAGTATAGAACTGACTGAATGAAAATTGGCATGGCCCAATCTATGGTGCCAAAGATTACTATTATTACACTGATTATCTTTATGTACAACAGAATTAGAAACTACATGTGACTGAACAGTTGTGTCAGTGTCAAGACAGTTATTGTGACTAGGAAGAGAGGTTGACTCCAAGTGTAATTGTGTGAAGCAGTAAAGGCCACTTGCATCTAAAGCTCCTTCAACCAGAATGTGTTTAGAATCCTGGCATTTGATATAGCATTTATCAGCAAGGAATTCAAAGATAACACGATTATCAGCAGAGAATTTGGAGACAGATAGCAGATTTCTAGTTATGGAAGGAACATGAAGAATACTTGACAATTTTAGTTTGTGCTTGGGAAGACAAGGGGAATAAAAGCATGAAGATCCTATAGATTGTATGACTAACTTCTGGCCATTGCCCACATAGACACTGTTAGGACCTACATAAGGTTTCTTGTATTGTAATTTTAAATTATAGGGAGTTAGGTGATGAGATGCACCTGAGTCTACGAACCACGCCTGAGATTCCAGGTCTGTAGGGAGGGAGTATTCCTGTGTATAAGCAGCTGGATGATGAGTGGTGGCCATCATGGCAACAGGTTTGGTGCCCTGAGCAGTGCCTTGAGCTTGTGCTTGGCTGTTTGAGGACTGCTGAGCTGATCGTGCTTGAGGATTGTCTACATTATCTGGCATGAAACTTTCATCAAATCTGTACCAACATGTAGAGACAGCATGTCCATATTTGCCACACAACTGACACGTTGGGCGGTTTCCAGTTCCACCAGTGATGGTGCTCCCTCTACCACGGCCACGGCCACGGTTGAATCGCTGCCCTCTGCCCCGATTGTTGGTGTAGGTTCTTCTGAGACTTTCCTCGCCTTGATTAGTGTGTGCAAGATTAGCGGACACTGTGTTGGCTGCTAGCTCTTGACGAAACTTGTCAAGTTGTGCTTCTTGCACATATAGGAGCGCTTCAACGTCACAGAGTGAGGGTGGGACAGGGCAACCATACATCTGCATCACAAACGGACTGTATTCTTCCGGAAGTCCATTGAGGATGGAGTCCACTTGGTCTTGCTCAGTGATGAAGTCACCAACAGCTAGTAAAGAATTCGCAATAGCTTTGATTCGTAGCACAAATTCCGTGACAGATTTGTTACCTTTCTTGGTGGATTTCAGTTCCACTCTCAATTGGCGAACTCGCGCCTTCATCTGAGCATTGAAGTATTGGTGAATTTTGTCCCACACTTCAAAGGCATGTTTGCACGCAAGAACCCTAGGTAAGACAGATTCAGAAATAGTAGATAGCAGCCAGATGAACACTGCTTGGTCTTGAACAATCCAAGACTCGTATTCATCTGAAAACGTACCAGAGATGCGATCTTGCTCGGTCTTGTACTGCTGCGGAACCTTTGGATTGACAACAAGTTTATGCATCTTTTGAGTGAGAATCACACCCTCGACTTGTTGATTCCAGAGCAGATAGTTGTTCTCTTGTAATTTGATGGATAGTTTCGGTCCAAACGTGTTGTTTGATTTGTTGGATGCGAACACGTTGGTGGTTTCTTGATCTTTGATCACCGATTCATCTGGTTCAGAAGACGCCATGGATGAATCTTGCGGAACTTCCAAGGAAAAGAGCTCAGCTCAGTTTGCAGAGAACAGAGGTACGGGATGAAGACGACGGATTTGCGGAAGCGAAGGAGATCGTTACACGCGAATGATACCATAATAGAGATGAATATCCATCTCTGAATCTTTGATTCAAATGAGTAAAGAAGTGTGGATTGCGTTTACAGTGATTTTCACATTGAACTCATTTCAGTTACAGCACAGGCATATATATTGTTATGTTATAGCAAGCGATGGGCTTAACAGAAGGAAGCAATTGGGCCTAATTATAACAACTGTCTAAGGCCCATTGCAAACACTACTCTAACAGTTGTTATAGATCCTGATGGTTCAAAAAGAATTGACAACTCAGGTTCGTAGATATAGCAAAAGAGAATTTGTGATTTTTTCATGTTTAGCTGTTTGGAGGAGAAACCATTGGCATTATTGGTCGATTTGCGTTGTTAGTCTATTGTCTTGATTTCATTTTATTATATATGTTTTGTGTTTTCTTAATGAAATATGTTACTCTTGAAGAACTATTTTCTCTCAAGCTTTCAATCCCTTTACCTCGGGGCCTTTTATTCTTTACAAATGAATTGGTTTTCAATTGGCTTTACAAACACATTTATGATTTTTCATGTGATTTTACTTTAATCTTATTGAGGATTTGATAAAAAAATAACATCTAATGGGCATGTGTTGCCTGTATCCTTGAACTTTCGATTGAATCGAATACTCTTTCCACCTCAAAAAAAAAAGGTGACGAAAATGCCCTTGCTCTCTTATTTTTGGTAATAAGTCCGCTTGCTCTCTTCCTAAGCACGTGTAAAAAAAATTAATATGTTAGTTTGAATTCATATGGAATTTTGTTTTCTGTGTATGTTTTCTTTTGTTTTTAAATATGTGTAGTGCTTTGCTTGTGGATACTGGATAGATATTTGTAGCTTGATGATGTTCATAAGGTTAATTGAAAACTCATGTTTATGAATCTCATCTTTTGCAGCAACACTAGTTATTTTAATATTTTCCAATGTTCAACTGGCTCGCTTCTTTGCCATTAGTGTCAGCTATGCAGGTGAGTCTATATTGATCTCTCAACTCCCACACTTTAGTCTTCTTATTATTGGTTTTAAATTTTTTCTTAAAACATATACATGTAGGAGTGATACTGCATACTGCATTTCGATTGGTCAGAGGCGGATAGTCCGTTGATCAAAGAAACAATGGCCCACTTGCTTTTACGAGATTCAAGTTGTCCTGATAAGGAAGATAACTCTTACAATGAAAAAGGGGACAGGAAATTAGTACAGAAGATATCACTGAGGATTGGGGGTGTCTCAACAAGTTGGATGTTTTCATGTTTATAATAATTGATTTCAGCTGGGATTACATGATTAGTTTGAAAGCAAGGATTTTTTTTTTAATCCTTCTATTAGTTAATTAAGTAGATATATTAAAATTGTATTCCATTTTGAAATTGTTGCATTTGTGCTTTGGTACATAAGTCTGGAGTGGACAACAATAATTCGTTGTAGTGAAAGTGTAGTGTTTAATTCATTTGAATTTTATCAACCATACCAAGAGTTTAAATTCTGGGTATCACTTTGGGATTAATTTCAATTCTAAATCAAAGATTAATGGTTAATACTTTTTCATGATATGATAATTTGTAGAAGCCAAATGGTCGTACATATTTACTTTTTTGATTAACACATTCGAAAGAGCGAAAAACGTTACGGTAAAAGTTATGCTTTTTTGTTTATGCTTTTGAGAAGTGATAATGATCTTAAAGTGATAAGGTGGTTTGAATGAAATAATTTTGTACAATATAAATTCATTTGCAATTATATAAATTTTATACCATATGATTACAATATTTTATGAAATGGCACGGGACCTAATTTTTTAATCCAACCAAAAAAAACTTCATAAATATAACTCTCAATTAAGGGTGAAAATAGGCTGAGCCGAGGTAGATTTTGTCAAATCTGAGTCTGGCCAGTAAAAAATATTCAAAGTCTAAGCATGACCCGTAACTCGTCGTAGGCTTATTAGGCCTGAGCTTGACCTTTTCGAAAGTCTGGTTAGTCTGTAAGCCTACATAAAAACCTATTTGTTTTAGATATGTGTAAATAAACAATTAAAATAATGTTCAAATAGGCTAACTAACTAAAAAACTAAGAAACTAATTTTTTTTGCATCGACTTATTTTAACTTACCTATTAGCATAAGTTCTGTAAAAATATTTGTTTAAGAGAACTTATGAAGACAATGTTCATTAGATGTTTTCTTTTTATTTTCACAAGTTCTTCAAGATAATCAAGTTTTATATATGTATTTTAATTCAAAGTACAAAGCATAACATAATGATATTAAAAAATTATTCATATTTATTTAAATAGACTGACCTGATAGGTTTAAAAATCTTTTTTTTGGGCCCAAGACCTAACCTTTTAAACTAAATAGACTTATAAAAAGCTTGGACATTTTCTATTTAAAAAATATTTAGTCTGGTCTGAGCCTATATAGACTAGTCCGTAGGTCCGTGTTATCGGCATGACTTATTTCCACCCCTACTCTCAATATACATTTGAGCAGTGTTTTAAAAACCGGACCGGACCGGCCGGTCGGACCGGTCGAACCGGGAACCGGCCAGGTAACCGGTCTGGTTCAATAGTTGGATCTGATATGCCATCAAACCGGTGGGAACCGGTGAAAATCGGTCAAAACCGGGAAAACCGGAAAAACCGGGAAAACCGGAAAACCGGCGGTTTAATTGCTTTTTTTTTGTTTTTTTTTTAACTTTTTTTTTTATTTTTTTTTAAACTTTTTTTTAACATTTCTTTTAAACTTTTTTTTTTTAACTTTTTTTTTAATATATTTAGTAGTGTATTACTTAAATAGCATTCTCACATAGTTTTTTTCGTTAGTGACAAATTAAAAACTTTATTGTCTATTTGTTATCTTTGATAATAATTTTTCTTAAATAACATCAACATATTGAATTTTATTTGATATTCTTTTTAGGAAGATCCTATTTTGAATTAAATTTGATACACATTGGAGTTATTTTGTTATAAACTATTCAATTAGTAAGATTATGTTGTAATTAGACTTTGTTTAGATTATGTTGTAATTAGATTTTGTTTGCAATTACACTTTGTAATTTTTTACTATTTTATTATGTGTGATACCTTTGTTTAAAATTTGAATTTAAGTTATGAAATTGTGAATTTATGATATGATATTTTTAAAATTTTAAAAGGTAGTTATATTTTTTTAGAGACTGAATCATTCGGTTCGACCAGTTTTATACCTATATAATGACAAGTCTATTCAATCGAGTTATTCGGTTTAATCCGGTTTAATACGGTTTAATCCGGTTTGGTCGTGCGGTTCGACCAGTGACCCAGTGGTTCGACCGATAAACCAATGACCCAGTACCCTTACCGGTTCGATGACCGGTTCGGTTTTTAAAACACTGCATTTGAGTACTATCCTATCCTAATGTTAGGTACAAATAAGAAATCAATGTCAACCTTATTGTCTACTTTTTTTAGTTGCAATAGTGAAACCGAGTTCTTTGAAGAAAAGTTTAGAACAATCAACAAGTATCAAATTTTGTCTAATTGATCATTAGAATGTCTTATTGCATTCTACTTGAAAGTTGAAACAAATGTAGCCATGTATCAAATTAACACAATGCACATTATGTACATTCTTCTTAGCTTAGTTATTAGCAAATTAATTATCGTAAATTGATTTTTTTTTAAAAATAAATATCAGACTCAATATTATTTTAATTTTATTGTTATTGTAAAATATTTCAATTTATGGGTCATTATTAGTACAATACTGTTTTATTTCTAAAATTTTGGATTTGTATTTGTTAAATTTCATTTTTTTTCTAACTCACGTGTTATTTTTTTATATGATTATTTAATATAGTTGAATTTTTATGATTATTATTCATTTATAATTAAATCATTCATTTTAAATGTACATGTTTCTAAATATATTTTATACAATATTAAATAAATTTACATGTTATTAGGCTTTATTTTATGTGTCACTAATAACATAATACATATTTTATTTATTTTTTCAAATGTTAAAATTCTTTTTATTCTCTTTTTATATGGTGGGTCAATTTTTTTCTTTGTATAATTATTTAATAATAAATTAATTCATTTCAAATTATTATTTGAAGATTCTAAAGTATTATATATTTTTTTAGTTATTTATACAATACCATAATTAAATTATCTGTGCGGGAGCACAAGTCTCTTACTAGTTTTTATCTAAAAACTCTTTGATACGAGACCTCTCTCACTTCCCCTCAATCACACAACAAAGATAATAACAACAATGATAATAAACAGAAGACACACTTTCAATTAAACGAAATTCACTTTTGCTTAAAAGCTTATGAGTGATTCACAAATTACAATTCAAAAGTCAGTCCAATTCAAGCATCAACATGATGCAAGAATGACTCACAAAAACAATGAACAGACGAAACCCTAAAGTATATTCTCTCACATGCAGCTTCGTAAATTTTTTAGGTTTAGAGTCTTTCTTTTTATAGCTGTAGAAGCGCTTGAGCTTGGACATTAAACTTGGCCAAATCAAATAATCTACAAATCAATTTTTATCAAATCAAATCTTCCAGAGCAGGAAATAATGTTCAGATTAATATTTTGACATCCTATCTTGAGAACCAAATTTTTAATGAATCAAATCACCAAATGTGAAACTTCGTCCACACGAAACATCAAACAAATCTTCTGAAGCACAAGATACAAATCTTCTAAAATAGAAACAATATAGGCTGAGATGTTGTACCAACATGTCATGACATTTTGTCCAACATCTTGCTGAACTAGTTGTTTTAATAAAATGCGGCCAATAAACCAAAACCTAACAAAAAATTAATTTAAGTGAACAGATTCAGATGCGAATGCCTCATCTGGCTCTCAAGCTCCCAAGTTATGTTTTCGTCAATTGGTCCTCCCCAAGCTACCTTCACCAAGGTAATCTCTTTACCACACAATTGCTTCACTTTCTGGTCCTTTATCTGCATGGGGGATGCCTCAACTGCCAAGTTTTCTCTCACTTGTACATCATCCACTTGGATCACATGAGACGGATCTAGAATGTATTTTCTTAACTGAGACACATGAAACACATCATGAAGATTTGCAAGGGACGTTGGAAAAGCAATCTGATAGGCCACTTCTCTGATCTTCTACATAATTTGGTACAGATCGATGAAATAGGGAGTGAGCTTTCAATACTTCAAAGCTCGACCAACACTAGTTACCAGAGTAACTCTCAGAAACCCATGATTTCCATCTTAGCACTCTAGTTCTTTCCTTCGTTTATCATGATAACTCTTTTGGTAACTCTGAGAAGCTCTCATCTTCTCCTGAAACACTTTGATCTTCTTTGTGGTTTGTTGGAAGATCTCAGGTCTAATCACAACGCCCACTCCCGACTCATACCAACGTAAAAGCGTCCTACACCTTCTACCATACAACGCCTCTTACGGTGTCATTCCAATAGTTGAATGTAAATTATTATTATAGTTAAACTCAATCAACGATAGAAAACTATAACAAGCACCTCCTTATTCTAGCACACAAGATCTCAACAAGTCTTCTAAAGATTGAATAGTCCTATATGTCTAACCATTTGTTTGTGGATAATAAGTATAACTCAATGTAACTTCTTACCCAATGCTTTCTGCAAACTCTCTCAGAACCTCGACGTAAATCTTGGGTCTCTGTCAGATGCAATATTGGATGACCCACGTAAACTGACAATCTTCTCAATATATAGCTCTGCTAGCCTCTCCAAATGGATAGTTAATTCGAATCGGAATGAAAAGATCTGATTTATTCAACCTATCCATAATAACCCACTTTTGAGTTTCCCACTGTGCCACGGCCTCAACTTTTGATGGATAAAAAATAATACCTCCACTAAAAATCACATGACCGAGGAAACTCGCACTTGGACAACTTAGCATATAATTCATTCTCTTTAAATTGTTCCCATACAACTGTCAGATGTTTTACGTACGCTTCATTGGTCTTAGAATACACTAAAATATCGTTAATGAGCATAACCACAAACTTATCTAAGTACTGATGGAAAATATTATTCATATACTCCATGAATACTCCAAGCTCATTAGACACTTCAAACAACGTTATAGTGTACTCATAATGATCATACCTCGTTCTAAAAGTAGTCTCCTGAATATATTCGGCCTTCACACGAATCTAATGATACCCAGACCTCAAGTCAATCTTACTAAAGACACATGCACCAACCAATTAATTCATCAAATTATCAATTCTTGGAAAAAGGATACATGTTATTGATAATAACTTTATTTCGTTGTTTGTAGTCAACACACAACCTCATACTGTCGTCCTTCTTCTTAACTAACAACATTGGCGCAACATCTCCTAGTGACTCATCCACTTGCTTAGCAGAAACAAACAACTTTTGTTCTTCGTCGAGCTCAGTTACATGCTCTGGAGGCAAGTTGCAGATATCCTCAAGAAAACATCAAGACTCACACACCATTGGCATACCAGTAGCCTTCACATTTCTATTCACTCTCCGAGGAACAAACATCAAAAAATACCTGATTGTTCTCCCTCAAAGGCATCTCAACTTGACCGGAGACAAGAATCTCGACTCTACGCTATCTCCGGGTTCAAGAGATAACACAGCTCCAACAACGCTTGCACCCTTGCAATCAGAGAAGAAAAAGTTTCTCCTTGTTAGATGGGAATTTCGACGGTGTCATACCCCAAAATTTGGCCATAATATTTTCAGATATTTTGACTCACCTGACTTTCAACTGCTCAAGACTATACAAGATTTGGGCACACTTACCTGTCTCCTAGACAACAAGCCACAACTAGGGTTTTGCTTCCCTCCAAGTAAAATCAACTTCTGATACTTCAAGTGGACTTCATGGCCTCTCATATGCCTCATAGTATCCTCACATAAAGTTTCAAGCTCTGATTCATAGGATTGCTCAGTCAACAGTTCAAATGGTCAACAGTCGACCAGTTTGACCTAAACGTCAACTATGGTCAAATCATAGTCAAAACTCTTGATTTTTGGTCAACATCAACATTTTGAAGTAACATTCATCATTTGATCAAGGGTTGATCATTATTCATCAAGAAAAGCTTCAAAATCAACAAATGTCCAAGTTTCTAAATTAGGGTTTTGAACTAAAAGTCAACCCAATTTTGACCAGCCATAACTTTCACATGGAACATCAGAAATTTCCCAACCAAAGCCTAATTTTAAGGAAATTTAATTATCTACAACTTTTCCCCTCTACAGCCAAAGCCAAAAATGCACCATTTGAGAGATATGAGCCAAAACATTACAGATGCTTCTAGAAGCTCACAAAAAGTTGTTTTTTGTCAGGAGCTATATCATCAAGATAAAATCCTAAAATGCAAAAAATGTTCCAAAGTGGATTATAGGGGACACCTTGGGCTTTCCAAAAAGTCCTATAACACCTCCAAATGACAAAAATTGAAGGAGTTATAGTTTGCACAAGTTGGTCAATTTTAAGGAAATGCACCTAATGCAAAGTGGTGAATTTTGATGTTCTGAACTATTGGGCCTAACTTTTGGACTTCAAACGGGTCCATGGGCTAAATAAATACTCTTAATAAGTCAAATAAAAGATTTATTTTTATTTATGTGAATTTTATTCATTTAAATATTAATAAATCAAATAAAATATGAAATAATTGAATTAAATCATGAGATTTGTTCTCCAATCATATCCAATGTCACCAAATCAAATATTTGAGTGAAAAATTCGTGCAAGATTGATTGGAAAGAGAATGGAGCAAAAATATAAAGATTTGAATGTATTTTCAATCAAATCATCTTCAAATTTTCTCTCACAAATCAACTTGATTTCCAAGCAAGTTTGTAACCCTAAATCCATCCATTATATATACTCTACCTATTCAACAAGAGGGGGACAAAATTAGGAGAGGGAGCTAGGGTTTCAAGAGTGCTAAATCTCAAAGAAAGGTAAAAATAATCGTATTGCAAATCAAAGGAAGTTTCAAAGCAAAACAATCATCCTATTCCCTTCATGGGGTAATGAAGAGAAGGAATGCACCGTTGGTTAAGCTTCATGACGCCTGAAACATTCATATGAAATTCATCATCTCCATGCATATTTCTTTATTTTCATAATCTTGCATTTTATTGTGTTTCGATACGAACTAACCACATGAATGAGTTCCTGGTACCATATAGGGGAGGATTGAACCATTGACACGAAGCTCTAACGTCCCTAATGGAAGATGCCATTGTTAGGGCACAAGAGCATCACATTTTCCTTTTCGTGTTTACAGGTGGTATTGGGCCAAACGAAGACCACCTTTGTGCTTAGAAGGTTGTTTCCAATCGAACCATGTTCCTGGTTTTAATGGACTCTTCGTTTTTTTAAGTTGAAATTTGCAGGATGTTTGCTTCGAAAATATCGTAGCAAAATTATAGCAACGTTCCTAGCCAATTCGTAGAAAATTTTGAGGAAGAAGATGAATGGTGGCTGAGACTTATTGACCGCTACGTGTTGCATTCATATTGGCCCGTCAACAGCTATCTGTAACACCCTTCTAAACCCCACGGAAATTTATAAAATAATTCAGAGTAAAACATGAAAACAAGGGTGTCACAATTACAATTAAAACAAATTTATCATAAATTCATTGTCATGCTTTCACTAAGGAACAATTCATCATAATACATAAACATCTCATGTTAACACAACGGAAAATTCATCATACAGATAAGCATCACATCATCTATGCAATATCTCACAAATTACTCCAATAACAACAAAACAGAGTATCATCATGAACTCTAAACTAGCGTTCCCCCAGTGTTACAATATCAGAGCATTACACCGACACTATACTAAACAACTGACTCATGAGCTAATCCTCACCGAGCCGAAAGCCGCTATCCTTAATCTGAAAATGTCAACAGTAAGGGTGAGTCTCATCACAGTTAACAAATGTTATTGCATCTTAAATAACAACACATCATAGTTATATTATTCACCCAATTTCATCATATTCAGATTATCAGGAACATCCATCAACACACAACAACAATTAGAATACCTTACTAAAAGGCAACACCATAATTCATCCAAACAAATCATAACAATTACACCATCATCACATATTATAACATTGGACTATCTTCCATTCATGTTATAATCATACAAGTAGCCTAATGCAAATGCAACTATATGCATGTGGTACCAAACATGGGATAACCCATCTCACCGATCCACCACCATAAAGATTCGGCTACTTCTCTCACCAATTCCACACAATGGGAATTAGCTACCGCTGTCCCACCACCAAAAAGGGATACAGCCCACAACATGACTATGAAATGCATGTATCAACCATAACATGCTCATCATCAACATTAAACAACCAAATGTCATAATCATCAACCACCACGATAATCAATAGCCACACACAGTTATGCTATTTCTCAACCATAAATAAATACATATTTTACACCAACAATATATGTATAATAAAACACCAATTACAATCACAGCATCGTAACAGGTAAATCATTCATTAATATGCCTGTGCGCATAAACCGCCACACAGTGCAACAACAATAGCATCTCTCACAATCGTGTACCAAGTACAACAAAGCAACCCATCAACAACCGAGCATTTACCTCATCATTCATCAAAACACATGATAAGCATATATACCATGAACAACATACATTTGCATAACAAGTAGGAGTAATCACATTATGACAACACCCATCATTGCACATATTCAATTATGCAAACAACAAACCATTGCACCTCATCAACTATGCAAAACAAGAATAAACCACATTTGGAGAAAACAATACTTTTCAAAATAAAATCAAGTTATTGTTGTTTTCTTTATTTCATACGGTAGAGCATTCAATTTAAGGAACAACGCCCAAAACGACGTCTAAAACGGACTTACGGTTTGAAAGTTACACATCTTTTAACTCTTCCAAGAAAACAACTAACGCTACAGCACGCGGCGCAACCAAAGTTCGCGGCGCGACCTGAAGCACACAAAACACGTTCGCGGCGCCAACCTATGCACGCGACGCGATGCGAGAAACAAGTACGCCTTCGCGGCGCCAACATTAGGACGCGGCGCGAACTGGCGATTTCACAGACTTTCAGGTATGCGTCGGATCCTGCGATCTCACCCAATCTGAGTCCAAAACTGACTCTAAACATCATATACAGGCAGTTAATCATCAATTGCATCATTATTCATCATCACACATCAAAACAACACATAATCAATCAATAATACATGCAATTTTCATCAATTCATAACCTCCCTAAACCCGACATATAATCCAATTGACTCAACAACATCCCTAATCAATATTATTATCCAAGAATACGATAATAGATGATAACCGGAGAGTCCCCCCTTACCTTAGCCAAGAGTTCTTGATTGGTCTCTCCCTCCATTGTTCCTCTTCACGTACCAGCTTTCCAATCTCTCATCTCCTCTGCTCTGCTTTTCACGTTCCTTTTTCCTTTCTCCCCAATTTTCCTTATTTTTATGAAAAATAGCATTTTAATTAGTAAAGGGCTTTACCAACATAGCACCCCTTCTTTACTAATACCACACTTGGCCCAATACTATAAACCATCTTTCTTCCAATTAAATCCCACAAACCACCAATAATTCTAATTATAAATTAAATTTCCATTTAAATTAAAAATTAAAATATACGGGTGTTACAACTCTCCCCCACTAAAAGAGTTTTCGTCCTCGAAAACATACCTCAAGTAACCAGCTCATATAAGAGTCCTCCACCTGACTCTCTGTCATACCCCAAAATTTGCCCTCATATATTTACAAACGTCATTTTATTTCGAATAAATGAATTGGCACAGTTGGTAAGAATTTGAGCGTGAAAAGCAATAGCGAGAGGTCCCTGGTTCGAATCTCACTTCTAACATTTTTCCCTTTTATTTAATTCTAACTTTATTTCACTTTTGTTCAAAAAATCACAAAAAAATGTTTTTATATATTTAAGTATTATTTTCATATTCATTGTTTATTAAAAATACCTTTTTTACTTTATTCATATTTTATTCAAAAATTAAAAAGATTTAAAAAAAGATTTTGCTTTTCTTTGCATTTTAGAATAATATTTATATTTTAGAAAATAATCAATTTAAATTAATTAGAATAATAAAAATCTAAATTTACGAATATTTTATTAATTACTTTGATCCATTTGAATTTTATCTTTCCAATTTTGTTAACCTAATTTTACACTATAAATTGTCACAATTTCTACACTTTTAAGGAACGGAGACAGATAATGAACCCTATTTTCTCCATCCCTCTCTCATCACTACGTCCCAACCCTCATATTCTACCAAACACGTACAGTAAAGGCCATTCACTGCCAATTCACGGAAAAGAAAAAGCTGAGATTGAAAAGCACCGCATCGCAAACGATCCGCACTGAACAACCATTCTGCAACAAATCACAACCACAATCAATTCCTTGGAATTCACTGTAAATCCTTAACTTTCGTTCTTGTTATTTATTGACTTGTTTTTTTTTTTACAGAAAGGCAGAGAAGAAGGAAGAGAACTCCGCCGCGACCAAAGAGCTCCGACGAGGACCAATAAGCTTTAGCCGCGACGTCCCCACGCGAAGAGAACCACCGCGCAGCGCTCCACACGCTAACACACTACGAATTGACGGTTTGAATTTTGCCCTTTTTTAATATTCTTATGATTGCTGTTAAAGTGATAGATCTGTAATTTCTTTGGGTGTTGTTGTTGAAATACTGGTTAATATTTGCCTTGAGATCCAAAGAGAAGTTGTTAAACTGATGGGCTTGTTTCATACAAGAAATAAAAATGGCAAAAGAAGCAATCTAAAATTGATAGAAAAAACTCACGAGGGAGATGAAACTGTGTGGTTTGCTTGTACTGATACTACTCTCCCCCATCTTTATTTGAGTGATTTTGTTTTCTTTTATTTAATTTTTAATACTGCCACCTGTCAATTATTTAGTGGCCACTTAATATGTTGAAAAGTCAATACTTCTCACCCTTAAAATGGGCGCCTATTATCATTATATATTTCAAATTAATGCATCTAATAAAAATTAAGAAGGGTGAGTCATGGTTAGCTACCATTTTCTTCTTCTTTTATTTTAATTTTTTTATATCGATTAACATGGCATGTGGTTAGCTTGTTTTTTATTTATTTATTCAAATTAGTTTTGTATTATTAGAAACAAAAAAACTAAGTCAAAGAGAATAATAAGGTGATGCTACGGTTACTACTTACTAATCCTTTTTATCTCATTATTATTATTGTTATTTTTTAATTAATTATCTCATTAACAATTAATTAGGATTCTAAGAGCACATTTGGGCCTTGTGTAAATTGGGTCTCGTATCATTCCAATCACGACTCTCCATTCCTAATTACACCCATATTTAGCCACACACCCTATTTCTTCTCTTATGCTTCTAAATCATTTTTATTTCTATATTTTATATACCTTGTTTCCATTTAGTATTTTTAATATTTATTTTAACTTCTCATATAATAAAAACATAAAGATTATATTTTCTAGTTTCGTTAACATAAAAATATGTATATAATATATTTTATTTAAATTAATTAGTTTCTCTCTAATAGTAAAGACCCCAAAAATATTTATTTCATGAATTAGCTTGTTCAAATTTTCACCATCTTTCATCTGTTATGTTATGCTTTATTATTAACATTTTTTTTTGTTTTTGCGAGGTACTACCATCGTGAGCATGAGTCTGTTTGCATACATTCATAGCTTGTGCACATATGCATGGATTAATCCAACGCTTCGGAGCCTGCAGTTCCATGGTGAACCTTCAAGATTCTCCGACTACGCACCACACTCTTCATAAAGCTAAGTCCTATTTCGTATTTTACTTTTAATTTCCTTTTACCATTTTTTCATATTAGGGTTAACTTTATTTGTCATAGAATTGATAATGCACTCACCCTTTTTGGTTTCTATTTTTCTCACCTTTTCAGGGTTTGTCAACCGCCAAAGCTCAAATAGTCCGTAACCCTAAAACTCTAATCTCTTTTAATTATTACCTGTGTCAAACCTGAATCCGCTGGTTTCTTTTTCCCCTTCCCCATATTGCTATTATTACTGTTAATATTAATTGTTGTGGTTAGTAATCTTAGGGAGTGCAAGTCTTGAACTGAATTAGGATAACTAATTATAAGATAATATAATGAATTAACCACGTGATTGTTGCACACACGCACGCTTTTGGGGTAACCTCTCCGTTGCCTTGTTGCCTGTTGCCTTTATGTTTGTTTTGCAGAATAAGCCATGTCCCTCGAATACGAGGATACCTCAGCCATGTTGCCTCGATAAAAAGGTCACGACCCTAAATGATGCTGCCTTCGATACACAATTATGACCTCGACCCTCGGATGTTGCCTACGGAAAATGGCTGAGGTATCTTCTGGCTGCCTACGAAAAGGCTTATTCTGATCCTTACCTTAGACTACCTGCCCTTCTATGGCATGGGACAGTCTTATGGCAAAGGATGCTTCGACGACCCTTCAACCTCCAAACGAAAGGCTTCCTGCCCTCTTATGGCAAGGATAGACCCTTTCATTCTGAAAGGCTAAAAAGAGACCTATTATCTGAGTTTAAGGTAATTGCCCCTAATTGCCTTGCAATGCTCATCTTTAATATTTCTCAAAATTCTTCAAAAAAAATGGCTACGCTTAGGGGTGATCAAAACCAAACCAACCCAATAGAAAACCGCAAACCAAACCAAACCGAAACCGCAAAAAACCGCATTTGGTTCGGATTAGTTTGGGTCAGTTTTTACAAAACCGCACGGTTCGGTTCGGTTTGCGGTTTGTATTTTGTAAACCGAACCAAACCGAATCAAACCGCACTATGTTACAACGTAAATTTTACTAACTCACATCCAACCCAAACTTAATCTCTAATAACATTATCGAATCTTCTTTGCCACATACATCTTCCCTCTTCTTCTATAATCTCTACTCTCTTATATTATTTCTTTTTCACCTTCTCCTTTTTATGTAAATGTTTCGTATTTCTGTTTCGTTTTTATTGCATATCTTCTTCTCTAATCTCTCAACACTTTTTTTCTTTTTCACTTTCACTAATCTTTCGTCTCTTCTATTTTTTTTCGTTATAATAATTTTTATATTGTTTTATGCTATTATTTTATGTTTAATATTCCACTTTTGTCTAATTTAATTTTTACATATTAAATGGAAAATTGTTGTCAAAATATGACGAGTTTTGTTGTTATTTGATAGTGTATGAATGTATAAATACAAAATTATGTTATCATCTATATGTGTATGTATGGCTCAATAAAATATTTGTAAAAAACCGAACCAACCGAACCGAACAAAACCGCATTAGTTTGGTTTGGTTTGGTTCGGATTTTTTTTAAAAGCCAACCGAACCAAACCAAACCACACTATTTTTTCTCTTGCGGTTCGGATGATTTTTTTCGTCAAAACTGCCCAAACCGCACCGCGAGCACCCCTAGCTACGCTCATTTACGAGCTAAAGTCCATTTTTCCTCTTTCATCTACATTTTCTGAAAACGAGCAAGCAAAGCAATTAAGAGCCCATGGAAAACCATGGATGCAAAGGGTGCCTTACACCTTCCCTTTGCATAAATTACCCCCCGAACTCAGATTTCTTTAAAAAGGTTTTTTTCTGTTTCTTTTTGCCTTTCCGAATTTGTTTGGATAAAATAAAAGTCGGTGGCGACTCATGCTTAACCGCGACATTTCGATTGATAAAAAGTCAGTTCACCGTATTACACTCTCCAGCTCCTAATTAACTTTACCATCGGTCAATCCTCAAAATCCATCTGACATAACCAACAGGAAACATGTTTCATACATTCAAATCCCAGTTCTTACGTCGCATTTGACTATCCAAAAGTATACCACTCGCTATATCTCCAGAAGGTTAACAACAATAGAACATTGAGGTACAACCTATTCAATACGCTCAACAATTGAGTAATAAAATTACACAATCCATAGTATGATCACACTTGATCAACACTGCAGTAATGCATACCATCTACCAACATACCAACCTTAGACACACTCTTTCATCTGAGCGATAAAATAATACTCACACTTTTCACCAACCGCTTCCTTCAAGAAACTCAATACTCATATTCCCGTACTATTGAATCCCAATTATCTGTCTCCTCTTAAGTCACATCATCAATTATCCAACATGTTACATTCCGCCTTTTCCGCACTACTCTGATTACTCATCACAATCATCTATACCAAATAGATTTCTGAGTTTCTCCCGATTCTGACTCTCTTTACTTATTCGTTCAAGAATCATTCTTCATCATTCATGGTACCAATTTACCATTCAGTAATACTTACTCGCACTCAAAAACAATTTCCTGAGTTACTACATCTACTAAACATTCTCACCACCGGAACGAGTACGCACAAGTAGTTACAATCACACTCATCAGCCTCAATATACCAGTGCTTACATAATAGCTCAAACTGAATCCCACTCTTCTTTAAGAATTAAATCCACTTCGTCCTTCATAGAGTGTAATTACTCATTATATCTGGAATTTACAATATCACCTTAATAACAACACAAAATTATTATAGCATCATATAGTATCAACTCTTCGCTTTAATTTCGCCGAATACATACTCGTTAACTACGTACAACCGTAATAACATGTTCATCATCTCGACAATTATTCAAAAGAGTTATAATTCTTCGACACGACATCCTTACATCCACTGGATTCTAAATCCAACATATAGATCAATACATATTCTCTATGTAGGCTTCCGACATATTAATTCCTTACTTCCCGCGAGTAGTACTCGTAACACTACTCCGCATCACACTTTCGCTGCGCGACTCTGATTACCCGTCTTAAGTCATCATCCACCATGTTGCACTCTTTCATATTCACTTCTTCATAAGTTCACACAACATAGTGAGTGATTATTCTCACGGCTTAGCATTCATCACATCTTAAACCACTAAGGTAACAAAACAAGTTCATCCCATCTATATGATTTCCGTCCACTATCAACAAGAGATTTAGGGTGATCAAGTCCTAAATTTGTCAATATTAGTTGAAAATCATATTTAAGCATAAACCGTCGTTACTACATAATAGTGTCCCTTTCCGAGTTTGCACCCAAACTCATTAACATCGTCATAGTCCAATAATTCAATACGGTGTCCTTCTTCTAGAATATTCTTCCGAAGTCCAAAACATCAGGAACACAAATCCAATCACTAACCTCATTATATTATTCCCGTCGATTCTGAATTCACCGCCTTTGCCTTGATAATTCAAAGTCAACTTATCGCTCAACTCACATCATCTTTCTGACCTTCTCTAATCTCGTCAAGAATACCATTAGTCGTCTTTAGCATACCCAATCTAACACTATTAGGAGTGCCTTCACATACCAACTCAAGTCTCAAAATTGTCCAATCAAATCCAACTCATTCACCATTAGCACCGACGTATTTAAAGACTTCTTACGCAACACAATAGCACAACATTCATAACTCGTGGTTTTAATCCAACTTCTATTACATCCTTCACGTCCAAATATCATCCCACTCGGAATCTCAACAAAGTCTTCCTCACGTCAACAAATGTTAGAAATTCCCTACAATTCTTCTTTTATACTTATCGTTACTTTGCCATCACAAATACGATTCCAAGGGTTCTAAAGTTTACTTCACCTTTACTACTAATTTACTCATTCACTAAAATCCATCGGTATCCAAATCATCTTTGTGACCGAACATCTCATCAACTTATTCATCAACATCACGTTCTGCTCAACTTCATTTTTGAATAATCACGGTAGTAGGCATTCCTATCCAACAAGTTTCACACTTCCTTAACCGACTTCACAGTATCTCCTTATAGGATCAATCGATTGTATTTATAACTCTTCCATAAATTAGAACACAATCCCTCCTCCTCGTAGGTTCAAACGGCACATTAATCCGACACTCGGAACTCAAGATATGAATTTTCCAATCATTGCCCGAAAAATGCAACACTGACATCATGCAGCGACACTCTATACGATATATCCAAAACTCCTTAATTGGTAAATTCAATTCTTAAAATTACTCCTCAACAAACCTTCTAATTATTCCTTCGATTCATTCAACACTGACACTGACATCCCGTGCAGTACCAATAAACAAGTCTAGTTATAAGAACAAGAGCAACCGCAACTTCACCTCTTTCCAACGTCCTCCTGTCACAATTAATTATTTTACAGCTGCTGCAACCATTTTTATAACAAAGTTCATCTCGTTAGCTTTCTAACGCTTCAAACGGAACTCGATTCGGATGTCCAGAACTCCAGTTAGCTATTCAACAATTTTCCTGCATTTTGCTTACGAAAATCTCTCTCCAAAACTCATTCTCTCCAACTCTATCACATTCCAAACAGCCCCTTATCGTATCTCTTCATTTCCAAACATTCTTATGACTTGAGCAACACATCCTATCGCCGAGGTGCGATTTCTGAAACATTACAACATCAATCCTCTTTGCAAACTTGCAGCCGAATCTCTTCCAAGACGTAAAGCTACTCAACTGACATCTTCGCAGTACACCAGTAGAGCTGACACATCGCAACTTTCCAATTTCCTTCTCTTACAATAAATGTCAATTACCTCTAATCATCTTCCTTCAAGATGTTCCAACTCAATTCCCAGTGAAGTCTTAATTCCAAGTCACCTTCAATTCGGGAAATAACAAACTCCAACAACGCTCGCACTGTTGCCAACAACAGACTACTGAATCAATCTTCTTACAACTGAAACATAACCGAGAAGCGAAACTTCTCCCCCACTTGTTTCAATCCAACACCTGCAACGAACAACCAAGTACCAACAGTGATTCACTCACATGTCGCGTACCAAGGAATAAAATGCCGACAATATACAACTGTCGCGCAACTCAACTGACTCAACAATTGGCCGGACGGACCGACCTGCTCTGATACCACTATTGTAACACCCTTCTAAACCCCACGGAAATTTATAAAATAATTCAGAGTAAAACATGAAAACAAGGGTGTCACAATTACAATTAAAACAAATTTATCATAAATTCATTGTCATGCTTTCACTAAGGAACAATTCATCATAATACATAAACATCTCATGTTAACACAACGGAAAATTCATCATACGGATAAGCATCACATCATCTATGCAATATCTCACAAATTACTCCAATAACAACAAAATAGAGTATCATCATGAACTCTAAACTAGCGTTCCCCCAGTGTTACAATATCAGAGCATGACACCGACACTATACTAAACAACTGACTCATGAGCTAATCCTCACCGAGCCGAAAGCCGCTATCCTTAATCTGAAAATGTCAATAGTAAGGGTGAGTCTCATCACAGTTAACAAATGTTATTGCATCTTAAATAACAACACATCATAGTTATATTATTCACCCAATTTCATCATATTCAGATTATCAGGAACATCCATCAACACACAACAACAATTAAAATACCTTACTAAAAGGCAACACCATAATTCATCCAAACAAATCATAACAATTACACCATCATCACATATTATAACATTGGACTATCTTCCATTCATGTTATAATCATACAAGTAGCCTAATGCAAATGCAACTATATGCATGTGGTACCAAACATGGGATAACCCATCTCACCGATCCACCACCATAAAGATTCGGCTACTTCTCTCACCAATTCCACACAATGGGAATTAGCTACCGCTGTCCCACCACCAAAAAGGGATACAGCCCACAACATGATTATGAAATGCATGTATCAACCATAACATGCTCATCATCAACATTAAACAACCAAATGTCATAATCATCAACCACCACGATAATCAATAGCCACACACAGTTATGCTATTTCTCAACCATAAATAAATACATATTTTACACCAACAATATATGTATAACAAAACACCAATTACAATCACAGCATCGTAACAGGTAAATCATTCATTAATATGCCTGTGCGCATAAACCGCCACACAGTGCAACAACAATAGCATCTCTCACAATCGTGTACCAAGTACAACAAAGCAACCCATCAACAACCGAGCATTTACCTCATCATTCATCAAAACACATGATAAGCATATTTACCATGAACAACATACATTTGCATAACAAGTAGGAGCAATCACATTATGACAACACCCATCATTGCACATATTCAATTATGCAAACAACAAACCATTGCACCTCATCAACTATGCAAAACAAGAATAAACCACATTTGGAGAAAACGATACTTTTCAAAATAAAATCAAGTTATTGTTGTTTTCTTTATTTCATACGGTAGAGCATTCAATTTAAGGAACAACGCCCAAAACGACGTCTAAAACGGACTTACGGTTTAAAAGTTACACATCTTTTAACTCTTCCAAGAAAACAACTAACGCTACAGCACGCAGCGCAACCAAAGTTCGCGGCGCGACCTGAAGCACACAAAACACGTTCGCGGCGCCAACCTATGCACGCGGCGCGATGCGAGAAACAAGTACGCCTTCGCGGCGCCAACATTAGGACGCGGCGCGAACTGGCGATTTCACAGACTTTCAGGTCTGCGTCGGATCCTGCGATCTCACCCAATCTGAGTCCAAAACTAACTCTAAACATCATATACAGGCAGTTAATCATCAATTGCATCATTATTCATCATCACACATCAAAACAACACATAATCAATCAATAATACATGCAATTTTCATCAATTCATAACCTCCCTAAACTTGACATATAATCCAATTGACTCAACAACATCCCTAATCAATATTATTATCCAAGAATACGATAATAGATGATAACCGGAGAGTCCCCCCTTACCTTAGCCAAGAGTTCTTGATTGGTTTCTCCCTCCATTGTTCCTCTTCACGTACCAGCTTTCCAATCTCTCATCTCCTCTGCTCTGCTTTTCACGTTCCTTTTTCCTTTCTCCCCAATTTTCCTTATTTTTATGAAAAATAGCATTTTAATTAGTAAAGGGCTTTACCAACATAGCACCCCTTCTTTACTAATACCACACTTGGCCCAATACTATAAACCATCTTTCTTCCAATTAAATCCCACAAACCACCAATAATTCTAATTATAAATTAAATTTCCATTTAAATTAAAAATTAAAATATACGGGTGTTACACTATCTCTCTCTTCGTATGTGTGGCCTTTTGATGTTGGTCAGTCAACGTTCTCTTTCCTTTCTCATTGGATGAAGCGCACAACAGTGGAGCCCACGTTAAAGTCATTTGACCTGGTCCATTCAGGTTCATGTTTAATATATTATTTATTTGGTGTGTAATATTAAATACTAATTGAGTGCAGCACACTTGGCATGGGACGAAAGCTGGGGAGGGAGGACGCCTGGGTTCGATCCCCAGGTTGAGCAAATGTTATTTTTTATGAATAATTTGTTCACAGATCCTGTACCTTCAGGGCACGCAAGTCTAAAATATGCCCTCATATCTCCTCCACTGGATCATATCAAATCCAAATCTAAAGGCCCAGGACGCACACCCACCATGGATTCCCAGGACTGCACAACACCAGATCCCAGCGCCCCACTTATGTTTCTCCAGGTTTTATTATTTATTTTGTTTGTTTGTTTTTTAATCAATTATGTAATTAACTTTTAGTAATTAGTCTACTAACACTTAGCAATCACTAACTTTAATTATGATTAGATAATTAGGATTAGTTTTTTTCCCTCTTTCACTTTTTAATAATAACTAATTTATTTTAATTAATTAGGATAGTAATTATTTTAATTGCCATAAAAGCATTAAAAACACCAAAAATAATTTTTCTTTTTTTGTTTTATTAATTAATTTAGTAAATTTTAGGTTTTAATTTTAATAATGATAATTAGGATATAGGATTTATTTAAATTTTTTTAATAGCCTTAATTAGGCTTAGTTTTTAGGTTTAACCTTAACCCTTAAAGAATGACACATTAGGTAGGTGTTGCCCATTAACTGTAGGCTTATGTTTTAACCCTTAGGTTTTTCCATTAGGTTTTTTTAACCCTTAGGTTTTATCATTAGGTTTCAACCTTTAATCCTAACTCCATTTTTTAATCTTCATCCATCTTTCAAATTCCTGACTTTGTGGTAAAACTTGTTTATTTATTTATTTGCCATTTATTTAAATTCTAGAAAATGTGTATAGGCTTGCAAGGTTTTTGTAATAGTTTAGATTTTTAATTTCCGCCTTTAATTTTTTGCCTTTATTTTCCGCCTTTTAATTTTTCTGTCCACGGGTTTTTGGCTATGTAATCCCCCACCCGAAGCCTTGTAATAGCGTAGGACTTTACTTTCCGCATTTTAATTTCGCACAATATAACTGTTATTTAACTGCGTGGTTAGTAATATAGGGAGTGATAAGCTTGCAAATTGAATTTAAATCACTAAATATACAAGATAAATACTTGAATCCAGCTCACGTGATTGATGAGCCCACACACCTTTAAGGTAATCCCTCTTATTGCTGCCTTTCGATTTAAAAATAGTCAAGTCCCTCAAATACGAGGATGCCTTAGCAAATGTTGCCCTCAGTTCATTATCATCATCAAAGATCATAAGTCCCTTCGATGTTGCCTACAAATGAATATGATCTTGTCCCTCAAGGTTTCCTATGATAAGATGATGATCTTCCCTTTCGAATGCTAAGGTATCCTCATTGGTTTCCTAAAATGACTATTATATCCTTCCCTGAGACTTCCTACCCTCTTTATGGTATGGATATCCTTATGGCCAACGATAATCCTTGATGACCCTTTTCAAATCCAATGAAAAGACTACCTACCCTTCTTATGGTACGGATAGCCCTTTCAAACGAAAATCTTAAAGAATAGAAAGACATTAAACTTAGGGTAGGTGCTTTTAACTGCTTACTCACTATTCAAACTCAAATTACTTTTCACACCCCTTTTTCAAATCAATTCAAAAGGCTATGCTTATTTACAAGCTAAAGTCCTTATTCAAATATTTTCAATTCACACACGACACTCTTTCAAACAATTCAAACAAACAAGTGAGCTAAGCAATTAAGAGCCCATGGATAACCATGGATGCGAAGGGTGCTTACACCTTCCCTTTGTATAACCTACCCCCCAACTCAATCTCTTTCAAGGGTCTTTCCTGTTCTTTTTGCCTTTCCAATTGGATAAAATAAAAGTCGGTGGCGACTCTTGTTATCCGCATATTTTAAAAAGTCAGTTCTCCCACCGTATTACAGACGAGTAAAATAAGATGAAGATTATTGAATAGAGGTTACTTCAAAGAGAGATATGAAATCTATCTTATGAAGGCTATTTGAAATATCAAACGTATAAAGAGGTTTTTATCTTGTCAAAATACTAGTCGAAGAAGGTGTCCTTGAAGATGAAAATAAATACTTAGAATATTTTGGAGCTTTTTAGAATAAGCTTCAACAAGCACGTTATTAAAACTAGGCGCCTCGAACGGAAGAAGATTCAAATTCAAATGTTTTTCTTATCCAAAAAGGACGCGTGGAAGCCTTGGAGATCGAGGAGCATGCAAGCGAGAAACGTGGCATTCTATTAGGAAAAGATCGCTAGGCTCGAATTAGTATAAATCAGAATCTTAACATTAGATTTTAGGGTGTTCAAATCTGTACAAATCCTCAATCATACTCAAAGTACCAAAGTGCATCGAGAAACGAGTGCTGAGAAATGTACCTATGAATTATTATCGTTTTAATAAAATTACAAGTCTTTTACTTTCTTTTCCTTCAAATCAAAACCTTTATCATTTTTGCATTTACTTTATATCCTATAAAGCATTCCTTTTTTACTTACAATATGGCCATAAACAATCAAAGAATGTATACAACACAAACATAAAAATCTCAAAATCTAGACCATGTCCTAGGATCAATCTTGTCGATCCTGCGAGAAACCAGAATATAACCATTTTGGAGGACTAGCGCTTGTTTACGAATTTCCATCGTAAACAAATTGGCACACCTGGTGGGATCGTGTTTAAGTTTCAAGTCACAAATTTATTTGTGTTTTCTTGTCTTTTACATACTATACTATATATTATTTAACATTGTTGAAAGAGACTGACAAGCAGAAAATTAGCCAACACTAACGGAAAAATACCAAAAAGAAAGTACAATAGAAAGATGGTTAACCCTTCCAACAACAATGCAGAACAGAATCCCCCTCCGATAGGAGGAAGCACGGCTTATGCGATTACAATTGATGCCATACCAACTAATCAGGGTACAACGACCATTACCACTTCGATAGTCTCGACGGCAATCTCCTCGACGACAGTTTTGATGCCCATACCCTCTAACTCATAGAGTATACCAAATGTTTTCTCTGCAGTGACTCAGGATCAACCCTCGACCCATAAACCCTAAGGATTCAACGTGTCTAGGTCATTTACACCAGGATTTTTGATCCATATGCTGTCGCTACCGCGAAAATCAATAGAGTCCCCACTGACATATTTATCCTGAAAAGGAATGGAATGCGGACCAACCACAAAACAAAACAATGGTCTCACGACTAGAGAAGAGGGTAAGGGAGTCGTTTACGCGAGGGGAAGGTGTTAGTACCCCTCGCACCCATCGTACCCGATGGTATCCATGCTCGTGTCTAAAACTATGGGTGTGTAACATATCTACACCTAAATTGAACTAGCATGCATGCAAAATGTAGGGAAAAGAAAGAGTTATACTCGCACGAGCCCTACCCCGCTGCCTACGTATCCTTTTTGAGGAATCAGAGGTACCGTAGCTCGGCTAACTAGTTTCTGTCTGTTTTGTGTTTTTTAGGTGAACGAGTTACATTCGCACTCTCCTGCTCGACCTTTGGAGTCTTACGTTTGGGAATAGAGCGAAAATAACAAGCTCTTAGGAAAAGAAAATCAAAGAGTATGGTTTGTGTTTTAAATAATGCATGAGGAAAACCTAAGCTAAGGGGGGGAAAGCTTGCTACCTATGTTGTCATACAAAGGGTGAAAGTCTATACTAGCCTAGCAACCTATGGGCAAAAAGCGAAAGCAAACAAGAATATCAAACAAACGAGCTCGACTCGTGCACACACACCTACAGGCACAGGCCATGTAGTAAAAAAAGTGGTCCCGCCATAGTCAAGGGGAGTGTATCACCCGAGTCAACCAAGCATTAGACCAAGGAGCTGTGAATCTTTAACCACGGCATTGTATTACCGAGGCAAAGAGGAGCAGAGACAAATTGGTGCGTGCGTACACCAAGCATCAACGTCGGTCAACGTGAGCTGAGAAACATGGGGGTCCGATTGCATGGACCCACTTCACTTTACCCTTTGGGCCTTCGACTCGACGATCTTGGGGACTTGTCCGGAGCTTTGAACTTACAAAAAGTGAGCATAAGGATGACCTGGGGACTGAAAGTTGTGGGGGTTGATTGCTAACCCTTTCCGCTTGCCTTCTTGAGGACTTACAATGGCCTTTGTTAGGACTTCCTGCGAGCAGAAACATAGACACACCAACAAAAACAGAACCTCCAGAACACACCTCAGAGGATTTCTAGATGCAATGCATGTCTAGGTCCTACTCCTCATGTTAAGAATAAAAGAAAGAGATAAAATGCAAGAGAAGGTAAAACGAAACGAGATTAATACCAAACGGATTATGATCCATAAACTGCAGTGAAATAATAAAGAAAACCAGGGATCCCGCAAGCGAGCTAGCAAAGGCAACAACAAATAGTCAGCACACCAATTAGCCACATAAGCAAACTAGGAATGACGCCGTGAAATTAAATCACGCGTCGGCGTATGCATCGAGCATAATCACAATACACCTGCAAAAGGAACAGGCAATCAAGAAAAACAGGTATAAAGCAAAAGGCGTGTCTCCAAGATGAGAACACGACACAAGGTAAGGAGATTGTGTTCCGCAAATAATGTGGAACACGGATGAGAAAAGTGTCGATCGGTAATCGCCTTTCGAAATACCTTGCATACTGTTAGGAGTGAATTATTAGTGTTTTCATTTGTCGAATTAACTACCTTTTGAGCTGGAAGTGAACATATCTTGTGCTTTTTAAGGATTTTATAGTTAGAATTGAACTTTAGAGGTTCGATGCTAATTGTAGAACAACTTGCGACACTTTGGGTGTTATTTGTGCATATATTGAAGTTTAGAAGTAAAGAAGAAGAAACACGCAGGTGTAGATCTTCTAGAGAGGAAGAATCACAAAGAAGGAAGGTGAAACAAAGGCCGAGCCGCGCCAATAAGGAGCGAGACGCGCCATCCCTTCTGACTTGGGTTCGCGCCGCGCCAATACCTGCCGAGGCGCGATGGTTGCGTTACAAGGATAAATTGTTAGAAATAGAAGCCCTAATCCTCATAAGAGGCAATCTTTGGTGAACGAATTTCAGAGAGCAATCCTATTCTAGAGAAGAAAACAACTTCCGATGGAGAATTCAACATCAATTGAAGACATTCCCTTGATGAAGATGAATCCTTCCATGAAATCTTGTGTGTTCTTCATGACTATGGAGAGCTAAACCCCATTGTGTTGAGTTTAAGGTAGTAGTTAACCTATGAAGATGAAATTACTTGATTAATTCCTGTGAACAATTGTTTAAGTTTTATTATCAATGAAAAACCTTGCTTTTATTGTATATCATTGTTAAACTATCAATCAAGAGATAGGGTTTATACTTTCGCCCTAGGTTTTTACATTGACTTGTTGATTAATACTCAGAGATGAGATTTTGAAGAAGTTTTCATAAATCATCGCGGTTAATTCCCTTTATCTTTATAGTTATTCTGAGAGATCGAATATCATACCGGTAGAGGTGGTTCTAGATTGATCATTAGACATAATATCAGTTTTGAGGATGAATGAAGATAATAGCTTAGATAATGTTCACTTGTGGATTAATTGATTATTGCATATAAATAGGTTGATGAACCCTTAAACTCAACATATTCTTTCACCATTGTTATTCGTCTTTAAGCTTTGTTTTTATCATTTAATTATTATTCTGTTAATTGCAAATTGAAATCAAACAAGCAAAACCAATACTTTTCGCTAACTCATTATAATCCGACTATAGAATGGCAGCAATATTACTCAGTCTCTGTGGATACGATATATTAGAAAATATTTACCCAAAATACTTTTAACAAATTGGCGCCGTTGTCGGGGACTGTGTCAATATTGCACGCATTGCAATAGTTTTTATTTTGAGTTATTTCCATTAATCTGGTTGTTTCACGTGTTTGTTAGTTTTGCAGATTTAGTGTATGCGCAGCAAAGTTTCCAGCGATCAATTTCTTTTTGATCCCAAGATCAAAAGGACAGCTAGGAGATTGAACAGCAAAACACGAAAAAGAGCAAGCATAGCAAAGGCAAGAGACAACGCAACTGCGACGTCGTCACAACCTTTAGATACAATTGACGAGTCGTCTGACGGACTTTACTTTCACGAACTATTTGAAGAAGAGCAAGAAGCCATCATACAACCCACTGTTGTAAACATGGCCGCCACAGCTCCTTGTGCAAATTGTCCTCGTCTCAATCCTCAATTCGCAAGAACTGCCGCCAACGGGCAGACATCTGAATTGAAGATCGGCACTCTACAGCTCATCTGTGCAAGTCCTTTCGCCGGATTGGACCATGAAGATCCATACACTCATCTGACTCGATTCTATGAGCTAGCAGGTACTACAGGTGTAGCCCAAGCGGAGGAAGAAACTTTATTCAAAAGGTTGTTCCCACATTCTTTGCTATCAAAGGCTAAAGATTGGTATCTAGATCAACCTGAGACAGTTATGACTGATTGGAATACTCTGGAAGAAAAATTCTTGGAACGGTTTTACTCTCAAAACCGATTCTTTGATGCTAAAACAGCAATTGCGGTATTTTCTCAAGGTAGTAATGAATCACTTAATGAAGCTTGGGAAAGATTTAAAGCTATGCTGAGAAAGTGTAAGGGGCAAGGATTTGCAGAAGTCGATCAAATTCACATGTTCTGCAACGGTCTTACACCTACTAATAAGACACTTTTGGATGCCACAACTGGTGGCTCGCTAATGTCCAAGACAACTGCTGAAGCAATTTAGATAATCGAGAGAATGGCTTTGAATGACCGACAAAGTAATCATGACCGTACTGTCAGAGATAAGAAACCGGGGTTGTTGGAGCTAACTAATAGTGATGCTCTACTTGCTCAGAACAAACTACTAACTTCACAAGTGGAGCTTCTGACACAACAAATGTCCAAACTTCAACAACGAATCAAAGAGCTTAATGGTGTGTCAAATTCACACCAAGTTGTCAAGTGTGAGTTATGCAGGGGAGGTCATCAAACCGGATTTTGTCCACCAGTCTTGGCAGAAGAGGTGAACTATATGAACAACAACCAAGGACCGAGGCAAAATCAATATCCAAATCCTCCGCCGTATCAACAGAATTATCCTCCACGGAATTACAACCAAGGGTATCAACAAGACCTAACAATCAAGGGTATCAACAATAAACTTTCCAACCTTACACTCAGCCACCGCCGCAACAACAAGGAGGACAATCTAAGTTGGAAGAGACCATGAATCAATTCATGCAAATTTCAATGACAAGCCAGAAAAGTCAGGAAGCCGCAACCAAAAATCTGGAAACTCAAGTCGGGCAACTGGCTAAACAAATTGCAACTAATCAGTCAAATGCGACATTCTCAGCCAACACTCAAGAGAATCATAAAGAGCATTGCAAAGCAGTTGTAACCAGAACTGGTCAGAAAGGGGGTGAGGAGGAAGTCGAAATCAATGATACCGAGAAGGAGGATAATAATCATGCTGCAGAAGATGAGGAGAACGAAGTCATAGTGAGCAATATGAATAAAGAGGCTGAAAAAAATAAAGGGTTGCGGCGCGCGAATACACAGGCGCGACACGCCAATGACAAAACAGCCAGCAGTGTGATTCCCAGTCAACATCTCCCATATCCACATGCACCATCAAAAAAGGATCATGCTAGGCAGTATGCAAGGTTTATGGAAATTTTTAAACAATTACAAATCAACATTCCATTCTCCGAAGCCATTGACCAAATGCCAAAGTATGCAAAGTTTATGAAGGATATTTTGACAAAGAAGAAGAGACCAGAAGAAGAAGAAGTGGTTGTACCTGATGCTCAGTGTAGTGCTATAGTCTCCCGTCTCCCTCAAAAAGTAAGAGATCCGGGACGTGTCACATTACCAGTCATAATTGGTAACCAGCATATTGGGAATGGATTGATAGATCTAGGGTCAAGCATCAATCTAATTCCTCTATCAATAGTGAAGAGATTGGGAAACATTGAGATGAAGTCAACCAGAATGACCTTGCAACTAGCAGATAAGTCCACCACTCTTCCTTATGGAGTCGCACAAGACATGTTAGTAAAGGTAGACAAATTCTTGTTTCTGGTAGACTTTGTTGTGATTGATATGGAAGAAGATAAAGAGTCACCTATCATTCTTGGAAGACCATTCATGAAAACAACCCGGATGATGATAGATATTGATGATGGTATCATGAAACTAAGAGTCCAAGACGAAGAGGTATGCTTTAATCTCTTCGAAGCCATGAAACAACCTAAGGATAAAAGCGACTGCTTTCGTCTAGATGTCACCGAAGAGATAGCAATAGAGGTGGCCAGTGAGATACATCTCTCTAATCCGTTAGAAAGATCCCTTGTTGATTCGTTTAATGTGCTGACTCAAGAGGAAGAACGAGAAATCGAAGGATTTGTGAAAGAACTAGAAAAGGGAGGAAGCATGAATGATAAGGATGGGAAAGCGAAAACATTAGACCCGCCAAAAGAAGTGAAGGAACCCAAGATGGAAATAAAGCTACTCCCAAATCATCTGAAATATGTTTTTTTAGATAAGGAGGGAAAGAAACCAGTAGTTATTAGTTCAAAGTTGACTATACAGGAAGAAGAAAGATTACTTCAAGTCATACAAAAGAAAAAAGCTACAATCGGATGGGTCTTGGCCTATTTAAAAGGTATAAGTCCAGCATATTGTATGCACAAAATCATGTTGGAAGAAGAATTCAAACTGGTAGCTCAACCGCAAAGAAGATTAAATCCAACTATGAAAGAAGTGGTAAGAAAAGAGGTGGTCAAACTCTTGGAAGCAGGAATGATTTACCCAATTTCAGACAGCACATGGGTGAGTCCAGTGCAAGTAGTGCCGAAGAAAGGGGGGATGATCGTTATCAGTAATGAGAAGAATGAACTAATACCAACAAGAACTGTCACTGGGTGGAGAATGTGCATCGATTATCGGAGACTCAATAAAGCCACGAGAAAAGATCACTTCCCTCTACCTTTCATGGATCAAATGCTTGAAAGACTATCCGGACAAAATTATTACTATTTCCTAGATGGATACTCCAGATACAATCAGATTGTGGTCAACCCAGAAGACCATGAGAAGACAGCTTTTACATGCCCTTTTGGAATTTTTGCATACAGAAGAATGCCATTTGGATTATGTAATTCCCCGGATACCTTTCAACGGTGTATGCAAGCAATCTTCTCCGACCTCATCGAAAAAAGTATTGAAGTATTCATGGAATGTTTTTCGGTTTTTGGAAAATCCTTTGATATCTGTCTGGCTAATCTAGATGAGGCTCTAGGAAGATGTATTGAGACCAACCTAATTCTGAATTGGGAGAAATGCCATTTCATGGTAACTGAAGGTATTATACTAGGACACAAAGTGTTTTCAAGAGGGCTTGAAGTGGACAAAGCCAAGGTGGAGGTAATCTCAAAACTCCCACCCCTTGTAAACATAAAAGGGGTAAGAAGCTTTTTGGGTCATGCGGGATTCTATCGAAGATTCGTAAAGGATTTCTCGAAGATTGCCAAACCACTGAGTAACTTACTCAATAAATGTACGTATTTTACTTTCGATGAATCCTGTGTCCAAGCTTTTAATGAATTAAAAGAAAGGCTTGTAACCGCACCTGTGATCGTAACACCTGATTGGAATAAACATTTTGAACTTATGTGTGATGCTAGCGATTATGCTATAGGTGCGGTACTACGCCAAAGAAAGGAAAAAATATTTCATGTCATACACTATGCAAGCAAAGTTTTAAATGACGCCCAAGTCAATTATGCCACTACAGAAAAAGAATTGCTAGCTTTAGTGTATGCCCTTGAAAAATTCAGATCCTATCTCATTGGAACAAAAGTGATTATTTACACAGACCATGCGGCTATCAAATATCTGCTAACTAAACCGGATTCGAAACAAAGGCTCATTCGATGGGTTCTTCTCTTACAAGAATTTGATTTAGAAATCCGGAATAAAAAAGGTTCAGAAAATGTGGTAGCAGATCATTTATCCCGCCTGGTCAATGTAAATGTCACTCACCAAGAAGCAGAAATAAATGATGAATTTCCGGATGAACAACTTTTTCAAATCCAATTGAGACCAAGGTTCGCCGATTTTGCAAATCATAAAGCAACCGGTATGGTACCAGAGGACTTTGATTGGCACCAGAAGAAAAAGTTGTTATCCGATGCTAAATACTATGTGTGGGATGACCCATACTTGTTCAAGATAGGTAAGGACGACATACTAAGAAGGTGTGTCACTGAAGAGGAAGCCCAACAGATCCTCTGGCATTGTCACAATTCTCCAAGTGGGGGGCATTTTAATGGATGGAGAACCGCAACAAAAGTTCTCCAATCCGGTTTTTTTTTGTCAACTATTTTCAAAGACACTCACCACCATGCGATAAATTGTGATAAATGCCAAAGAGTTGGAGGGATAAGCAAAAGATATGAGATTCCACTTCAAACCATGATCGAAGTTGAAGTCTTTGATTGTTGGGGCATTGATTTTATGGGACCTTTTCTCCCCTCATTTACTGATGAATATATTTTAGTTGCTGTGGATTGTTTCTAAATGGGTTGAAGCTATTGCTACCCCAAAAGCGGATGCCAAAACGGTATTGAAATTTCTAAACCGTAATATCTTCACCCGGTTTGGCATGCTTAGAGTAATTATCAGCGATGGTGGATCCCATTTTGTTAATGAACAGGTTGCGAAAGTGTTGGAAAAGTGCGGCATCAAGCATAAGATTGCTTCACCTTATCACCCTCAGACAAACGGGAAAGCAGAAATCTCTAACAGAGCAATAAAGAATATACTAGAGAAGACGGTCTCGGTATCCAAGAAAGATTGGTCTGCCCGGATTGATGATTCTCTTTGGGCATACAGGACCGCATAGAAAGCACCCACTGGTGCTTCACCTTTCCAAATGGTTTATGGTAAGGCATGTCATTTACCTGTAGAAATAGAGCACAAAGCTTTGTGGGCTCTACGTTTCTTTAATAGAGATGACAGCCTAGCATTCAAGAAAAGGAAAGAACAACTCCACGAGCTAGAAGAGTTCAGGTACTTAGCATATGAGTCCAACAAAATGTACAAGGAAAATATGAAAAGATACCATGACAAGAAACTCAAAAAGAAGGAATTTAAGGTTGGAGATCTTGTGCTTCTGTTTAATTCCAGTCTAAGACTTTTCCCAGGTAAACTAAAATCTAAATGGTTAGGACCATTCATGGTCAAGGAAGTCAAACCATATGGAGCTATTGTCATTGAAGATAGCAAAACCAAAGAGAGTTGGACGGTCAATGGAGAAATATTGAAAGTTTACCTTGGAGGAGAATTTGATCGGGAAGTATGCATTCTCGAACTTCTGAGTACTTAAGGAAGCTGATCGTCGAGCTCAAACGACGTTAAACAAAGCGCTTGTTGGGAGGCAACCCAACGCAGTAATTTTTTTTATTATTATTATTATTATTATTATTATTATTATTATTATTATTACTTTCTTATTTTAGTATCATCAGACCAGTGTGATTGAATAAGTACAACAGCTGCATGAAACGCAACACCGCGCCTCGCAGCGCGAGCCTGCGTCGCGACGCGTGGGCAGAAGATTTCGCGCGTCTCGGTTGATCCTAGCGCGCCGCGATTGTGCGAAAACAGATGTTGCCTCCGATATCTGGTTTAATGCAGGTTAGCCGGAGCCCAACCCTTTTTGCTTCTGGGGGGGTGGCAGGAGCTCGACCAGATAAGTTCCAGGAGCAACCAGAGGAGGATAGTGAGTTGTTATGTTTACGATAATTGACATGATGATATTTGTTATAGTCTGTTTTTATTTAAGTTGTCCCCAATTTAGAATGAGTACTACCACAACAAAATGAAAATCTCAAGCAAAGTACCAACAATGGAGCAACATGCGTGAAAGTGGTAGTGAGTGATTTTTTTTTCAAAATAACTAAGTTTTCCCTTTCTTTTTCGATAAAAGTGACAAGGCAGGTTGTTAGTAAATACTGACAGAAGTTCCTTATGATACACTATTTTTGTTGGATCGGCTTAGCCTTAACCATTGTGAGGAAAGCTTTCCATTGTTTACTATATGCAGGAGACCATCGATTATTTTGACTTGTTTGTATTATGCTAAACTATTTGTCGCATCGTTTGTGGAAATCTGTGGAAGCGATTTAGGCATTTGTTTGAATCTGAGAGTTTCTTTGAGCCGATTCCATCTTAAAACTTAGTTTCTTCTGTGAGAGTGTGATCCTTTGCTAACCATTCTTTGAGCCTGAGGTCAAGATAAATTTCATCATATGCACCAAGGAAACACCTGGTGAGTTTTGATCTCAATAAAAAGTTTTGTTTTGAACCATCAACCATAAACTTTGGTGAAGTGTTTTCTCTTTTACCTTATTAGAAAATAGGGGACCATTCATAGAATCTGAATACAGGTTGATCTCCAAGTTGGGGAGACTCATAATCAAAAGAAGAGTAAGTACATGTGGTGATTTGTAAAGAACAAAAGAACTTTGTAGCTTGGAAAAAAAAACAAAAGAAGAACAACGTTTGAAAGTAAATGGTTGTTGAAAAAGAAAGAAAGAAACATCGAGCTACGAGTGAAAAAGAAGAATGGGTGAGAAAGTTAAAGGTATAAAGAAAAAGGAAGGAGTTATGATTCGGATGCTTCCCTAGAATAGGAACAACCCTTGATTATCTTCTTTTCTTTGAATCTAAACCACATTACAACCCTGGAAAGACCTTCTGATTCTTAGATTCCACAGGACTTGATGCTAACAATATGGTGAACGTATGATATGGATTCTTGTTGATTTAATTGTTTGGATGAGTGTTTAACCCCTCTATTATTCATCATACTTTTTGATGAGAGTGATTAGTGCTGATTCAATTGCAATTGTGTAGTGTTTTGAACTTCTGGAGGTAATTTTCTTTCAAAATCTGTTTCATGTGTATGTTCTGAGTTTGCAGGAACAGGAAGAGTATCTGACTTGGTTACTGAATCGAACCACTTGAAAAACCGTTTTGGAAAACTTGTTGCATGATTGTTGGTATGTTTTGTTGTATTCATTGAGGTAAGTAATTTTGTTTAGGGACAAACAAAACTCTAAGTTGGGGAGAGTTTGTTAGGAGTGAATTATTAGTGTTTTCATTTGTCGAATTAACTACCTTTTGAGCTGGAAGTGTGCTTTTTAAGGATTTTATAGTTAGAATTGAACTTTAGAGGTTCGATGCTAACTGTAGAACAACTTGCGTCACTTTGGATGTTATTTGTGCAGATATTGAAGTTTAGAAGTAAAGACGAAGAAACACGCAGGTGTAGAGCTTCTAGAGAGGAAGAATCACAAAGAAGGAAGGTGAAACAAAGGCCGAGCCACGCCAATAAGGAGCGAGACGCGCCATCCCTTCTGACTTGGGTTCGCGCCGCGCCAATACATGCCGAGGCGCGATGGTTGCGTTACAAGGATAAATTGTTATAAATAGAAGCCTTAATCCTCATAAGAGGCAATCTTTGGTGAACGAATTTCAGAGAGCAATCCTATTCTAGAGCAGAAAACAACTTCCGACGGAGAATTCAACCACAATTGAAGACATTCCCTTGATGAAGATGAATCCTTCCATGAAATCTTGTGTGTTCTTCATGACTATGGAGAGCTAAACCCCATTGTGTTAAGTTTAAGGTAGTAGTTAACTTATGAAGATGCAATTACTTGATTAATTCCTGTGAACAATTGTTTAAGTTTTATCATCAATGAAAAACCTTGCTTTTATTGTATATCATTGTTAAACTATCAATCGAGAGATAGGGTTTATACTTTCGCCCTAGGTTTTTACATTGACTTGTTGATTAATACTCAGAGATGAGATTTTGAAGAAGTTTTCATAAATCATCGCGGTTAATTCCCTTTATCTTTATAGTTATTCTGAGAGATCGAATATCATACCGGTAGAGGTGGTTCTAGATTGATCATTAGAAATAATGTCAGTTTTGAGGATGAATGAAGATAATAGCTTAGATAATGTTCACTTGTGGATTAATTGATTATTGTAACACCCTTCTAAACCCCGCGGAAATTTATAAAATAATTCAGAGTAAAACATGAAAACAAGGGTGCCACAATTCCAATTAAAACAAATTATCATAAATCAATTGTCATGCTTTCACTAAGGAACAATTCATCATAATACATAAACATCTCATGTTAACACAGCGGAAATTCACCATACGGATAAGCATAACATCATCTATGCAATATCCCACAGAATTAATACAATAACCACACGATAGAGTATCATCATAAACTCTAAGCTATCGTTTCCCCAGTGTTACAATATTAGAGCATGACACCGACGCTGTACTAAACGAACTGGCTCATGAGCTAATCCTCACCGAGCCAAAAGCCGCTATCCTCAATCTGAAAATATCAACAGTAAGGGTGAGTCTCATTCACAATTAACAAATGTTATCGAATCATAAAGAATAACACATCATAGTCACATTATTCATCCAATTTCATTATATTCAGATTGTCAGGAAGTACTCTTCAACACACAACAACAAATAGAATACATTACCAAGAGACAACACCGTAATTCATCCAAACAAATCATAACAATTACACCATCATCACATATTATAACATTGGACAATCTTCCATTCATGTTATAATCATCCAAGTAGCCTAATGCAAATGCAACTATATGCATGTGGTACCAAAATCTGGGATAACCCATCTCACCGATCCACCATCGTCAAGGATACGGCAACACCCACTCACTAATTCCACACAATGGGAATTAGCTACCACTGATCCACCATCGTCAAGGATCAGCCACATAATGATTATGAAATGCATGTATCAACCATAACATGCTCATCATCAACATTAAACAACCAAATGTCATAATCATCAACCACCACAAAATAAATAGCCACACACAGTTATGCGATTTCTCAACCATAATAAAATACATATTTTACACCAACAATATATGTATAATAAACACCAATTACAACCACAACATCATGACAGGTAAATCATTCAATAATGTGCCTGTATGCATAAACCACCACATAGTACAACAACAATAGCGCCTCTCGCAATCGTGTACCAAGTACAACAAATCAGCCCAACAACAACAGAGCATTTACATCATCATTCATCAAAACACATGATAACCATATTTACCATGAACAACATCCATTTGCATAACAAGCAGAAGCAACCACATTATCACAACACACATCTTTGCACATATTCAATTATGCAAACAACAGTCATTGCCTCTCATCAACTATGCAAAACCAGAATAAACCACATTTGGAGAAAACGGTACTTTTCAAAATAAAATCAAGTTATTGTTGTTTTATTTATTTCATATGGTAGAGTATTCAATTTAAGGAACAACGTCCAAAACGACGTCTAAAACGGACTTACGGTTTGAAAGTTACACATCTTTAACTTTTTTCAAGAAAACAATTATCGCTACAGCACGCGGCGCCACACACAGTCCGCAGCGCGTAACGAATAGAAAACACGCCTTCGCGGCGCAAACAAAGGTTCGCGGCGCGGAACGAGAAAATCACTACGCCTTCGCGGCGTGAACTGGCAAAAGTCAGAGTTTTCATCGCAATTGACAGCATTACGGGATTTACCCCAAAATCCCCAAAATCCAAACCAAGTTATGTCATGAACCTCAAACACCACCATATCAGCCACATACATGTTATAACACAAATATAACACACAAAGAGGATCATTTAATCATCATAACAATCATATAATCATACAATTCATCAAATCATACAATTCCCCTCAAAATCATCCCAAAACCCCAATCCGTCATATAATCAATTGACACAAACAATGCATCTAAATCAGTCCTATTATCTATAATACGATAAAAGATATTAACCGGAAGAGTCCCCCCTTACCTTAGCCAAAGATCTTGATTAGCCCCCTTCCTCTTCTGTTCCTCTTTCACGTATCAGCTTTCCCATCTCTCATCTCCTCTGCTCTGCTTTTCACGTTCCTTTTTCCTTTCTCCCATTTTCCCTTATTTTTATGAAAAATAACATTTTAATTAGTAAAGGGCTTTACTAACATAGCACTCCCTCTTTACTTACATCACACTTGGCCCAATAGCCCATCTCATAATTCTTTCCAAATAATTCCACAAAATACCGAATAATTCCAAATAATAATTTAATTTCCGATTAAATTAAAATTAGAAAATATGGGGTGTTACAATTATTGCATATGAATAGGTTGATGAACCCTAGAACTCAACATATTCTTTCACCATTTTTATTCGTCTTTAAGCTTTGTTTTTATCATTTAATTATTATTCTGTTAATTGCAAATTGAAATCAAACAAGCAAAACCAATACTTTTCGCTAACTCATTATAATCCGACTATAGAACAGCAGCAATATTACTCAGTCTCTGTGGATACAATATATTAGAAAATATTTACCCGAAATACTTTCAACACATACTAGCACACAAGTTAGAGATAACAAAACACCGCAATCGGAATTGCGTTATTATAATATAAGTTAAACCGAAAATGAAATACAGAATAGGAAGTGAAAACATGGAGAAAGCAAGTCAAAATTAACATAAGCATGAAGATACAAGAGCAAACAAACTTGCAAATGAAGAAACAACATAAAGGAACAAAGGAGGCATGCATGCGTCGACCTAATCAGATGTATGCGTCGACCTGAACAAAAAGAGAAGCAATGCGTCGACCTGAAGGGTCGACCTAAGCAAACCCAAGCCTGGCAGCAAAACTGTGCGTCGACCTGAGAAAAAGTAAGCATCGACCTGAAGAGAAACCACAGCTATGCATCGACCTGAAGGGTCGACCTGAGCAAACCTGAGCCCAGCAGGAGGGTTATGCGTCGACCTACAAGGTCAACCTGAGCATACCCACTCAGCACATGCAGCAATAAAAACTAGCTTTCCATGAAAGCAACCAAAATGCAATCCGCCACAAACGCTCAACACACGAACAAGGATAAAATGCAATTCTATGAGTCAAGAGCATTTATATTGTTCAACTTGTAAGATTCAATTCATGTATGTAAATTAACATCAAATGCTATACGAACAATCGACGCGTCAATGTCGCAACATGAGCATGAAGAGAAAATTTCAACCAATTCCACATTTAGTCATTATCAATGATTACATTCAATTCACATGTTTAAAAAGTTACTTAGCCAAAACAACAAGTCATCTCAATTTTATGCCAAAACTCAAAAGTCAAAAGCAAATGCTTCATACGCGCCAATTGTCAAACACTTAGAATGCGTTTTCTTGTATCATAAGCAAAGTACACATGTTATGAAGAACAAACAACTCACAACCTCAAATCCTATCAATTAAGCAAAATCAACAAGAATTATCAACCGATAGTCGATCACCACATGCTAACACTCAAAATCAAGAGCAAATGCTTCACATAAACCAATCATCAAAAACTTAGCATGCATTTCCTTTGATCATAACCAATATTCGTGTATTTGCAACAACAATCCACCGATAGATCTCAAATTCAATCAATCAAACAAAATCAACATGAATCATCAATCAAAACACAATTATCATCATCAACTATCACAAATCCATCATCCGCAACAAAAATCATCATGTTAATTTCGAATCAAGCCATAGTATCAATGATCTAACATGATTTATAGTGAATTTACCGGATCAAACGAAGAGATCGAGATCGGATGAACACGAATGCGAACATGACACAAACACGAACGAAACCCAGGGATGGAGAAGGGGAGAGTGGCGCGTAAGCCTTGGGAGAGGGCGAGATCCACAAAAACTTGATCGGAGGAGAGAGATCTTGATTCTTGATGAAGCTTGTTCTTGAAGTTTTATGAAGATTGATGAAGTTTTGTGAGTTTTTGTAGTTTTGATTCAAGAGAATTGAGAGAGAATGAGAGAAAGTGTCTTTTGTGAATTTTGGCAGAATTGAAGTTATGAGAGAAAAAGAGGGAAAATGGTTTATATAGTGTGAGTGGTAAAATGTCAAAAATGCCCCTAACTTTATTATATTTGAGCTTTTTTCGGGAAACGCGAATCGGCGGAAAAATTGGGAACGGGACCAACGCTTACTCGAAGATGACTAAAATTGTGACTCGTGACCGCGAGAATCGTTGTCATACGATAAATGGTGAAAAATTTATGCGTGTTTGAGCGCAATGAAACTCAACTTTCCACTTGAAATCTGAACTTGTGTCTGTGACGACGAATCGAGGCTAACAAAATTTCAGAGAGAATGCCGCAAAAATAGACTTCATACGATAAAAATCGAAGAAGTTATGAATTTTCAAACTTGCCGCGACATACCCGAAAACTCACTTTTCCTTGTAAATTCATGACAATCTTCAAAATGCTGGGCATTTTCAGTGCATAATTGGTCCTTGGGCCGAACATATGAAATTTCGAGGACAATGGTACAGAGTTGCAGTTAAAATTTTGAATAAATCCGTCAAGCAGATCAGGAGATATGAATTTTTAAGCGTCCAGGAGACTGTAGTGCAATAAACTCGAAATAGCGGAAACAAATACTTTTCGTCCCCTTCCTTTATAAATTGATTTTTGGCCCGAACACGAAAGATGTAGAGAATGGAAAAAAACTCCCAGCATCGCAGGAATCAAACACATAGCAGCTTCCAAAAAGGACTTGCAAATTTTTATATTTCCTCCGTATAAACCGAATTTTGCACCATATTTCCTTGAGACCACTAGAACACATTATTATTTCTCTTCAGTTTTTGATTAACAAAATAAACGCCATCCATAACTTATAGCTCAAATAAAGAGGGAAAATTTTGGGGTGCAACATATGCGAGATCCTCCATACAGCATGCCAACATCTTTTATGGCAGATTTACACAATAGTACATCTACATATTCGATTCCTTTGCCTACAACCTTTTCACCATTATAATGATCAGGTTGTGGTGTTAACCAATTCAATCAAAATAGTCAACCACCAGGATTCGCTAACCATTTGCCTTCGCTCACCACGAATACCTTTGCAATTTTAAGGCAACAAATGGACGAGAGCAATCACAAGATGGTGGAGGTACTTGCTCAACAAATGAGTACTATTTTCAATCCAGTGATCCAGAATGTAACCCATACGAATTTACAAAATTCCCAGGCAAGCCAATAAACTATGGCGCAAATAGGGAAAATTGCAGATCACTTTAGGGCCCTTAGAGAACCAATCATGCCACCCCATCGTGGCTGGGTTAGGAATAATCAGGGTAGAGTATTCATATGATCCCACAATAAAGCAGACCCAACCAGTCCCATAAAACGTTGGAGAAAACAATCAGGGAGTAAGGGTCGAACTACTTAGAAACCAACATGCTATACCCAGGGAGGAAGAACCTCGACGGATCGTGATGGTCGATCAAAACCACAACGCTAATGAAGTAGTCCAACGCGTTTGACAAAACGAGATTCTAGGAGAGAATAACTTGGATGCCATGATTGAAAGGATTATGGAAAGTAATGGAGTGAACGTTGGCCTTTGAAGGCCAAATTATTCTTCCCCTATATCAGAATATATCTTACAAACCAAATTACCTAAGGGCTGAAAAGTCTAAAAATTCACAAAATTCTCTGGTGACACCAGTGAACCAACCGTCAAACACATAGCCAGGTATCTTACCGAGGTTGGAAACATAGAAAACAACAAAAATTTACGAATAAGGTATTTCCCTAGTTCGCTAACCAAGAACACATTCACGTGGCTCACCACCCTCGCATCAAATTCCATTCAAGATTGGCATCATTTGGATAGGTTATTTCATGAGCAGTTCTATATAGGCCAATCGAATATAAGTCTTAGTGAATTGGCCAATGTGAAACGTAATTTTAGCGAACCCATAGATGAATATCTCAACAGATTCCACCAATTAAAGGCAGGGTGTTTTACACAAGTTCCAGAACATGAACTAGTTGAGATGGCTACAAGAGGTTTAGATTTCTCTATAAGGAAGAAATTAGATCCCAACTATCTAAGAGATATGGCCCAATTGGCAGATAGAGTTTGACAAGTAGAGTGCCTAAAAGTTGAGATGGCTAGAGCAAATAGGAGCCATAAGAAAGAGAGGATTGCATATTTCGAAGCCGAGGAAGGCGAACAAGAAATCTATGATTGTCCTTTAGCCTTCGAAGAGGGTGAAGTAGATTTGGATGAAGCCAACTGACAAGTGGATAAGGCCGAATGAAAGCAGAGGCCGAGGACAAGAAAAATGGAGGAGTTTCGAGTTTGGAAGAGGTTCGTCCATAGCATATCAGAAAGAGTTCCAGATATTAAGACAACTAGCATACAAGTTTGACAATTACAAAGGTAAAAATCCTATGATAAGGTCTCAATGGAAGAGATACCAAAGGATAAAGAAATCCCAGCGAGAGATGATGGGAAAAGAAGTAGGAGAGTTTAGTAGTAACCAGGTTCCACCGCCTGCCAAAACTGACGAAAGATTACTAGTGGGAGGAAAACTCTTTCCCCAAGAAAAGAGAAAATGAGTGAAAAAAGGTTGGAGAAGGAAATGGAGGACGAAGAGATGCTAACTGATAACTTTGAATCAGAGGGAGAGTCTTCCCTAAACATCAATTGCAATGTGGTATCTGTTTTGCCTTATGAATACGACCAGGTTACAGAGGTAAAAGATGATGAAGAAATAGATGAGATGGATATGGCAAAACAAAAGCATGTATGTTACTACGTGATGAAAAATGGAGCCGTTGAGGAGCAAAATGCTTTCTTCGAACGACCTAACCAAGGGGTGAAAAATCACTTGAAGCCCTTATTTATAAGGGGAAAGGTGGAAAATGTGGGGATCAACAAAATCTTGGTCGATGGAGGAGCAGCACTGAACCTGATGATGCAGTTTATGATAAGAAGGATTGGGATGTTCGAAACAGATATCAAGCCCCACAACATGGTGCTTTCGAATTACGAAGGAAAACTGGGTCATGCCTTTGGAGTTATACAAGTAGATGTGACAGTGGGTTCGATTACAAGACCACTATATTTATGGTGATTCAAGCAAGAGCCAGCTATAACTTGCTACTGGGTCGTGAATCGATTCATGGCGTGGGGGCAGTTCCGTCTTCATTACACCAGAGGATTACGATCTGGGGGGAGGATGGAATAGTGGAGAATATCGAAATGGATCAGAGTTACTATTTTGTGGAGGTGAATCATGTAGATCGAAGGAATTTTGATAAAAATCTAGCCAATATAGGTCCTTGCAACCCTGTAACACCCTTCTAAAACCCCCGCGGAAAATATAATAAGATCAGAGTAATTATACAGCAAGGATGCTACAATTAATAAAATAAATAAACTCCAAGTAGTTTGTCATGCTTTATTATGAATAATCCAAAATATCAAAACATATGTTCAGCACAGCGGAAACTCATTTAACAATGTTATAAAACATCACCAATAAAATCAACGGTACATAAACCAATAATAGCAAAACAGTGTATCACAAGTAACTCTAAGACTATCGATCCCAGTGTTACAATCAGAGCATGACTCGACACGAACTACGGACTAGCCTACGAGCTATCCTCACCCAATCAAGATGACGCTACTCCTTAATCTGAAATCATCAAAGTAAGGGTGAGTTTCATTCGAATTAATAAGCATTATGCATTCATAAGCAATAAAACTTCATAGCAATTATCATCCACTCAACCATACATGTATTCGAAATTATCACAACAAGCAAGCATCAATGCATAAGTATCACCTATCACATCGCACAAACATTCAGCTATATCAGGTTATAATGCAATGAATGGACTGACACTATGCATGTGGTACCATACATGGGCTAAACCCATCCAACTGATCTTTTTCATCACCAAGATACAGTCCAACCAGCACAAATTCCTCACAATGGGAATTATGCCCACCATTTTGATCCACTTTCATCACCGGGATCCATCACTAAAATGTATGCGAATGAATGCAACGTATAACATGCTTACAACATCACCCAACCGATGTAATACATCGTCTCATTATCAATCACCAATTCATCACCAATAAGCATGCATATGTTTTAGCATTCATACAAATATATCACACGCATACATGTAGGACATCACCCAATAAATAATATAAACATGATATAAAACTCGGACTTTACGTCCATATCACCTATTCATCATATAGGCCATTAACCCAGCTTCGCAACGCCCCAAACGGCACTTAAATCAGACACTCAGATCAAAAGTTATGGGTTTTTAAAGTAAAAACAATTTTCTAAAAACACACAGTAGAACCCGGTTCCTCCCACACGGGAACCGGTTCCTGACTGCTTCCCAAAACTCGTCTCTGATTTTTACTATGGGGAACCGGGTTGTCCCTATCTGGGAACCGGTTCCCAGCAACCCAGAATTCTCACGCCTCTGTTTTTATAAGGGGAAACCGGTTCCTCCCACACAGGAACCGGTTCCTACGTACCTGCACAACAAAAATTCATAGTTTGACAACAATATGCTTTACCCCATTCCACCAATTCGGCCACACGCGAATATTACTCACAAACATCACCAATTTACACATTATAACACATTTCAAACAAGTTTTAAACATCTATTAACAACATATATCATGGTTATTATCAAAATCATGCCAAATTATGAAGATTCATCAAAACCTAACAAAATTCCCAAACCCGACACGTTCGATTGAACTAAACGACAATCCTAATCAATTCTACTACCCACAATCACATAAGGATTACTAACCCGAAGAATCCCCCCTTACCTTAGAGTCGAATCTTCGAAGGGTCTCTTCCTCTTTGGCTCTTCTCCTTTTCACGTACTTCTCAGTTCCTCAGACTTCTGCCCTTTTGCCTCTAACCTTCTCCTTTCCCAATTTCCTTTATTTTTATGAAAAAATAGAAATTGTCTTAATAGGCTTACATAGTTAACACCCCCCTTTTGCTAACTACCACACTAAGCCCAATAACCAATATTTCATCATTTTCCAAATAATTCCCAATAAAATATTAATTCCAATAATTTAATTAAAAACTTAATTAAATTAATAAATAAGAATTAACGGGGTGTTACAAACCCTACAGGGGATATTTACTCTGCAAATAAGAACGCCATTTACTTCCTCACTCTACATTTCCAATGGGAAAGGGAAATTATGGGTGAGGAAAATGATGTAGAGGGATTAGAAGGAATTCCGCCAACTGGCTGGGAGGATGAGGGCGAAGACCATGTTTGAGTCCAAATATTTCGAAAAAGATTTTGGCTTACTTAGATGAAAACAGGTTGAAAACGGCCTTAGAGGCCGAAGTTAAGTTTATGGCTATCGAATCCAACAACGAAAAGAGTCATGCGAAGAGACCTGGGGTGAACTTCAAACTTGAACCCCCAGACAAAGCAATGTCCTTCGAAGAAAAAGACCAAAAGCTAGATGCAATTTATGACGAAGAGCTTTTGGGATTTGAAAATTATCTGACTAGACTATGTGCAAAGATGATGGTGCAAGACCCGCTTGAAGAGATCTATTTGGGCGAAGGATCTACCAAAAGACTTACTTACATCAGCGCGAAGCTTAGCCCGAATATGAGAAGGGAGGCGATCCAATTGCTGAAAGAATATAAGGATTGCTTCGCATGGGACTATGATGAAATGCCAGGGATAAGCAGAGAACTAATTGAATTGAAGCCGCCTATTAAAGATGGTAAGACGTCCATCAAGCAGACTCCTAGGAGATTCACGCTGGAAATCCTCTCAAAGATCGAAGAAGAAATTGAGAGACTCCTTAAGTGTAAGTTCATCCGAACTACAAGGTATGTCGAATGGATAGCAAATATTTTGCTTGTTATTAAAAAGAATGGATCTTTAAGGGTCTATGTAGATTTTCGTGATTTAAATTCTGCAACCCCTAAGGATGAGTACCCAATGCCTGTGGCAGAAATACTAGTCGATTCAACCTAAGGCTTCGAGTATCTTTGAATGCTCGATGAATATTCTGGGTATAATCAGATATTCATTATTGAAGAAGATCTTCCTAAAACAAATTTTGGATGCCTTGGGGCATTAGGCACCTACGAATGGGTAGTCACGCCCTTCGGATTAAAAAATGCCGGGGCAACTTACCAAAGGGCAAGGAAATCTATTTTCCATGATTTTATTGAGACATTTATGCAGGTTTACATAGACAACATAGTGGTAAAATTGATCTCAGATAAAAGCCATTTTGAGCATATTCGCCAATCATTAGAAAGAATGAGGAAACACGGTTTGAAGATGAATCCCCTTAAGTGTGCCTTTTTTTTGTACAGGAAGGTGGCTTTTTGGGCTTTGTAGTCTGCAAGAAGGGAATAGAGATTAATTAAAACAAAACGAAAGGCAATTATGGAAATAAAGGATCCTTCGACAAAGAAAGAGTTGCAATCACTACTTGGGAAGATAAACTTCTTACAAAGGTTTATTTCAAATCTAAGTGGGCAAACTCATGCATTCTCTCCCCTTCTACGTCTGAAACAAGGAGGTTTCGAATGGAGACAAGAGCATCAAGAAGATTTTGACAAAATCAAGCAATACCTTTATCAACTTCCAATCTTGTCACCCCCTTGTAAGAATAAATGTATGAGACTGTACATATCTGCATCAAATTTAACAATAGGAAGTATGCTTGCTCAAGAGGATGAGAATGACATCGAAAGAGCCATCTATTACCTCAGTCGAGTACTTAATGATGCGGAAACTAGATATAGTATAGTAGAAAAGTTGCGTCTTTGTTTATACTTTTCTTTTACGAAATTGAAATACTATATTAAGCTAGTAGATATGTACGTCTCGTCTCAATTTGATGTTATTAAACATATGCTTTCCAATCCAATTCTTCACAATCGAATTGGAAAATGGGTGCTTGCCCTAACTGAGTATTCTTTGACTTGCATGCCTTTCAAACCTATGAAAGGCCAAATAGTATCAGATTTTATAGTTAACCATGCAATGGTAGAAGTTCCTCATAACTATGTGGAACTAGAACCTTGGAAATTATTCTTCGATGGTTCTACTTACAAGGATGGAACTAGCGTAGAAGTTTTGATTATTTCTCCAAACAAAATTCCAAAAAAGTTCAAGTATAAAATTGAAGGTCCCCCTTGTTCAAATAATGAAGCTGAGTATGAAGCTTTGATAGCAGGACTTAAAGCTTTGTTGGAATTAGGGACAACTAGAGTCAAAATAAGAGGAGATTCAGAACTCGTGATCAAACAAGTAACCAAGGAATATAAGTGCATAAAAGAGAACTTAATATTCTACTTCGTCATAGCGAACAGGCTACTTCAAAATTTTGAATACGTAGACATTGAGCACACCCCTAAGTTTAAGAATAAAGAGGCCAATGACTTGGCTCAAATTGAATCAGGATACAAAGTGTCAAAACAATTTGAAGAATTGATTGAGATTCCAGGGAAAGTATTGACTACCAAACTATCCCCTTCAGATTTGCAGAATTCAAGTCTCGAATACGCAAATGAAGAAAGTTTAGAAGTCTTGGCCATTGATAGTCTGGCAGACACAGATTTGAAGATCAAGTATCTTGCACTCGGTTACATACTTATGGGAGGAAGGAATCTTACTCAAATTCTTAGGAGAAAACGATGCGTACTTGGCATTGGTAGATGTACATAGTGGGGCATGGGGAGCACGCCAAGAAGGTCATAAAATAAGGTGGCTTATGTAACATCCCAATTTTTCTATTTTATATATTTAATAGTTATTTCATTAATAGTATAATTATTTAATTATTATTTGGTGTGATAATTATTTAATTTTGTATTTTTATGCTAATTAGTTATTTGAGCAATTAGTAGAATAATGAGATAATATGCTATTGGGCCAAATTTTAGGAATAGAAATAATATTTGGTAAGGTTACTAAGCCCATTAACTTGATAGCGAGTTAGTAAGGAAATAGGGTTTTAGATGTCATAACTATTTTGGGAGAAATGAAGAGGAAAGAGAGCTCAAGAGAAGAGAAGAGGAAGAAGAGGAGATTGAAGGAATTAGAAGAAGAGGGAGTTTTAATCTAAGGTAAGGGGGAGAATCTTCATTATATTGGATATATATATATATATATATATATATATATATATATATATATATATGCAATGGGTAGTGGTATGATAGGATATTTATCTCTCTATTTCATAGATTACAAATGTTAGGATTTGTATTGAATCCATGAGATTTTGTGAATTAATCATGTCTAGTGTTGTTATAATGTTGAACCATGGTTATAAACATGATTAGAAACCTTTCTCATGTGATTAATTGTTGTTTGGATGAGTTTTGGTTAGTTAAAATCATATTGGGGTGGGTGTTGGAAGTGCTGAAAATGCACAGTTTTTTTCTGGTTCTAGTGTGAATTGTCGGGTGAGCGTTTTGCTTTGCCGGGTGAGTGGTCGCTTGTAAGCCTTTGTCGGGCGAGAGGGTGACCAATTTTCTGTTTTGGAGCGTCGGGCGAGCCATTTCTTTCGCCGGGCGAAAATGCCCTGTTTTGCCAAAATTCTAAAATGCATAACTTTTGATCCGTAACTCTGTTTTATGTGTCGTTTGAAGCATTAGGAAGCTAATGTAATTATCTATATGATAGAACTAGAATTGTTAGCACTTAATGAATTAATTATGATATTTTTGTGTAGGTAACATGTAATTATTTATGTGTGTGTTATGAATTGATGAATTATGGATAACATTAGTGGATATGTTATGTGATATGATATTCATGATATGTTTGAATGAATATATGCTATTTGGATGTATTTGTTGAGAATGATTACTTGATGCATGTTGTGCAACTTTTGGTGAATAATTCATATGAGTTGGATTATTGTGATATGCGTGTATAGTTAAGGTAGTGTGATAATCTTAACTTCATATGTTATGGTTGTACATGCATTCATGGGAAGATTGTACTCTGAGTTGGCTTTGATCCTTGTGTGAAAATAGAGGCGGTTTGTTTCTTTTGTGGATTCGGAAGCGGTGAACTATACGTTCATATTTAAGGGCTTTGATCTTGTCTAGATCGAAGCGTGACTCTGGTTTTAATCGGGAGCGGTAACCTTGATACTTACAATGGTACTACATGCATGAGTCACATTAATTTGTATTTTGAGTCACATTGTTGATATGTGAATGTTTGAATTGATGTGTTTGTTTGGTGTGGTAATTGTATTTGGGTTATGTGCAATACTTATGAAACTTGTTCAAATTATGAAGTGTGAAGAATGATTATGCTATGGTATGCTATGTTCATTGTACATATATTATGTATTCATTATGATGAGAATTCTCACCCTTCTGTTTGAATGATGTTCATTGGGACACCGTGCAGGTTCCGGCGAGTAGTGTGCTTGCACAAGGATTTAGCCTAGGAGTCTTTTAGTTTTATTGTTTTGATTAGGTAGCGAGTCAAATGCTCTGATCATGTAACATTGGGGGTTTTGAAGTCATGTTTTCTGTATGTTTGGATACTGTTATCCTTATGGTGTTTAACTTGATATTTTCGATATAATATGTTGATGGCTATGTTGCCAAATGTGGAATTCCTATGACATGTATATATATGAGTTGATTATATTATATAATTTGGTAGATGGATATAGTATGAGATATATTCATTGAAATTACTTGAGATTTATTATTCCGCGTGCAATATGCATAATGTATGAAAGCATGAAGTTTCAAATTGTGTTATAAGGTGATCAGTGCATGTTTGTATGATTTGTTTTGGGTTTTAATTAATATGGAAACAACATGTAACACCCTTTTGTTTATGCATTTTATTTACTCTGTGAATATATATTGAATATTTGGGGTTAGAAAAGGGGTTTTACAACTTCTATTTCGATATGGCCTATTTTGGCCCACTATTTTGAAAGATTGTATAGAATTTGCCAAGGGTTGCCAAGAGTGTCAAGTTCATGCAGGCATTCAACATGTCCCTGCAAGTAAATTTCATTCGATAATCAATCCATGTCCTTTTAGAGGATGGGCACTAGATCTAGTTGGTGAAATTCGACCATCCTCATCCAAAGGTCAGAGGTATCTCTTGGTTGGAATTGACTGTTTCACCAAATGGATCAAAGTGATACCATTTGTGAAGGTAGATCAAGAAACCATCATCGAATTCTTCCAGAAATAGATAATTTACATGTTTGGAATCCTAGAAACAATTACAACCGATCAAGGATCTGTCTTTACTGGTTGAAAGTTGCAGAAATTCGCTAAAGAAGTGGGATTCAAACTGTTAACTTCTACACCATACTATGCCCAAGCGAATGGACAAGTCAAAGCTGCAAATAAAGTGATCATTGGTTTAATAAAGAGGCATGTGGGGAGAAAGGAAAAAATTGGCACAAAACTTTAGATCAAGCTCTGTGGGCTTGTCGAACCTCCACAAAAGAAGCAACCAACAATATACCGTTTCGTTTGACTTTTGGACATGACGCAGTTCTACCAGTGAAAATCTTTTTACAATCAGTAAGAATTTAGAGGCAGAATAAAATCCCCTCTGACTATTATTGGGAGATGATGATGAATGAGTTAGTCGACCTAGACGAAGAAAAGCTACAGGCTTTAGAAGTCTTGAGAATATAAAAGGAAATGGTGGCTAAGGCTTACAACAAGAAAGTCAAGGGAAAGGGTAGGGTATTTTTGAATGATGACTTGGTTTGGAAAGTAATATTGCCTATGAATCGAAAGAATAAATCATCGGAAAAATGGTCCCCACAATGGGAAGTGTTGCATGCTCGCGAAAAATGAACAACAGAGTCACCATTAACATATCTATCCTAAAAGGAAAGGAACTTCAGCAAATCTAAAACGAATAAGAACAAGGTCTTTCGACCAGAGAACTAGGTACGAGAGTTGGTTACGCAAGAGGAAGGTACTAGCACCCCTCGCGCCCGTCGTACTCGATGGTATCCACCTATGTTTGTTTCTATCTAAAGGGTGTGTGCTATTTACTACTTACTTGCTAATGAAGGGGAATGCAATGCATGATTAATCCTGAAGTGTTTTAATAATTATTGTGCTCGCTAGAGTTGTCTTTATGACTACGTATCCTCTTATGAAGAATCAGAGGGCCGTAGTTCTGCTCAATATTTTCTATGTTTTTTATTGATTTGTTGGGTGTTTTTTAGTGAACAGTTACATCACACTCCGTTGCTCGACCTTTATAGACTTAAGCTGGGATTGAAGTGGAAGTAACATGCTCTTAAAAGCAAGAGAAAAGTATGTCGAGTGTTTCGAGTGACTCCCTTAAACAAGGGAGGTTCGAGCTACTCTAGGTTGGTGTTTTTTATGGTTGGGAACTTCCACTCAAGTGATCCTCTTAAACAAGAGGGACGAGAGCTTCCATTCCTTTTTATTATTTTCACTATTTATTAAAGTGTTTTTGGTATTTTGGTTGGTTTGTGTTTTTATGCAAAAGAGAATTAGTCGACCATTTATTAAGTGTGTTAAAAGTTCTAAAAAAAAGAATATCTAAACCCTAATCTAAAGTTTTTACCTAACTAAGGGGATGAAACCTAAGATCTAATTATGAATCAAAGTATATTGCATAAATGCACTAAAATCCTAACCAAAACACTATACAAGTTTATCTAAAAGTATACATGAAACAAGTCAATTAAACTCAATTAAAGTCTATTCAAAAATTAGAATTAGAACATGGAAATCTATATGTACAATTGAAGGATAGAAAAACACTTAGAAAGGGGGGGTTTGAATAAGTGTAGTCTTAAAAACTTGAATGATAAAAACAAATTGCACAGTTATTTTTATCCTGGTTCGTTGTTAACTAAACTACTCCAGTCCACCCCCACGGAGTGATTTACCTCATCTGAGGATTTAATCCACTAATCGCAGCAGATTACAATGGTTTTCCACTTAGCCCACGACTAAGTCTTCTAGAGTATCCTGATCACAACCTAATCACTCTAGGAACAAATGCTTAGACACAAGCTAAGACTTTCTTAGAGTATCCTGACCACCACGTGATCACTCTAATTACAACTGCTTAGACACAAGCTAAGACTTTCTTAGAGTATCCTGATCAACACTTGATCACTCTAGTTACTTACAAATTAATGTAATCAATTCTAAGACTATTACAAATGCTTCTGAAAAGCTATAATCACAACAGTGATATTTCTCTTAACGTTTAAGCTTAATCTCACTAATATATTACAACAGCAATGTAGTGAGCTTTGATGAAGATGAAGTTTCTGAGCTTTGATTTGAACAGCGTTTCAGCAAGTTAATATTCACAGAAATCGTCAAGAATTGGTTAACCTTGCTTCTCATCAGAACTTCATATTTATAGGCACTTGAGAAGATGACCGTTGGGAGCATTTAATGCTTTGCGTATTCCGTACAGCATTGCATTTAATGTTTCACGCTTTTGTCAACTACCTCGAGCCTTGTTCACGCTGTGTCTACTGACGTTGCCTTTAATAGCTTCCAACGTTCCTTTTGTCAGTCAGCGTAGCCTGCCACCTGTACTTTCTTCTGATCTGATGATTGTGTATACAACGTTTGAATATCATCAGAGTCAAACAGCTTGGTGCATAGCATCTTCTTGTCTTCTGACCTTGAAGTGCTTCTGAGCGTGATACCATGAGAACTTCAGTGCTTCTGCTTCTGATCTCAAGTTCTTCTGATGCTTCCATAGACCCATGTTCTGATTCTGCCTTGACCATCTTCTGATGTCTTGCCAGACCATGTTCTGATGTTGCATGCTGAACCTTCTAAGACAAAGCTTCTGAGCGCTGATTTGTGCATACTCTTTATATATTTCCTGAAAGGGAAATTGCAATGTATTAGAGTACCACATTATCTCACACAAAATTCATATCCTTGTTATCATCAAAACTAAGAATATTGATCAGAACAAATCTTGTTCTAACAATCTCCCCCTTTTTGATGATGACAAAAACATATATAAATGATATGAATTTGCGATCAGAAAGAACAAACGGCTAAAGTCAATTTACACAGCTATAGCATAAGCATGTGAATATGTCTCCCCCTGAGATTTACAATCTCCCCCTGAGATGAATAATCTCCCCCTGAAATTAATACTAGAAGAATTTTATAAATAAAAGACTTCCCTGAGTATTTCAGTAGAGACGTTCACAGTGCTTGATCTTCAGAACATTCATGACTTCTGATTCTTGCTTCCATAGGACAGCTTCAGAACTTTGAATTTCTTTGATCTTCAGAACATTCACAGCTTCTGACTTCTGCTTCCATCGGATAGCTTCAGAACTTGAATTTCTTTGATCTTCAGAACATTCACAGCTTCTGACTTCTGCTTCCATCGGACAGCTTCAGAACTTGAATTTCTTTGATCTTCAGAACATTCACAGCTTCTGACTTCTGCTTCCATTGGACAGCTTCAGAACTTGAATTTCTTTGATCTTCAGAACATTCACATCTTCTGATTCCTGCTTCCATCAGGACAGCTTCAGAGCTTGAATTTCTTCTTACATCACTTCATGCTAGTTTGTATAAGAACATTATTGAATGTACCAGAGCATCATCAGAGCATCTCTACATCCTGAAATGTTACAGAACAAAACTGAACGACAAAAGTCAGCATGAATGAGTCAGAACATAGAATATGTTTCAGAACACATAATATGTATCAGAGTCATATAGAATGTATCAGAACAAATAGACATAATGTTTCAAATCATATTCTGATTCTGAAGCTTCATAGCACTCAGCTTGCTTCAAGAATCCAAGAACTTGATTCATCTTGTTGCTTTTCATGTTGATCTTTAATCTTCAATTCCTGCAACAACACAACTTAAAGCATAGAACTTTGCAAGTTCTGTTAGTAAAGCAACTGATTAAATCAAATCATTTATCACATATTTCTCCCCCTTTTTGTCATAACATCAAAAACATAAAAGATTCAGATGAAAAACAAAAAGAAACACATGGAAGAAAAAGATAATTTTCATTGAAGTTCAAGCAGACAAAAGTAACAGAAGTACAAGAAGATAAGGAAGAGAAGATGCACAAAACAGATGCAGCAAAAGAAAAAACAAAACAACTAAGACTCAATCTAAGATGACCCTAGCCTTGACAAGATCTTGGCCAGCATCTCTTGAACCCCATTGTTATGCTCATTCTGCTTCTCTATGAAAGCTCTAAATTCAGCATTGACTGGGCTTTGCTCATCCTGGTTCTTCTGAAGAACTTCTAGAGTCCTTGCAAGACGGGAAGGTTCATCAGAAGAAGCTTCACAGCTTCTATCCAACGGGATGGAATTGTGATCTGTAGCTTCCATTGATAGATCATTTGTAGGGATTTCCTCAACAGGTACTGATTCAGCAACATGATCTTCTACATCTGCTTCTTGCATAGAAACATCTTCATATTCTGCAGCTGGAATCTCAGAATCTCCATTCTCAAGTGCCTGAAGAATGGCAGCTAGATTCCTAGGGGCAGAAGGACCTTCAACTTCTTGTGGGTCAACAACTTATGGAATGACCAAGCTTGGGTCTTTCTTAGAAGGGTTTTCCCTCAAAAAGTCAAAGAGAGTCTTGAAATCCCCCAGTAGAACAGGATATTGAGGTATCCAGACCACAATCTCCCTGCAAGGGTTAGCTTCCAATGCAGCAGCCAGTCTTGCTTCTTCCAATTCATCCACAAACTGCTTCTCCTTAGCAGCAACACAATTTCTGAGAGGATAGTAGTATATACCATTATCACCCTCCAGAAGATAACCAGGGTAACCAGGGGCAGCAGCCACTAGTCTTTTCTGTACTTCCATTGCTTCTACTTGAAAATCCTTGCGAAAGCTTTTCCAGAGATTTCTTGTAGAAACATCATCCAGACCATTTAGAAAGGCATCCTTCAGAAGGTCTAGACTGCTAATCACCTCATGTCTGAATAGTTCCAGGTAGGTATAGGGTTCAGGTTCAGGCGGATCGAAGGTGAATTTGTAGTCAGGGTAGAGAAGACAGTAAGGTTTGGATTTTCTGGTAGGTAAGGGATGTGATATAGAAGGTGGAGGTGCGGTGGATGAGGAAGAAGGGATATCTGAGAGAATGATTGATGAGGATGGAATATCAGAAAGGATAGATTGAGAAGAGGATGGAGTATTTGTAAAGGGAATTGGTGAGAAAGATTTATCAGAAGGAGTTGGGGGAAGAATACTTAGAGGTGTGGGGTTTAGAATGGGAGAGGAAAAAGATGATGGAGAAGGATTTGGTAAAGTGAAGTTTACTTTTGGTTCAGATGGAGGTGATTGGAGAGATGGTTTAGGGACAGAAGGAGGTGGAGTAAAAACCTGCCTGGAGACGTGTTCAGAAGAAGCATGTGAAGATCTGGTTCTGTGAAAGGAGTCTCTGATCCTTTTCTCCCTTCGTTCTTCAGAGTCCACCTTGTCAGGATCATAGGTGACCCTCAACTTCTTGGCTTTCATAACCTCATCTTCTCGGGCCTTTCTTTTTAGCCTAGCCTTTTGTTCCTTCTGATCCTTCTTCAGAAGATCAGCTTTGGACGGAAGTACTCTGCCACGGATCCAAGCAGGATCAATATCTAATTGCTTCCTAACACAATATTCCAGGTAAAGATTGACAACCTGATGCAGTTCTTTATGAAACAAAGAGGCAAAACCTTCAACAGAAACTCTTCTTGACAGGATGTCAGGAACGCTTGTGCACACAGAAGGTACACTTTGAATGAGTTCCAGTCTGAACAAATCCACACCATTGAAGATGGGACCTTGAACTACTCCAAGAAAATGGGACGTATTGAGTTTTCTGATGGAGTCCAGCACTTTGCTTTCAATCAGAATGTCTGAAATCATTCTTCCAAAGGGAATAGTCTTTCTTGAAATATGAGGGTACTTCGTCCTTTCATCTTCTCTTGACTCACAAATAGAAGTCTTCAGATTCTCAAACAGAATATGAGAGATGTTGATCTCTATCTTTCTGCCAATGCAGAAAAGAGTATACTTGTGATCCGGACTGATGTAGGAGGAGGAGAGCATCTTCTTTCTATGGTGAAGAGAACCCAGAATAATCTCAGCCCATACTTGATAAAACGGCCTTAAGGTGCCCGTGTTACGAGAATCAATTCCAAAAGCCAGAGAGATTTGTTGTTCAACTTTAGACCAGTCAACTGTTGCATGTTGAAGACCAGACCAACCTTCTTCATCATTCAGATTGTACAGCTTCCTGATGAGCTTTTTAGTGATAACCACTTCATGCCCTAGCACGAATGAAATGATGGCAGTTGGGGTAACCGTTGCATGTACCCAGAAATCCTTCACAAGTTCAGGATAAATTGGACCAACCAATCTATCAAGATATTTAGACCATCCTTGCTCAAAGACTGTTGCATCACACTTAAAGCCATTTGCTTTTAGGTTGTTGATGTCCAGAGCAGATTCACATAGAACTTCCAGTTCTTCCGTGGGTATTAAGCATGTTTTCAATGGAGCATACTCATATTTGCGTAGAAGGATCTGTGTAGAAGTGAGTCTTTCTTTTGAATTTGATGAACATGAAGATGAGTTCATGATGATTATGCTTTGAGATCAAATCAAAAACTAGGGTTTGAAAAACAGATGCAACGAAAGGGATGCACAAAAGAGAGAGAGAGAAAAAAGAAGGAATGAAGGTGAAGCGGGTTATTTAAATGATTTGAAAATAACGAAATCATTATGCATTTAATGAGAAATGACATTAGGAGAGAGAATACGGTAAATGAGATGATTTAACACAGTTACCTAGATCGGCGTCTTTTCAACTGCACGCTTTTTACTAACCGTACAGACACGCGTTCACCATCCGAAAATAGATGACAGCTGTATTTTTCTGAATAGACTTTACGCCCACTGATTCTGATCACTGCTTCTGATTGTCATTCTTTAGAAATGATCTTGTTCTGATAGGATCATCTTTCTTCCCAAGGATCACAACTTCTGAATGAGCTGAAGCAAGTCTAGGTGATCTTCTGACTGTTGGCTCTTCAGAAATCCTGAGATTCTCTAAAGATGCAGCAACTTGATCTTCTGATCCATTGCTTCTGAGACTATCAGCTTCTGCAGCTTTGCTTCTTGGTTCTACTGCTTCTGATATATCAATATCAAAATCTGCAAATTTCTCAAACTGCTTTGGTTTTTCAAGACCAAGCTTATCATCAAACCTGATATTGATTGATTCTTCTACAATCAATGTTTCAGTATTGTATACTCTGTAGCCTTTAGAACGTTCAGAATATCCAAGAAGGAAACACTTTTGTGCTTTAGAATCAAACTTACCAAGATGATCTTTAGTATTCAGAATAAAACATACACATCCAAAAGGATGGAAATATGAAATGTTGGGCTTTCTGTTCTTCCACAATTCATAAGGAGTCTTATTTAGAATAGGTCTTATAGAGATTCTATTCTGAATATAACACGCAGTGTTTATTGCTTCTGCCCAGAAATGCTTAGCCATATTGGTTTCATTGATCATGGTTCTGGCCATTTCTTGTAGAGTCCTATTCTTTCGCTCTACAACTCCATTTTGCTGTGGAGTTCTAGGACAAGAGAAATCATGGGCAATACCATTTTCTTTGAAGAACTCCTCAAAGAATTTGTTCTCAAATTCACCACCATGATCACTTCTGACCTTTATGATTTTACACTCCTTCTCAGTTTGGGTCTGAGTGCAGAATTCAAAGAACACTGAATGAGACTCATCCTTGTGTTTCAAGAACTTTACCCATGTCCAGCGGCTATAATCATCAACGATGACTAATCCATATTTCTCCCCTTTGACAGATGCTGTTTTGACTGGGCCAAATAGATCAATGTGCAAAAGTTCTAACGGCCTTGAGGAAGAGACAACATTCTTAGACTTGAATGCAGGTTTGGAGAACTTGCCCTTCTGACATGCTTCACAAAGAGCATCTGATTTGTATTTCAGATTAGGGAGTCCTCTGACAAGATTTAGTTTGTTAATCTGAGAAATCTTTCTCAAACTAGCATGTCCTAATCTTCTGTGCCAGACCCATTGCTCTTCAAAAACAGACATAAGACAAGTCACCTTCTGATTCTTAAGATCCTGAAGATCTGTCTTATAAATGTTGTTCTTTCTCTTGCCTGTAAATAGGTTTGAGCCATCCTTCTGACTTACAGCCTTGCAAGACTTTTGATTAAAGATTATGTCATAACCATTGTCACTTAATTGACTTATGGACAATAAGTTATGCGTTAATCCTTCTACAAGAAGTGCATTAGTTATGGAAGGAGAGTTACCAAGACTTATGGTTCCAGAGCCAATGATTTTGCCCTTCTGATCTCCTCCAAACTTGACTTCTCCACCTGGTTTAAGCACCAGGTCTTGGAATGTAGACCTTCTTCCCGTCATGTGTCGCGAGCACCCAGAGTCCAGGTACCATGACATTTTGCTTTTTGTCCTCTTTGCCGCCAAGGATATCTGCAACAGAAATTATCTTCTCCTTAGGTACCCACAATTTCTTGGGTCCTTTCTTGTTAGTTCTCCTCAAGTTCTGATTGAACTTGGGTTTAGCAAAATATTTAACAGGAGGAACAGCATGATATTCTTTAGGTTTGTCAGCATGATATTTCTTAGGATTTGTCACATGCTTCTTGGTGTGAACAGTGTTAAACTTCTGTGCATGTGAAGTGAGCCTAATATCATGAGCATGGCCATATTTGAACTGATCATACAATGGCTTGTATGTGATCTTCAGATCATCAACAGGTTCAAATTTATGTGAGGTATCACCCTCATAGCCAAAACCAAACCTTCTGTTTCCAGAAACACCATATATCATAGAAGCAAGATGACTTCTGCCAATACTTCTAGATAAGAACTTTCTGAAGCTCGAGTCATATTCTTTCAGAATATGATTCATGCTAGGAATGGATTTTTCTGTTTCAGAAGGAGATCCACTATCTTTGGATAGATTTAAAACTTTTTCCTTCAGTTCAGAATTTTCCAATTCCAGCTTCTTAGTTTCAAATTCAAACTGCTTTTTCAGCTTTTTGTATTTGATACTAAGATGAGCCTTGAGTTCCAGAAGTTCTGTTAAACTGGAAACTAACTCTTCTCTAGATAGTTCAGAAAATACCTCTTCAGAATCTGATTCTGATGTAGATTCTGATCCATCATCTTCTGTAGCCATCAGCGCGAAGTTGGCTTGCTCTTCTTCAGAGTCTGATTCTGATTCTGATTCAGAATCATCCCATGTTGCCATAAGACCTTTCTTCTTATGAAACTTCTTCTTGGGATTCTCCTTCTGAAGTTTTGGACACTCGTTCTTGTCAGATCTTCTGTCACCGGAAGATTCTCCTCGTTCAAATCTCTTTGAACTTCTGAAGCCTCTGAACATCCTTTGCTTGCTCTTCCAGAGTTGGTTTACCCTTCTGGAGATCATGGACAGTTCATCTTCTTCTTCAGATTCTGATTCTTCAGGATCTTCTTCTCTAGCCTGAAATGCGTTAGTGCATTTTTTAACATTAGATTTTAATGCAATAGACTTACCTTTCTTCTGAGGCTCGTTTGCATCCAGCTCTATTTCATGGCTTCTCAAGGCACTGATAAGCTCTTCCAACGAAACTTCATTTAGATTCTTGGCAATCTTAATTGCAGTCACCATTGGACCCCATCTTCTGGGTAAGCTTCTGATGATCTTCTTTACATGATCAGCCTTGGTGTAGCCTTTATCCAGAACTCTCAATCCAGCAGTTAGAGTTTGAAATCTTGAGAACATCTTCTCAATATCTTCATCATCCTCCATCTTGAAGGCTTCATATTTCTGGATTAGAGCAAGAGCTTTAGTCTCCTTGACTTGAGCATTTCCCTCATGGGTCATTTTCAATGACTCATATATATCATGGGCAGTTTCCCTGTTAGATATCTTCTCATACTCAGCATGAGAGATAGCATTCAGCAAAACTGTCCTACATTTATGATGATTCTTGAAAAGCTTCTTCTGATCATCATCCATTTCTTGCCTTGTAAGCCTTACGCCACTGGCTTTCACTGGATGTTTGTAACCATCCATCAGAAGATCCCATAATTCACCATCTAGACCAAGAAAGTAACTTTCCAGTTTATCTTTCCAGTATTCAAAGTTTTCACCATCAAATACTGGTGGTCTAGTATAACCATTGTTACCATTGTATTTCTCAGCAGAGCCAGATGTAGATGCAGATGTATTTGTTGGAATTTCACCAGCCATCTTTTACTGAAGCGTTTTTCTCTTCCTGAATATTTTCTAAACACGGTTAAGTGCTTGCACCTTAGAACTGGCGCTCTGATGCCAATTGAAGGATAGAAAAACACTTAGAAAGGGGGGGTTTGAATAAGTGTAGTCTTAAAACTTGAACGATAAAAACGAATTGCACAGTTATTTTTATCCTGGTTCGTTGCTAACTAAACTACTCCAGTCCACCCCCACTGAGTGATTTACCTCACCTGAGGATTTAATCCACTAATCGCAACAGATTACAATGGTTTTCCACTTAGCCCACGACTAAGTCTTCTAGAGTATCCTGATCACAACCTGATCACTCTAGGAACAAATGCTTAGACACAAGCTAAGACTTTCTTAGAGTATCCTGACCACCACGTGATCACTCTAATTACAACTTCTTAGACACAAGCTAAGACTTTCTTAGAGTATCCTGATCAACACTTGATCACTCTAGTTACTTACAAATTAATGTAATCAATTCTAAGAGTATTGCAAATGCTTCTGAAAAGCTATAATCACAACAGTGATATTTCTCTTAACGTTTAAACTTAATCTCACTAATATATTACAACAGCAATGTAGTGAGCTTTGATGAAGATGAAGTTTCTGAGCTTTGATTTGAACAGCGTTTCAGCAAGTTAATATTCACAGAAATCGTCAAGAATTGGTTAACCTTGCTTCTCATCAGAACTTCATATTTATAGGCACTTGAGAAGATGACCGTTGGGAGCATTTAATGCTTTGCGTATTCCGTACAGCATTGCATTTAATGTTTCACGCTTTTGTCAACTACCTCGAGCCTTGTTCACGCTGTGTCTACTGACGTTGCCTTTAATAGCTTCCAACGTTCCTTTTGTCAGTCAGCGTAGCCTGCCACCTGTACTTTCTTCTGATCTGATGTTTGTGTATACAACGTTTGAATATCATCAGAGTCAAACAGCTTGGTGCATAGCATCTTCTTGTCTTCTGACCTTGAAGTGCTTCTGAGCGTGATACCATGAGAACTTCAGTGCTTCTGCTTCTGATCTCAAGTTCTTCTGATGCTTCCATAGACCCATGTTCTGATTCTGCTTTGACCATCTTCTGATGTCTTGCCAGACGATGTTCTGATGTTGCATGCTGAACCTTCTGAGACAAAGCTTCTGAGCGCTGATTTGTGCATACTCTTTATATATTTCCTGAAAGGGAAATTGCAATGTATTAGAGTACCACATTATCTCACACAAAATTTATATCCTTGTTATCATCAAAACTAAGAATATTGATCAGAACAAATCTTGTTCTAACAACAATCACTCATCTATTGACTAAATTCATACAAAAAGACAAGGCTAAATTCAACTCCTAAGTTTATTAACACAATTATTTACAAAGAAGGACTAAAGTAAAGAAAATTCAAGTTATAACAAAAGAAATGATTTATTAAAAATGCCAAAACAATTTGAAAAAAATATTGACAATTATCTATATATCCTAAAATATCTAAGGGTATTTTTTATACATTTTTTTATTTGGGTTAAAACTGATTTATGAGGTGGAAATTAAAAGAAAGCAAAATTACAACAAAAATAAAGTTGAAACAATCAGGGGGTGAGTTAGCAATTCCAGGATGAACTAAATTCAGTTAGAGGCGCATTTGGGCCAGAAATTAGGGAGTTGTGAGGAGCAGTGGCACTGAGGCTCAGGTCAAGTATGGGAGTGTGTGTGTCAGCAATGAAGGGGTGTGATCTGTGAAATGTTTCAGGCCCAGTATTCGTGGCCCAATTCCCACGCAGCTCATTCCATCTCATTTCATTTCATTTATTGCAATCTTTATTTTATCATATGGTTTTTGAAAATAAAATGGAACGAAGTACACATAACATGTTATCAACTCGTCAGGGCATTATTTAAGTATAATAAGACAAAATAGAAAACTCGGCCAATTAGAACATGCCACCACACACGCTAATCATATGGATAAGGATACAACGCAAAAGAAATGGGAGCAAGGACTAATCATGTGCTGCCACGCGTGCGCACTGAGGGGGGATGTTCAAAAAACTCAGACGCTAGAGCGCCGCTTCGGTCTTCTTCTCCGATGAGATCTGCGGCAGAGATAAATGATTTTTTCCAAAAATGACAAAAGCTTATACCTTTCCACTCTATTTTTGATGTTGATCACGAATATGGCTTTAGATTTCCCTAACTCTTTCTCCAATGTCCAAACCGAAATCATTTTACAAACCCTAACCTCATCAAACTCAACCAAAACTCTTCTCTAATTACATCATTGCATTCATAATCAAACATAGCATCCATCCACAAGATTCAAACAGTGAAACAACAATACATTTCATACAAACAGAAAACACAGTCGATGATCAAAGAGCAATCTCATAATTGTAACACCAAATGCATGAACTACCACATGTAATCTAAGATGCAAAGAAGTTTCAGTAAAAACTCACTTTAAACAAGTTCTTGAGCTGAAGAAAAGAAAAGGAAATTCTAAGTATTGCCACCATACGAACAAGATGAAGATGATGATGTTTAGCTTCAGGTTCTTGACTCCAACTTTGAGAAATAAACTCAAAGTATTATGCAGTATTATAGAGACGAAGCTTGCTTCAGAATAATGATGAGGAGACCATGATGATGGTGATGATGATGCTGCGATAGTAGAGTTTCAGATGATGACAATGGAAACGGCCGTGGATAGGGACGAAGAGGCTTGGAGGAATGGTGAAGGTGTGGTTATGGTGGTTGATGAGTTGTTAAAGTGTGTTACAAGATGTAACAAACTTTTTGAAGGTGAGTGATAGGAGAGAGAGAGAGAGAGAGAGACAGAGAGGATGAATAAGGAGAGAGTGTGAGTTTGAAAACTGGAAAAGAAAAAGTGATGCGTGAGAATGATTTTGTGAAGGAGCTTAGTTTATATAGGGTGAGCATGACGTAGGGAGTGTATGGAAACTTATGGTGTGGTGTGTGTAGCTTATCTCCTTCGCAACACTTAGTGCACAAGTGTTATGCACATGAGGCAAGTCTTGGCATACCTTTCACGTGCTCAGGGGACTGCATGCATTTGCATTTTGCTCCATTGCCTGGATCAAATCAATGTGGAAGATTTTTTTCCTTGATTTGCTGAAGAAGGTTTCCACCACCTTGATCAGAAGAACGTCCCCTAGAAGAAGTCAAAGAAGCATTGCCTTTATCAGACGAACTAGCCCTAGCACTCATCATAGCCTTCAAGTATCCTGCAAGATTGTTGGCCTTCAAGTCTGCCAATTCATTTTGGGAAAGAATCGCAGGAGTATCATTTTAGGATTTCTTGGGATCTTTAATTGACCCAAAGGTTTGTTTAGCAGATTCTTCTTTAATTTGTTTGTTTTCATAATCCTCTTGGTTGTGAGTTTCGTTTTCAGTTTGCTTCTCTTCATCGTTCCCCAATTATTCGTTGCCTTCCTCCATATTTGATACATGTTTGTCTTCGTCCATCATGTCATCTTGACCATGTGATGGAATCTCTGGTGACAAATTTTTTGACTGCTCTTGCTCCAGATCTCCAAGGTTTGGGATCATTATATCATTTTTCCCAACTCATCACTTTCAGTGCTTGAGTCGGTTGGTATGTCTTGCCGATTTGGAGAAGGCACAGGGTCATTTAGGTGAACCTCGAAGAAGTTGTTCACCTCATTGTTCGATCCTTTAAACGAACCTTTGTTAGAAATTGGATGAATGAATTGAGAATCTGTACTCACAGGATTTTTATAATTGATACTTGAAGTAGTTGTACCAGTATTGTCACCCTACAAAACAAAAATTGGTTAGTCGAAAAGGGAAAAAGTGCAGGTGCAAATAATAAAAGAGGAAATATTAGGTGAATAACTTAGAACTTTTGTCCCCAGTGTAACACCCTGGATTTCCGCTTACCCCGTAGGGCTTCCGGCCTACCAAGTATGTCACCAGCTTAATCAATAATCCCCCTAGGTCCGCTTACCGGCTGCCCAGGAAATATTGTTTTTGCCTCCCGCAGGAATCGAACCACGTACCTAGGAGTTAAGTACGTATTCATAGAAATTCCTGCCGAGGTCCAAGGGGCAGCTGTCATACCCCAATTTTTGACCTAAGATACCACCTCATATCATTTGCATATGCATCATTTGCATCTCTAACAAATTGCATAGCTTGTGTTTGTTACTTGTGCTCAGCAGGGTTTAATCAAGAGATCACTCATCAGTGCAAGAAACAGTCAATTAGGGTTTTGTTCTCCCTTCATTTCAAATGAACCATCTTCATCAACAATCAACATTTGGTCCTCAGAGATTCATTCCAACAAGCTCAAAGGCTTTGAATCAACCAGATTAGGGTTTTGATTGAAGATAGCATACTCCTGACTTTTGCTCAGGATTTGACCTAATGACTTGGGACATGATATCAAGACCCCAAGTGCATCATTTTGACCTAATCCATTGGCTCAAAACATCTCTTACACAAGGAATGATCAACAGTGAAATTGCAAATCATCAGATTAGGGTTTTGAACTATCAGGGACCGAAATCAGGGATCACATTTGGGAAACCCTAAAAATCCCCAGGAAGTCAATCAAAGGTTTCAATCATCTTCAAATAATCCCTATGACAACATGCAATGGAAATTGTATCTCAATTCAAGACCTACAGTCATCAATTTCATCTGGTCAACAATTAGGGTTTTTGACCTAATTCACTAAACCACTGACTTTTTAATCAGGACATGGTACCACAACTCAAACCATGGCTCAATGTCTTCCAATAACTCAATATGATCCATTCATACCATTCATTTGGTGAGGATAGCCTGGTTCATTTGAAATCTCCAGAAACGCGATTCGTTTGAAAAAGTCAACTGTACAAGATCACCATTGACTTTTGGGGAATTTTGGTCAACCATGACTTTTGAAGTTTTGAATCATCAATATATGATATATGAAGTCATTTGATCAAGGAAAATCAAGAAAATCAATCAAGAATAAAAAAGTCAAAAGTTTGACTTTTCATACCTACAAACTTTGGAAGGGAATTTCTCAAAATTTCACCTACAAACTGAAAAAAACTTCCAACATGAAAGTTGTAGATTTTGATCCAATAAACAACTTTGACACATATAATTTTTTTCCATAAGATCAACCATTTAAGAGATATGGAGCTTCAAAGTTGGAACTTTATGAAAATTTCACTTAAAATCTCATTTTCTTCAAAGTTCATGGATCTTTTTCACCCACTTCCTTAAAGGTCTTGAAGAAAATTTCAACTAGGGTTTTGAAGTGTGTAATATGAGCTTTCCAAAATGTCCAAGAGCATGAAAAAACATGGAGCATAGCTATGGTTTTGAATTTTGACATTAGAGGTCCTTATGCATGAAATTATAAGCCATTTTTACCAAAGTTATGCACTATTCTACTAAATGATCCAAGTAATGATGCATAGATGCAATAATTGGTAGATATTTTATGATTTGAGATCAGAATGGAAGAGGATAAGAAGCTTGGCCAAAATAACCATGGTTTAGTTACTTTAACCATTTGCATTAAATGTAAAGATTCCACTTTATCTCCAAATGCCAAATCACCAAAGAAGAAGCAAGTTGCAAGGCTCTGCATTCAGAACTCATGGCCTATAAATAGAGGTCATTTCCACTCTTCAATTCACACCAAAACCTCACAATTATAGGTTTTCTCTCTTCTTTCTTGAATTGCAAGTTTCATGAGTTTCAAAGAGGAGAAAGTGCAAGTTCCATCCCTTGCAAGTTCTGAGCAAAACGATGCTTCCCACAACTCATAAACATCATATGGGATGTGTTTGATCCATCCATACACCCCAAAAACACCTAAAACTCAAAATCACTACCTCACTTCTCAAATATGCATAACATGAGACTTATCATGCCAATTTTCATTCAGGCTCAATTCTGTCCAAACTATCACTTCTAACATCATCCATATATCACATATGAACTATCCAATCCATCACATATAGCCAATAACCTCAGAATCATCAAATTCAATTCACTCTTGAAGCTTATGCAGATCGGGTACCATGGCCATGCCCAGATGAATTCAGATGGTTCCAAGCATCCAGACACCTTCCATAAGGTCCATTGAAGCTATCCAGATCATCAAACAACTTCTGTAACACCTCCAAGCAAGAATTCGATTCTCAGGTGTGCCGTTTTTAATGTAAGTGCCCATGAACTTCAAACTCATACTTGCACGCATCATAAATGAAATGTGAGCATACCATCTTGTTTCTGTACCTATGAGGATCATTAACCCTCAATCAATTGCTATTTATCTTGCACCTACACGATTTCATGATCAATCTCAGAATTAGGGTTCTTCGTGTTCATCAGAAAATTGACCCCCTTAGAGTGAAAATAAATGAATTATGAGGGCACCATCATGTTCCTCGTGAAAAACCGAGTGAGATAGACCCTTTGATCGATCAAAAAAACACAGTTTTGAAGATTTTTGAATTTCAGTTAGGGTGTTTTCTCGGCGCCAGATTTTCGTTCAAAGAATTCAAATAATTGTTTTAAAATATAATGTGTTGAACGCGTATCATAAACAAGCTGCACGCGCAGCTCAGTTGGTTGTTGTTTTAAGTGGTGAACCTTAAAGCGTGGGTTCAAACCCTGGCAGGACCAAACCTTATTTTTTTACACTATTTTTCTTTCATTTTCTTCACAACTTCATCATTTAATTTAACCAATCAACTCAACTTATTTTTTCTTCATTTTTTAAACACTTCTTATTTAATATACATATTTTGACAATATCAAAAAAAATCACAAAAAAAGATTTATTTAATATGTTTTTAATTAGGTTTAAAATGATATATTTTTAAGTGTTTTTAAATACTTTAAATATTTGTTTTTCATTTAATTTTCAAACCTAATCACTTGTAAATATTTTTGTGATCAAAACCTAAATCACTTAGGTCTTAATTAACCATTAAAATTTGATTTAAACTTAATTAAGTTGACTTTTGTCAAATTCAAATCATTTTAAAACAAGCGATCACGATTCTTTTCAAAGACGATAAACCATTTCTTTTTGAAACTATTGATTAAATCTTTTTAATTGATCAATTGATTTTCAAAACGATGTGGGGCCTCTCGAATATTAGAGAGTATAAGTCCCTTTCCTCTTTCTTTTACAGTTTTTCTTTAAACAATAAACTTCTTTCAAAACAAAAACTTTCAAACAATTTTTCAAACGACGCATTTTTTTAACAAAACGATCAATCATGTTTTATAAAATACCATGGGCCTCCACATAGGTATAAGTCCCATTCCAGTACATGAAATTAGGTATTTCATTGTACGCCTTTTGTACATATCTCAATCAATTTGTTTTTAACCTTGAATAACTAATCAAAAATGAAGGTTTTTCTTTAAATCTTCCCAAAAATACCATGGTCCTCCATGTAGGTATAAGTCCCAAGCCCTTTTGTGAATACCTGTTTACATAGCTTTAAATAAATTCAAGTGGACCTCTCCTCGAGTATAAGTCCCGAGCCCCCGTGTATACAAATGGATCATGCTTACAGGTATATTTCCTTCATAAACTCCATTATATACACACACTTTGTCATATATATAATTGTTCATACCTGTTCATGTTTGTTCATACTTGTTCATGTTTGTTCATATGTGTGATATGTGTGCTTGTTCAACTTAGTACAACACTAGGTTCCCCATAGCCTCCTATTGGGCTTCGTGCAAAGAATCTCCACTAGCTTAGGTTAGGACATAGAGTATGGTTTCCCGGTGAAATCGCTCTAAGAGCTCAAACCAACTATACCATGCCTCCTCTTGGGCTTTGTACAAACGACTTGTCCCTCCCATAGCCTCCTCTTGGGCTTACAATGCAAGGACCCTGGATTGTCCCTCCCATAGCCTCCTCTTGGGCTTACAATGCAAGGACCCTCGGATAGCCTCCTCTTGGGCTTCGTACAAGGACCCACGGGCTTCTTATAAGCATCCCCAATATCCAAATCAAATACCCTAGGAGATTAGACATTTTTCATCTCTATGATAGGAGTATCTCTTCTATATCATCACAAACAATCAATCAATCAAACTTTTTTTGCCACAAGGCTGGCTAATCAATCAAACCTTTTTGCCACCATACTGGCTGATTAATCAAAGTTTTTGTCACAAGGCTGACTTCATTGAAACTTTTGCCACAAGGCTGGCTGATTAATCAAAACTTTTTGTCACAAGGCTGACTTCATTGAAAGTTTTTGCCACAAGGCTGGCTAAAAAACATCTTTATCATTCTAAGCGCCATAAGTGGCACAACCCAGGGCTTATAATGAAAAGATTTTCAAACAAAATCAAACAGATGTATGTGATGATATAGATTAGATACATCAAACATTTAGATGACATTTGTCTCTTTTCCTTTGCTTCCACTAGCATAAGTGGGAACTACGATTGCTCTGACTTTCTCAACATCCCTTTGAGAATACGTAGGCACAAGGTCGTATCCTTGGCGAGCAAAACAAAACAAAAAAAAACCATTCAAAACTTAGCACCCGTAGACCCCGAGCTACAGATGCTCTGATTCCCTCTAAGGGATATGTATGCAGAGGATCGCGATGATCTTTGCGAGCATAATTAAACAAACACCTTAGGTCCCACCTCTTTCTCACAAGAACCTCCACCATAACAAGAATGGAATAAACAAAACAAAGAAACCTATAGAGTACTATAGATACGTTGGGTGCTAATACCTTCCCTTCGTATAACCAACCCTCTTACCCAAGATCTCTCCCCCCACTTTTAGGTTATTGCAGCTTTTTTCCTTTTCCTCTTTTGGAAACAATAAAAAGTTTGGTCGGTACAAAAGAAAAATCATTTTTTGAGCACTCGAGCCCAAAGAAGGCATCAGGTGTCTCATCCCGAAAAAGGACAACGATTTTTCCCCGCGACAGCAGCGCCCCGTTCGAAAAATTCGTTTGAATAGTTGCACCCTTTCCCAACGGACATAACAATTCATTTGAATAGTTGCACCCGTTTCCAACAGACATAACTGTTTTTCCGAAAAGGTGTGTCTGTTCGTTTCTATTATTGGTCTCCTATATAAGGAGTCTTTTGGTCTCGATTTGGTACACGAAATGACATACTTCCTCTCTACATTCTGATCTGTTCTCTATTGTCAGAAACAAATTGTTCTTCAAGAATTATCCCTGCAAAGATTTCGTGAACCCAGACAAGAATAGGGTCGAAATACTTTGTTCGGAAAGTGAACAAACACGATTCTTGAAGATATCCAGGATTATCATACTATTTCTCTAACAACCCGTCTATGCAACTCTACGCATATGCATTTTGAACCAACTCAATATTTGATTTTCTCTAAAACCGGGTCTCCTCTTCTGAATCCATGAGCCCCTCTTTTGAACTCCAAGCCCCCTCTCCGAGCTCGGGACAAGCTACTAGTCTCCTCTTCTAAACTAGCAAACATGTCTCTTGACACAACTCAACATGAATGTATGAACATGTTAACAAATTCAACGTGTTAAGACATTTCTTCTGATCCTAACATACATGCATTAACAAACTCGTGTAATCTTCTCTTTTGGATTACCATAACAACTCACACAATACTCAGCATAGTAACATAACTCCGGCACATATAATAATTCAACTCAATAAAATTATCAATTCAAATCTATGCAACTCACCTTTAACTCAACGATGCACGACAATATATTTCTAAAATCAACAAGTATTCAAGAGAAAGCATAGTAATCTATTCAAGAGAAAGCATAGTAATCTGACATAACATCATCAACACGTCTATACATAACCATCTTTCTTAAAAAAATGATAAAACCAATTAAAAATTATTTTTAATCATTTATATCACGCCAAACAGCTCCAAACATTACCCAATAGTAGTCAACATTCTCGAAAACTCAAAAGAATAAAAAATAACATCTTTATGAGTTCAAAACATCTCAACCGAATATTTTTATTAATTTATTCTATACTCTTAACTCATAAAAAGTTATGAAAATATATAATTATAACTCAACAAAGTTCACAACAGACTCTAAACAACTCTACAACAACTCTTACAACTCTAAAATAACTTTAAAGTGCTCAAAATTCTCTAATTACAACTCTTGCATATAAAAATTAGACAATTAATTTATCCACCCCCACCTTCTTAGGAATCCGTGGTGAAATTCCTTAAATGTCCCTATATTTCGGAAGTTCATCTCCGAATGCACTTTTTTTGGAAAAAAAATGGTTATTTTGGAAGTGCATATTCTAAGATCTTTTTTTTTAGATAAAAAGTGACTTCGAAGATGCACTTCCGAAAACACATTTTCTTTTTTGGAAAGGGGTGTCTTCGGAGATGCATATTCCAAATATTCAAATTTTTGGTCTTGAAATTTTTCAGATATGCATATCCGAAAAAACTCAATAATTATTAAAATTTATAATCAAGGTGAATCAATACAATTAATAGTATAATTAATTATATTAATTAAAATATATATTAAATATATATCATTATAATCAAGATATAATAATAATATTAGCCTAATAAATATTTAAATCAACACCTTATTTTCATATATAGAATTAATAATAATAACAATAAAAATATTTATTATTATTTTTTATGATTCATAAGAAAATAATTTCAGAAACTAATTTTCAAAAATAATTTTATAGTTAAAAAAATTCAATTTATAAACAAAATTTTCAAAACAATTTAAAAGTAAAAATATTATTTTACTAATTTATATAAATGAAAAATATTCTTATTATATTTCATAAGTAAATTTGGAATTATATAAAATTAAATGTATAATTTATTCACTAAATAAAATTAAGACAAAATCTTCTTGTAATTTTTTTAAACTAAATGAAAAATGATTTTTTATCATAATTAATTATTAAAATAATTTTAATATATGTGATTTTTATTTATTATTTTGAAAAACTATGTAATTTGGAATTTATATTAAAATATGAATAAAGTAGTAAATAATTTTAATCTTACTTGATCTCTTTTATATTATAAAATTTTGTTGAATAATTATTAATGTATTTATTTTAATATAATCATAATTGTTGTGTATTAATTATAGTTTTAGTAATTATTAATATGAAATTTATCAAAAAAATAATTAATTTTTTATTAATTTTATTTTTTAATTTATAATTGGAATTAGAATAGAAAAATATCAACAATATAATTATCATTATTATTATTTAAAATTTATAAATTATATCAATTTTATGATATCTGAATTAATCAATATCTCAGATTTTTTAATTTTTTAGGATTTTTTCAGATATGCATATCCGAAAAAATCTCTGACCATTTTTTTTATAGTTTTATCGGATATGCATATCGGAATTAATCAAAATCCCAATTTTTTTTTGTGTTTTCGGATATGCATCTCCGAATTAACCAAAATCCCAATTTTTTCGGAGATGCATGTCCGAAGGGTATTTTGGGATTTTCAGCAGGGATTTTCACCCCATGGGGGTGTATAAATAAATTATCAAAAATTTACTTTACGAGTTAATTGACTGACGGTCTGACTCAATAATAAAACAATTCTAAAGAGTCAAATATATTAATTCTATGACTTATCATATTTAACTCTAAACAACTCGAAAGCAACTCCGACAACTCTAAACATGTCAGAGTTACTCAAAACAAATAAAAATATGACTTTTAATAACTCATAACAACTCAATTAATATATTAAATACATATTAATTATTTGCTCAAGTATTAATGTATATATATATATATATATATATATATATATATATATATATATATATATATATATATATATATATATATATATATATATATATATATTCTGGACCGGCCCAATTATCTGAATTAGGTTAACCCACTTTTTGGCCCAAAGCACCCAGGCCCACGCGTGCTACAGCAATTCCCGGCCCGCTCCGGGCAAACATCAAACCTAACCGAGCACGCGGAAGCCTCGTGCTCGGTAACAGCTAACTCGCGTATTTCCAGCCTAGCGCCTCACACGGGTCCTCAGAAGTCGGAGCCTTTTCCGCATAAGATAATCCTATAAATAGCCCTCTGGCCATAGCGGGCAAGGTAATCTTTTTCTTACCCAAAATCTCTCACTTTGTTGTACCTTATTGTTCAAACACTTACTTTGGCATCGGAGTGCCTTGCAGGTACAACCATTTTTTCCCCTTCCAACCGCTCAGGATTTCAAGCCTTCACTGTTGCTGGTCATCTGATCTGCTCGGTAAGATCAGTGGCACCGTCTGTGGGAAATCTCAGCTCCCCCGTTTCTTTTTCTTGCACTTCTTGATCCATTCTTGTCCTCTGCAAGAATTCAGAAACCAAAGCTCTAGTTCAACCATCATTCATGGCTAGCAACAACAAATACTCCTCTTTCCTGGACGCTACAATGATCAATAAGAACGGCATCTCTGTCGTCATTCCTCCACCCAGAAATATCGTCCCTCGGGACGGTCTCACGGCGTCTCCTTCACCGAAGGATTTCTGCGACGACACCGTTCATCACCTCGGAGATACCAACGGCAAGGATAATCACGAAGAGGTTCTGGAGAACCCTTTCTCTTCCAAGGGTCCAACTCCCCAGGACCAAACTATGGCTGCCGTTCTGGCCGCCCTTGCGCAGACTAACGCCTTTATCCAACAGCTGAACGACAGGATAGGGGCACTTGAGCAGAAGCGTCGCTCAAAGACTCCCCCCAGCCACAAAACACGCTCCCAGCGCGACACGGTCCCCAAGAAACGCTCTCGTTCACCCTCCCCCAGGGAAAACACGGGCCCCATTTCCAAGAAAGGGTCGGGTGACCACCGCTCCCGACACTATTCACGCTCTCCTCGATAGAAAATAAGATCCAAGTCACCTCCCGCGAAGCACGACGACAACCGCAGGCGGCACAGGCGAAGTTGCAGCCGGTCCACCACTCCTTCCGCCAGCGATAAGGAGGAAGAGCGTCTGGCCCCTCTGTCCCACGCAATCTTGGAAGCACCCCTATCGGTCGGCCTAGAAAAGCCCCCGCCCCTAGGCACATACGACAGGACAGCCGACCCAGACGAACACATCGAGAATATCGACGCCCTCCTGGACTACAGAGGGGTTCCAGGCGCAATCAAATTCTGGTTATTCCCGACCACTCTACGCAAAGGAGCCATGACCTGGTACAAGAGTTTGCCCGATGAATCCATCACATCATGGAAAGTGCTCGGAAAGCTTTTTTTTAGGCACTTCACGGCCTCTCGAAGACACCCAAAGTCGGAAGCCTCCCTATAAGCCATCATCCAAGGGAAAGACGAATCCCTTCGGGCCTACATCGAACGGTTCAACAAAGATGCCGCACAGGTGTCCACAACCGCCACCATGAAGAAGTGCTTGCTCGAGCGGGGTCTCCGACCATGTTCAGATTTTGCCAAAGCCGTCGGGATCGAGACTCCCGCCACTCTGGACGAGTTCTTCCTCAAGGCCCAAGCATACATACAATACGAGGAAAAAGAAGCTGCTCACGCGGTCCACAACTCAAGACAGGAAGAAAATACTAAAGGTGCCTGTCAAGACGATTCTCGCCGAGGATCCGATAAGAAGAAAGAAGATAAAAGTCGAGACCCTAAAGACTACAAAGCACCAGCGGGAAAATTCCGGGAGTACACCCCTTGAAAGTGTCGAGGGGGCGCATCTTAAACGAGTGCGCGAACGCCGAGTTTCAGACGGGCAAGGTCCGTTTTCCAAAATCCATGCCTGCACGGCCGAACGATGACAAATCAAAGTTCTTCCATTTCCACAAAGGCCACGGACATAACACCGAAGACTGCATCCACCTAAAAGATGCAATAGAAATATTAATCCGAGAAGGACACTTGAAGCAGTATGCGAAAAAGCAAGAGGCGGCCAAGGAGGGAAAATCAATCGTCGAAGAGAAACCGACGGAAGATACGCCCGCCATGCAAGTGGCCATGAGTATCACCACACCGGAGGACCTTTACCTCCCCGATTGGGCTCGGGTGTCCTCCACCCCCTCTCCTCACAGTCCTTGGGAATTCTTCCCTTCCGCCATGGTCATCTCCGGGGGAGGATTTAGCAAACTCACCATCGGATTCGTAAAACGGAAATTCGACGAGCTAATTTCAGCGAATTCGAGCAAAGCTGCTACTCTTGACCTTGCCAAGGGCGACTCATTCCCCATTTAATTCTACAAGGAAGAATTGCCAGGCGGAGCACCCAACGCGACCATTCCCCTTCTTATTCGGGCTCGAATGGCCAACTTTGACGTACGCCGCATATTGGTCGATCAAGGAAGCTCGGTGGACATCATGTACTCCCAGCTATTCAAAACGTTGCAGCTAAACGACAGTCACCTCACCGCCTACGTAGGCTCACACCTACAAGGTTTCAATGGCACAGTGACGAAACCGTGGGGATTCGTCGAGCTTATCGTTTCGATTGGGTCGGCAGAAACCGCGAGGCCCGTCAAAGTCCAGCTCCTGGTCATCGATTTCCCCTCAATCTACCAATGCATCTTGGGACGCCCGACGCTGGCGGAACTGATATCCGTTCCCTCAACCGTGCATCTCAAACTCAAATACTACACGGCCAAAGGACAAGTCGCAACGCTCCAAGGAGACATCGAAGCGGCCAGAAGGGGTTTCGAAGCTTCCTCCAAGGGCCTCAGTTCTATAAAAGCAGCCGCTCAGGACAAAGCCGCAGACAACACGGGTCCCGAGCCCAACAAATATATGCCCCGCGTCGACACCGTCGACCTAGACAACCGCTTCCATAAAGAATCCAAAGGGAAAACAGACACAAAGACACCAGAGGAGGGTCTTCGCCCGATCCTCGACGGTGATTTTGAGCTGATAGCCCTCGGTGACGACCCGACCAAAGGAGTCAAGATCGGGACAGACCTGCCCGAACTAGCCAAGAGACAACTCAAGGCCTGCCTCAGGGAGAATGTCGATCTGTTCGCCTGGAGCGCGGTTGAGATGCCCGGCCTCGACCCGAAAGTAGCTTGTCACCACCTGACGATCGATCCCGCGTGCAAGGCCATCGCCTAGAGGAGAAGAAAGTAGTCCCCGGAGAAAACGGCTGCGGCCGAATTAGCTGTTAGGGACCTCTTAGAGGCTAAATTCATATCAGACGCCAAGTATACTACTTGGCTCTCTAATTTTGTACTTGTAAAGAAAGCTAATGGAAAATGGCGCATGTGCATTGACTACTCCGATTTTAATAGGGCTTGGCCAAAAGACGCTTATCCCCTACCTAACATAGATAAATTAGTCGATAAGTCTGCGGGTTTTAAATTACTATCATTTATGGACGCGTATTTCGGATACAACCAAATACCCATGTCTAAAACGGACAAAAAATAAATGGCTTTCATGACGGAATCGGGCAACTACTACTATAACTTAATGCCCTTCGGTCTAAAAAACGCCGGAGCAACGTACCAACGAATGATGAACAAAGTATTCTGAGCGGAAATCGGAGATATGCTCAAGGTCTACATGGACGATATGATCGTCAAATCCCAAGAGGAAACCAATCATGCCGTCCATCTCAAAAAAGTCTTCGAACAAGCACAAAAGTGCAAGATGAGGTTTAATCCCGAAAAATGGACCTTCGGGGTCTGAGCGGGAAAATTCCTTGGTTTCTATCTAACAAAAAGAGGAATCGAAGCGAACCCGGACAAGTGCAGAGCCTTTTTTGATTTCCTAACGCCAAACTCGAAGAAATTCATCCAATCTCTAAACGACATGCTCACATCACTATCCAGGTTTGTGGCCAAATCCGCCCAACATGCCCTCCCACTCTTCAAACTCCTGCGTAAGGAAACCGCTTTCGAATGGACTGACGAATGCGAGCATGCCCTCTCCCATCTCAAACAAGCCCTCTCGTTCCCACCTATCCTCTCAAGGTCGGAGAACGGAGAAACCCTCTACCTCTACCTTATCGTCGCTGCCGAAGCTGTCAGCGCGGCCCTCATCAGGGAAACCCCAGAGGGCCAGAGGCCCATCTACTTTACAAGAAAAGCGCTTCAAGGACTCGAGATCAGGTACCAGCAGATCGAGAAAGTCGCACTCGCGCTGATCACCGCGGCTAGAAGGCTGAGACACTACTTCTTAGCACACACCATAATCGTGCGCACTGAGCAACCCATAAAGTAGTTGCTCGGACGCCCCGACATGGCTGGAAGGATGCTCCGCTGGTCATTGGAGCTCTCGGAATTCGACGTAAAGTATGAAGGAAGAAAAGCCCTTAAAGCACAGGTTCTGGAGGACTTCGTGGCTGAAATGGCCTTCCCCCAAACAACGACCTGCAACGCCCGAAAATGGACCTTGTACATAGATGGGGCTTCCAGCTCGTCCGGAAGCGGTACGGGTATCATCTTGGAAAACAGGGAAGGAACACTAATAGAAGTATCACTATCACTTTCTTTCCCTACCTCCAACAACCAAGCAGAGTACGAAGCACTGCTCGCAGGACTACGTCTCGCCAACGACCTAGAGGCCAAAGAGATCGAAGTATTCACCGATTCCCAACTGGTGGCGTCGCACGTTTCAGGCGAATACCAAGTCAAAAGCGACCATCTCGCTGAGTACCTAAACCTCGTGCGCGAGAGGATGGCCCGGTTCAAGAACGCCAAGGTAAGGCATATCCTGAGGGAACATAATTCCCGAGCAGATGTTTTATCAAAACTAGCCAGCACGAGGAAAAAGGGGGCAATAAGTCCGTAGTCCAAGAGATATTGCCAAGACCCAGCACCAAATCTCCGACCGGGCTATTGTAACACCCTTCTAATACCCCGCATAAATAATAAATAATAATCAGAGTAAACATGAAAAAGGGCATTACAACTTCCAAATAATTAAACAATAATACTCATGTCATGCCATAAAAGAGAACGTCAACCAAATTTATTCAGATCATCATGTTTAACACAGCGGAATTATCTTTAACATCTGAATAACAAACAGCCAAGTCACAGACTTAAGACGTTAACATAAAATCCATCCAAAATAAAAGTTTAACAAGTAACTCTAAACGACGCCCCCAGTGTTACACGACCAGAGCATGACACGGACCCAACTGACTCTAACGAACTACTTGACGAGCTAATCCTCACCAAGTACGAGAGCTACTCCTCAATCTGAAAAGTAACAACAGTAAGGGTGAGTCTCATTCACATTTAACTAATGTTATAAGATATAGATAATAAAATATCATTTCACATGCCATTCACCCAATCACAGTTATGATCAGATTCAAACCATACAATCAGCAGGCAAACAACCAAATTAACACATATTATAACATTGGACAATCTTCCATTCATGTTATAATAGCAAAACAGCCTAATGCAATGCAACTACATGCATGTGGTACCAAAATCTGGGATAGCCCAACTCACCGACCCACCATCGTCAAGGATACGGTAACACCCACTCACTAATTACACACAATGGGAATTAGCTACCACTGATCCACCATCGTCAAGGACCAGCCACCAAATGATTATGAATGCATGCATCAACCATAACATGCTCATCACCCACATACATCGATCAATGTCATAATCATCAATAAAACACATATTTCATACCAACAATACATGTATAATAAACACCAGTTATAACCACGTCATCATACAGGTAGGACATTCATTAGTGAACCTATAAGCATATCCCACCACAACAAATAAGATCGAGTGTTTTAAAAATAATTCAATCCACAACTCAAAACACCATTTGAGTATATAAATTATTTGATTAGCTTCACTGTACTCGAAACGGCACCAAAATCCGGCTTACGGTTTAAAAGTTACACATTTTTAAACTTTTCAAAACGACCTGTCGCAACAACTAACAGCACGCGGCGCCACACACATTCGCGGCGCGGAACGAATCGGAACAACGCCTTCGCGGCGCAACCAAGATTTCGCGGCGCGGAATGAGAAGAAACTACGCCTTCGCGGCGCGGCCATACTCTCGCGGCGCGTACTGAGCACAACAAAAACTTCCTGGCCTTCTGCCAAGCAGTTCGCGGCGCCAACTCCTGGACGCGGCGCGAACTGGCGATTGCCAGCGCTCCGAATAGCAGAAAACAGCCTGCGATTTCGTCCCTCTTTCACCGAATCACTACCAAACCAAACTCACTCCAACCAGATTTCGCATACAGTGAAATAACACATATTATAACACATTTATAATACATTCAACCATCCAATTATCACCACACACGATCAATACAATTCATTATAAATCAATTCCCCCAAAAACCTAACATTTCTACAACCTAAGCATAACCCAATTGATCCGAATAACACGATCAAATTCTATCATACTACCTATAATCCCATAATAGAAGATAAACGGAAGAGTCCCCCCTTACCTGAAGGTTGATTCTTCGCTCTTCTTCGCGTCGCACTTCTTCGCTCTTCTCCTCTTTTCACGTTCAGACTTCTTTTCCCAAAACGCTGTAATTCTCTCTATTCCACAACTCCTTCTATTTTATGAAAATAAGCTTATCATTAGTAATGGGCTTCACCACTGACACCCCCCCTTCTACTACACGTGACCCTGGCCCATTAGCCTCATTATTTCCATTATTCTCAGTTAACTCAAATAATTCTAATATTTAATCCAAAAATTAATTAAATTAAATAAAAAATTTTATGGGGTGTTACAGCTAACACACGTGAACAGAATCGGAGACGTGTCCTGCTGGAGGACCTCTGTATACAACTACCTAACTAGAGTCCTCCTGTCGGACGACCCTAAAGAAGCCTCCGTAATTAGGAGAAGAGCCTTCTCGTACGTCCTAGTCGAAGATCGACTCTACCGACGAGGTTTCTCAATTCCTCTCTTCAAAGGCATCGACGAGAGCACGGCCCCCCACGTACTTAGAGAAATACACGAAGGAATCAACTCCCAAAACCTAGGGGGGAGATCCCTCGCCAGGAAAGCGCTCCGAGAAGGGTACTACTAGCCCACCATGCAGCACGACGCGAAAGAGTACGTTAAGAAATGTGACAAGTGCCAACGCTTCAGAGACATGCACCTCGCACCACCCAACGAACTCAAGACTCTGTCATCTCCCTGGCCGTTCGCGTGGTGGGGCATGGACCTCCTCGGACCGTTCGTGACCGGAAGCAACCAGAATAAATACCTCATAGTCGCAGTCGACTACTTTACCAAATGGATCGAGGCCAAGACATTGGACAAAATCACGTCCCTGAACGTGCTACGTTTCTATAAAAGAAACATCTTCGCTCGGTTCGGAGTTCCACTAGACATCATCACCGACAACGACACCCAGTTCACCGACGGGTGCTTCCAAGAATTCGTCACGAAATTAGGAACTAAACAACACTTCGCATCAGTCGAACACCCCCAGACAAATGGGCAAGCCAAAGCCGCTAACCGGGTAATCCTGAGGGGCCACAAAAGAAGGTTAGAAGAAATTAAAAAAGGATTGGTCGAGGAACTTCACACCATCCTCTAGGCCTACCGCACCACCCCACATTCTACTACCGGGGAAACGCCCTTCCGGCTTACTTACGGGACAGAAGTCGTGATCCCCGTCGAAGTACACGTGCCCACAAGGCGCGTCGAGGAACCCCTCGAGACGGAGGGAAACATCGAAGCCATCAGAGAAGAGCTAGACCTAGTCGAATAAATCCGGACAGGGGCCGCTCTGCGTGAGGCTTCGCTCAAAAAAAATCGCCCTAAGGCACGACGCAAAAGTCATCAAACGAGAATTCGAGATAGACAGTTTAGTGCTCAAAAGAAACCACAAAGATTCCCGCGAGGGTAAACTAGCCGCGAACTGGGAAGGCCCCTATCGCTTCCGAGAAAAGACCGAAAACGGGGCATACTATTTAGAAAACTTGCAAAGAGAAGAACTCGCTCGACCTTGGAACACTGAAAAACCTAAGCAATATTACAGCTGAACACAGGTGCGACCCAGGTACATGCCGAGCACCTCATAATGAAACAAAACGACAGAAGCCCGCCACGAATACCGAGCATTCTCGTCGTATGCAAGTACTATGACTGCAGAACGCCCCGCTCGGGAGGGGACCGTTTACTCCATGAGACTCAGAACTCAGCACAACGAGGCCTGAGACTCACCCTCGCCAGGAACTCGTCCCCGGCCATCGACCATAGTTCCACACACTAGGCGATCAACACATCATAATCGAGCGAACCTCCTAACTAAAGAAAAATGCAAACAAAAAACTACAACAAAAGTCCCTCTTTATTTATTGTTGGCAGGAGATACAAAATACATGCAATAAACAAAAGAAAAAAACACATCACTCTACCCGACGTGCGAACTCATCCGAATGAAGGTACTGATACCAGTCCTCATCCCACTCCGTCTCAGAACCATCAGCGTTGGTCATAACCCTCACGCTTGAAGACTGAGCATGCACGTCCAGACTGCGAGCCCCCTAAGAACGGGAAGAAGATCCGGTCGAAACCTTCTTCTTCTTCTCCTTCACCTCCTTGACTCCACGGGAGCATGAGGTTGTAGAAACCTTCTTCCCCTTAGCACCACCCATTCCTGCGTAAAAATGAAGAAGCAGAGGCCCATAAGACCTCCTTTTATAGGAAAAAGGAAAGGGAACAAAAACGCTTGGGAAATGGACAAAGCATTAAAAGACAAAACCGTTGGAAACCAGCGACGCGCCGCCCAAGGGGTCAAAATGCATGCACACAGACTTCAAGAAACAAACACAACAAATAAAAGCGTTAAAAATAAAGTACGATCAAATTAAAAGACGAGCAAGAAGCCCGAAAATGTGCCCGACTAACGGCCGTGAAGGCCAAGCCGGTAATATCCTTACAAACCAAAACGGGGGGCATTCCCCCCGGAACATCACAACAAAATAATAAATGGCACGCAGGCCAAAAACTTAAACACAGTAAAACTTCATACACCTTCTTCCATTTGGGTCTCCTCGGTCTCCTGGGTTGTTGGATCTTCTCCAAAATTGGGAGAAACGATCTGGTCACCGTCCATCCGGTGATAGGGCCCGGTGCCCTCGGTCACCAAGTCCACCTCAAGCTTCTTCAGTTTAAGCTGGGCCACGGTGGAGTTGTAGGTGTCCTCGACGGCAGCAACACAGTCGCCTCCCAAAACCTGTATGTACTGAATCAAATATGCCCGTGTCAAGAGGGCTCTCTCCTTCTCCGTCTCATCCTCAGCCGGGGCCTGAGACCGACGAAGAGAAGCCTCCTTGACAGAGGAAGACAGCATCACCCCATACAAAGTTCGATAGAGCAGCGTATATTGGCCTTGCACGTCTGCCAGAGCATCTTCTTTAGCGCTCAACTGAGCCCTCACGGCCGCCAGCTCCTCACCCTGCTCCTTCAGCTCCTGATCTCGTTCCTCCAGAGCAGACGCCTTAACCTTGACGTCCTCCTCAAGCCTCTTCGCGGCGTCCACGGACAAAGGCGCTGAACGGGCATACAAGGCAGCAAGCCCGAGAACCCTGACCACAGCGGAAGCATCCAGCACCAGGAACCTCTAGCAAACAGACGGCTCCAGACCTTCAATATGAAGAGACTCTGCCTGAGGAATAGTCAGAGAAGGCCCGCCCTCAAAAAATCAGGGCTGGAGGAAACACGAAGGCAGAGTGAAGACATCACCGACATTCTTCCGGGTCAAATCCATAGCCTCAACCCTCTGTCGCTTGTGACGAACCAATGCATCCGAATCTGGCTGCTTGCGGAGAGGAGAAGGGTGAACCATGACCGGCCTCAGGGATTCGCCTTGGTAAGAAGCCCGCATCGGAGATCCGACAGCCACCGGGTGTTGCACCCCAAAATTTGCCCTTTTTGTTTGAGCTATAAGTTATCCAAGAAGTTTATTTCGTTGTTCAAAAAGGGAAGAAAAATAATAAAGAGTTTTCATGGTTTTAAGGAGATATGGTGTGAAATGTGGTTTATAGAGTGGAAATACGAGAAAATTCACAAGTCTTATTTGGAAGGTGATATGAGCTGAGTTCCCATGTGTCCCCGACTGTTTCAATGTTATCTACAACTTTCGTGTTTTACTCGAAAACCAATTCTATGAGGAAGGTGGTTGAATTTGCAAATTACTTGAGCTTTCACGGTGAAAAATGGTGCTGAATGTAGGTTTTCGGGCCTTAGAAAACTCATATCTCATGATTCGTTTGTCGGATTTGCTCAATTTTTTAACTGGAGCTCCGTGCCATTATTATCAAGATTTCATATGTTTGGGCCGTCGACCAATTATGCACTGAAAATTCCCAGCATTTTGAGGAACGTCGTAATTTTTTCGATGAAAATTGTATTTTCGGGTATGTCGCGACAAGTTTGAAAATTTATAACTTATTCGATTTTTATCGTATGAAGTCCATTCCAGTGGAATTTTCTCGGAAATTTCGTTAGCTTCGATTCTTCGTCAGACATGCTTGTTCAGATTTCGAGCCGAGGATGGAGTTTTATCGAGTTATTTGAGCGGTACGCACAAAATTCTGCTCAGTCGCGCCAGATGAATCGGCGTTTCTCGTCATTCAAACGCGCATATTTTCTTCATCGCTTATCGGATTGAGACAATTCTCGCGGCTACGATCTACAAATTTAGTCATCTTCGAGTTGATGTTGGTCTCGCTTTCAAACTTCGCACCGATTTGCGTTTCCTCGAAAACGAGCCAAAAAAGAGATAATTTAGGGCGTTTTGGACGTTTCACCACTCACCAAAAATTATGAAAAACACTTTCTCTCAATTCTCTCTCAATTTTCTTGGATCAAAACCACAAAAACTTCATTAATCTTCATCAATTCAAGATCAAATCTCAAGACCAAATGAAGATCAAAGAAAGAGTGAAGAATCTCCTCTCTCATTGATCATCAAATTCGGATCTCTCTCTCCCTCAAGGCTAGGGCGCGCCTCTCTCTCCCTCTCATATTTTGGATTTCGTTCGTGTTTGTGTCGTGTTCGCCTTTGTTTTAATCCGATCTCATTTTCTTCGTTTGATCCAGTAAATTCACTACAAACCTTGATAGATCATCAATTTTGTTACTTAATTCGACATTGATCATGATGATTTTTGATTGCGGACGATAGATCTATGATAATTGATGATGATAATTGCTTGTTGATAGAATGATTCGTGTTGATCTTGATTATTTGATTGAATTCTAGATTTACCAGTGAATTGTTGTTGATGATACATGCATGTTGCTTATGATACAAGAAATTGCACCCAGCAGGTCGACGCATGCTTTCTGCAGGTCGACGCACAGTTGTGTTTTTTTGCTTGTTTTGCTTCCTAACTTCAATCTTTCGTAACGTCTTACTCGTAACTCCGATTTGCACGTTCTTTATATCGTTGGAAAGCTTGTGAAACGTGATATCTCATGAGATTATTGGTATTGATTGATTTTAGTTTATTCATGTTTGTTTTCCCTTTGAAATTTGTTGTCCATTTCATGTGTGCGTTGATTATTCATTTGTTCTTAGCTTATGATGCAATAACGCAATTCCGATTGCGATGTTTGTTATCTCTAACTTGTGTGCTAGTGTGCAAGGATTTTGGATAGTCACTGATCGAGGCTTATCACTTGAGTGTTCCGCTTTATTTGCGGGACACGATCTCATTCACTCGCATCGGGTTCTCATCTTGGAGACACGTTTCTGTTGCTTTATATCTGCTTGCTTGGTTTGCTTGTATCTCTTGCAGGTGTATTGTGACTATGCTCGACGCATACGTCAACACGTGATTTTTTTCACGACGTCAACCCTTATTTGCTTACATGGTTAATTGATGTGCTGATTATTTGCTCTTACTTTGCTAGCTCGCTTGCGGGATCTCTGGTTTTCTTTCTTATTCTGCTGCAGTTTACGGATCATAATCCGTTTGGTACTGAACTCGTTTCATTTTATCTCTTCTCGCACTTTATCGCTTCTTCGCATCATCCTATAACACGAGAAGTGGGACTTAGACATTCATCTGGCCAAGCCCTCGAAGGAGGCTCTATTTTTGTTGGTGTGTTTATATTTGTGCTTTGCGGCAGGGAGTCACAGTGTAATAAGACCTAAAAGGCATTCCGTTAAGTCCTCATGGAAGGCATGCAGAAAAGGTTAGAAATCAACCCCCGCCCAATCTCATCGAGTCCGTTCGGTAAGCGCACGCTACGCGTTGCTTGCTTCTGAACTAGCACAAGATCTTGTTATCGATTATGTCAGGAAAAGGGTTCATGCAATCGGACCCCCGCATTTCTTACAGCTCATGTTGACCGACGTTGATGCTCGGTGTACGCACGCACCGTTTTCCTTTTGGATCCGTGACGGCTTGGTTGCTGAGAGGGACTCGCTCCTCTTGTCTATGGCCCGATCATTTTCGCGAGGTCTAATGCTTGGTTGACTCGAGTGATCCGCTCCCTTTGGCTATGGCGGGACCGCTTTTCTACTATTCGGCCTGCACCGATGGTTTTGTTTGCTTTACGAGCGGAGCTCGTTTGTGTGATATTCTTGTTTGCCTTTTGCTTTCTCACCGTAGGTTGCTAGTTTAGTTTAGACTTGTACCCTTTGTATGATAACATAGGTAGCAAGCTTTCCGCCCTTAGCTTAGGTATTCCTCATGCATTCTTTAAAACACAAACCACACTCTTTGATTTTCTTTTCTTAAGAGCTAGTTATATCCGCTCCATTCCCAAGCATAAGCCTCCAAAGGTCGAGCATCATAGTGTGAATGTAACTCGTTCACCTAAAAAACACAAAACAAACAGAAACTAGTTAGCCAAGCTACGATACCTCTGATTCCTCAAAAAGGATACGTAGGCAGCGGGGTAGGGCCCGTGCGAGTATAACTCTTTCTTTTCCCTACATTCTGCATGCATTTTAGTCCAGATTAGCGCAGTTTGCTTACATACCCATAGTTTTAGACACAAGTGTGGATACCATCGAGTACAATGGGCGCGTGAGGTGCTAGCACCTTCCCCTTGCGTAACCGACTCCCTTACCCTTTTCTCTGGTTGTGAGACCGTTGTTTTGTTTTGTGTTTTGTTGGCATTCCATTCCTTTTCAGGATAAATATGTTAGTGGCGACTTTGTTGATTTTTGCGGGTAGCGACAGCTGGTGACTCTGCTAGGGACGTCTCGACTTATTGCGGTTCCGGACTTAGCGAGTCGATCCTAGCGCTTGTGTGTTTATCTTTGGGTGTTTTACTGCTTTGCATATTTGCTTGTTTGCATTGCATTCTATTTGCGCTTTTACTTTTCTGCATCATATTTTGGACTGTCTGGATTTCTATTGGTGGGTGGGTGTTACAAGAGGTAAAAGGCCCATTATAACTGAGACCAGTTCCGCGATTAGACATCCGGATCGAGGGGAGGTTATCAAAACTGAGACCAGTTTCGAGATACAGACATCTGAAACGAGGGGAAGTTGTTTACATCATTATAATTGAGACCAGTTCCACGATTAGACATCCGGATCGAGGGGAGGTTATCACAACTGAGACCAGTTTCGAGAAACAGACATCTGAAACGAGGGGAGGTTGTTTACATCACTATAACTGAAACCAGTTTCGCGATTAGACATCCGGATCGAGGGGAGGTTATCACAACTGAAACTAGTTTCGAGATACAGACATCCGAAACGAGGGGAGATTGTTTACATCATTATAACTGAGACCAGTTCCGCGATTAGACATCCGGATCGAGGGGAGGTTATCACAACTGAGACCAGTTTCGAGATACAGACATCCGAAACGAGGGGAGGTTGCTTACCTTTTTTCTAAGTATCAACACTTAGTTAAAAAAGATAGATTGCGCATTCTACATGGCCATCCATTCACCAGAATCCGCATAACGTGTTTCTACAGGAGTTTGTTTCCTCATTCCCCGTTGAGTGCGATAACGGGATCGAATCATGCAAGGATTTTATTATCACTACAACATCTCAGGAACGCCCAAAATTCGGGTATTCTTTGGTATTTAAGTCTCTCTCATTCCGAAGAGATCAAGATATCAATCTTTCTCCCTCCGAATGAAAGAAACTTAAATAGGGGCATCTGTCATACCCTAATTTTGACCCTCCCCCCCTGAGATGTCATACCTTCAGACTTTTCATCAGATTAAAACAAATGCTCAGAGCAGTCACCTATTCATCTAGTACTTAATCGGGGATGTTCAAGAACAAAAAGAGCTCAGGCAAAGGATCAATCAATAGAAGGATTAGTCTCTAATACAATCATAGGACTCAAAAGCTTCATTTTATTCACCTATGATTGATTAGATACCAATCATCTGGACCTAGGTTTGCTTAGTTCACCAATCTAGGGATTTGAGCCCATCAAGGACTAAAATCAGGGACCACATTTGGGAAACCCTAGAAATCCCCAGGGCATCATTCAAAGGCTTCAATCATCTTCAAATGATCCATATAACAATATCCATAAGGCATTACACTTCAATTCAAGATCTACAGTCATCAATTCCATCTGGTCGACAATTAGGGTTTTTGACCTAATTCACCAAGATAGTTGACTTTTAATCAGGACATGGATCCAAAACTCAAAACATGGCTCAGGAACTTCTACTACCTCAATATAATCCATTTACATCACTCATTTAAGGAGGAGAACTTGATTCATCACAAAAGTCCAAGATTTCACTTCATTTGGAAAAAGTCAACTGTACAAGATTACCTTTGACTTTTGGGATTTTTAGTCAAGCCATGACTTTTAAAGATCAATATCATCAATATATGATTATTAAAGTCATTTGGCAAAAGAAATTCAAGAAAATTAATCATGGATCAAAAAGTCAGGAATTAGGGTTTATAAGGGTATTTTGGGAAATCAAAATTTTGCTTACACACTCAAAAAACTCCCAAAATGAAAGTTGTAGATCTTGCAAAATAAAACAACATCTTACAATGCAACCTTTTTCAAGAAATCAATCATTTAAGAGATTTGGGAATTTTGAAGTTTTAGGTCATAAAAACTTAGAAAAATTTCTAAGTATTTTGACCTAGTTTTCTTCAAACTTTGGGCCTGTTTTACATAAATTTCCCAAATGATTTTGGAAAAACTCCAAACTAATGAATTGAATTACATATTAAGGGCTTTCCAAATTGTGCTCAACCTTCTCCAAATTCATTTTGAGCTAGGAGTTATGCTTGGTCAAAGTTGGCCTCATAAAGGAAAATTATAGGTCATGTACAATTTGAAACTTTGCAATTTTGTGCATATGGCCTCACTAATGGATGCTACACGACCCATAACACATCTGCAAACATACCATGCATTCATTTTCACCATGGCATAATAATTGAAGAAGATTTCCAAAAGCAAGAACATGTGATTATGTAATCATTACTTTTGAGAATTTATGGTAAGTAATGATTCATCAATTGGAATCTTCTCCTAAGCCAATAGAAAGCCTCTACTTATCATAAATGTTCCCCAAGATCAGATAGAATCAATGGATAGGGAGCTAACTCGGTTTAGCCATCATTGCATTTTGGAGATTCTTTGAATTTCTTCATGGCCAAGAAACCAAAACTCTCTCATTAAGCAAGCTCACTCCCTCAATCTGTACAGAACTCTTTGCCTATAAATACAAGTTCCATCCTTCATATTAATCACACCAAAGCAACTCCAATTCTTGCTTTCTCCTTCTCTCCCTCATGCTTATGGTTTTCAAAAGTTCTTTGGCAAGAAGAATCGAATTCTTCAAACCAAAGCTTTTCTTTTGAAATTAAGAATTCTAACATCTCAAGGAGGTTCATTAGAGTTGATCCAAGCACCTGGATCACTTCTGTAAGTGGAGAAGCACCATAGTCACTCTCACTTTGAAGCTTAAGCAATTGGAGGTCTATAGAAGAATTCAGAAGGTGTCAAACAAATCTAAGCACATCAACATGTTCCTAGAGGTGTAGTGAAGCTATTCAGATGCCTGTAACACATCTGTAACCACAGAATCACCAACCTCCATGTTCACTTGAAGCTCAAATGGAAGGTGTCGAGAAGGGCAATTCTGAAGCATTCAAGTTACAATAAGCATTCAGTTAGCATCACTGAGTCCCCAGGAAGCTTTTAGGATCATTCAGCCATAGCTAGAAGTTCTCCAACATAGCCATCGACCTCCATTTTCAGAGGTATTTTTTCAGACTCTAACACTCATATTTAAGTACTCTTCTTGATATATTTCAACACCATTTCATTCAGCATCATCAGAGGATTAAAAACCCTCTATCACCATTTATTTATCTTACAGTATAGCCATTTAATTTCATTTTTCAATTTTTAGTGTTCTTCATGTCTTTTATATAATTTGTTAGTTATAGTTAATTATAGCTTATGTTAGTTACATATTTGAGTTCGTGAGGAAATTTAGAGTGAAATCCATGTTTACATCACCCTGTTTGGTTGAGAAACGAGCAAGTTCACAAATTCAAAATTTGAGAGCTTGAGGAAGACGACGACCATGGTTGTGGCGCGCAAAATTCAAATCTATGGGCCAGGTTTATTTTATTTTGAATGGTATGCGTTTTATAAATGAATTCATCGTTTGCCCTAGTGGCCTCACATTCGCTCTTAGTCTCCTCGTGCCTCAAGTCTGGGGTTCGAATCCCCCTCGCCCCAGACTTTTTGATTCTTTTATTTTTTCAAACATTTCTAACTCATTTTGAAACAAAACCAACTACGCGCGTGTTATAGTCACCAACGGGGGCTTGGCCCAGTGGTATTATTTTGAACGTGTGACCATAAGGGTGTGGGTTCAAACCATGGTGGAGACAAACCTATTTTTTTTACCACTAATTTCCTTTATTTTCTTCACAACTTCACATAATTAATTCACCTATCAAATTAAATCATTTTTACTTCATTTTTCACACACTTCTCATTTAATATATCTATTTTGAGGATATACCAAAAAATCATAAAAAATATATTATTTTAGTATGTTTTAATTAGGTTTAAAATCACATATTTTAAGTATATTTTAATACCTTAAAAAATATAAAATTCACTTGATTTTTAAAACCCAATCTCTTGTAAATATTTTTGTGATAAAACCCTAATCATTTAGGTCTTAATTAGGTATAGACTTTAAGTGCAAATCATATTTTATATTTTATTCTTGTAAATATTTTATTTTTACAGATAATCAACTATTTTCACAACAGTAATCATTTCAAGTGCAAATCATTTTCAACTGTTTCTTATAAACAGTAAATTGTTCTTTGGGCCTCTAATAGAGTGTAAGTCCCAACACCTTTTTCTTTTCTTAGTTTGTTCTCAAAAACTGTATTTACAAAATCTTCTTTCTATTTTCAAAACATTCTTCTGGTATTTGAAGGGCATTATTCCCGGTGAAACTCTTCAGATACCTATGTGACCTATGTCCATCTTCACTTCTTCTGTTTTCAAATAACCTTTAACTGTTTATCATAAATATTCAACTGTTATCAATAAAACAACAAAATTACTGGTGAGGCTTTGTACATACATCTTCAAAGGCCTCCACTCCATCCAGGTTAGGCTTTATAGCTTTCATTTTACAGTCCTTTAAATTACTGTCAAATATAAACTGTTTATATATTAGAACTACGTCTGAGTGTAAACCTTAGGACAGTTAAACTATATATATATATATATATATATATATATATATATTATAGGATTATGGCCTAGGATTGAGAATGTCTTCCAGGTGAAGGCTCTTTCCTAATTAGAGATCTTTTAGTTCAAACCCTCAAGATGAATTATTCCCGTTGAAACACCTTGAAAAAGCCTTAGAACCCAAACTAGGACACATCCACCCAAGAGGAATTATTCCCGGTGAAACCTCTTACCCTTTTGCTTAGAGCCAAAATAAGTTCAACACTACATAGCTTCCTCTTGTGCTATAACAAGGACCCTCGATGACCCACGATTAGCCTCCTCTTGGGCTTTGTACAAGGACCCACAGGCTTCTTAAAAGCATTCCCAGCTTCCTCTTGAGCTTGTATACAAGGACCCGTCAGGTTTCTTATAAATATAGTAACAGGTCTTTAGTTACCTTTTAGCCTATCCTGGTGATTTTCCTCCACTCTTTAAACCATACTTTAAACAAGCTAAGATTGTCTCAATCTCATATTGAGTACACCTTTTGGAGTGAGAGACATGGACAGTCTCTGTCACCCTTATCTTCATTAATCTTCCTTAGTAGAGTCTAGGATCCATATTTGTTTATCCTTGGTCAGTGTCAGCCTTAACCTTGGGCCTCATACAAGGCATGAAATAATGACTTCCCTAGTTAAGAGTCAGCCATAATTCTGGGCTTTGTACAAAACACCAAATGAAATCCATCAAATAAATGCTCTCCAGCTAGAGTCAGCCTCAATTCTGGGCTTTGTACAGAACACAAAAACTCCTTAGTTTAAGTCCATCCCCGGTAGAGTTATCTCTCAGGGTCAATAAAATAATAAATCAATCAAAAGCCTCAAGCTTAGGCCTCATTCAAGCCAGCTAAAAATCAAATCTTTCAAATAATAGATAGACATAGCTCATCTTCATAGGTAGGTATTTCTCCTATCTTACCATAAACAAACAATCATTCAAAACAAACAATCATTTCAAACAAACAATCATTTCAAACATTCTCCCATTTAGGACTCGTGAAAGGCATGCTCTGGCTACATCCCAGACTTGTACAACTTTCCCTAATTTGGTTGAGAATCTTTCATTCAAGAGGCATGTTGGCTATCATACTTGATCAACCAAGTAGGCTCCCTCTCTTAATGAAACAATTTTAGCTTTTCTGTCACTTTAAAAATGTTTGTGGTGGAATAGTAGAAATACCTTTTTGTAAAGATGATTTCATGTCTCTTTACTGTAAACAGAGCTTTAATTCAAGCTTCAACCTTGAGCTTCAAGCAAGGCACCAAAAATAATTAAAATCCCTAATTAGTTCTCCGAACTACAAAAAGCTCTGACTTCCATTAGGGATATGTAGGCATGAGGTTCACAAGGAATCTCAGCGAGCTAACAAAATACCAAAAATAGTCAGTCTGCATGTTTTTCTTTTTCAATTCAATCCTCTCTCTTAACACAAAGGAGAAACTTTCCCAATAATAAGCAAAAAACACAAACACATAGACACAGAGAAGGTTCCCGTAGAGTACTACGGATATGTAGGGTGCTTAAACTCTTCCCTATGTATAACCGACCTCTCGGACTCCAGAATTTCTAGTCTAGGTGAATCCCCACACTTAGCAAACTCCTAGGGTTTATTTGAGATATTTTTCCCCTTTCCTACTCGTAGGATAATTAAAACGTTCGTGTGATATCGTAGGAAGAACTGAAACAAAATTCATCCCGCCCCGGGCGCATTCTCCTTCCAAATTCCGCGTGAAGGGTCTAGCGTGTCGTCCTCCCAAGTGAAACGGGGAGGTAAAGAAAACGACACCACATATACCATTTGAGGCCGAACCTTTGACTTTGTACTATGTGTGTTATCGGCAGTCCAGAATGCCCGGTGGGCGGCACTAAGTCCCACCATCTTGCATCATTGCATATTTACTTTTCCAAAAAAATGATGTACAAAAAAAAAATAACAAACATTTGAATGTCATGTCTTTCAAGGCCATTCAAGAGTTTAACCTCTGATTTGATTATTCTGTATCTGGTTGCCATGTCCTATCTGAAAGTGGGATGAACTTTTTGGATACCTGAAAACTAACAAACATTGCATTCATATTCATGCATTTCATTCGTTCATGCATAACAGGTACCAGATGGTTTTCATGTTGCTTATCTGGTTTTGTGTCCAACAGTGGTTGCTCACCCTTACTCGCACCGCTACAGTACACGTGCAAATCGGAAGCCAGATATGGAACAACTTCGTGAAGAGTTAGTTGAAATGAAGGTTCAAATGGGTTTGTTCATGGTAGACATGTAAGCTATGGTTCGCCGTCATGAGTCCTTAAAGAAGGAAAATGTTCAGTTGAAAGACCAAATGAATTTGATTATGGAAGAGCTGAAGAAGAAGAAGAGCGATCACGCGCCTATGGAGGCAATTGAGATTGTTTCTGCACCTCATCTTTTGGAAACTATGGTAACCAAAGAGGTGCTCACTCCTCATCCTTTAAGCCAAGGAGTATCTCTCACTTCACCTTCCCACCAGAAGTCAATTTCTCCTCCTCAAATTGAATCAAAGATCGAGATCTATCCTTTGAGAAGGGAGAATCAGAAGAAAAAAAGTTTGAGCCAATTCAGATGCTTTATGCTCAACTGTTGCCATGCTTGCTTAAGTTTCAATTGACCGCACTCCGTACTACAAAGCCCTTTGCGAATTTTCCTCATAACCGGGATGGTGGTGTTCGTTGTGAGTTCCATTCTAGAGCAACTGGTCATGACATTGAAAATTGCAAAGCCTTGAAGCATACTGTTGCGGATTTGCTAAAATTAGGGGCATTTGTGTTCACTCCAGATGGGTTGGGTATTCAAGTCAATTACGTCCCAACTCCAGCAAATAAGAGGATAATTCCTTCTTATTCTCGAGGCTCTACTTCACGTCTTATGGTACCTGGATTACCACCTGGGGCTATTTGTAAGAAACCAATGCAGGGATGGAACAGACATCACCCATACGTCCCCTCGGATCAGTGTAAGATAAAGGGACAACCAAGAAGATTCGATCCAATTCCGGTGCCTCATTGTAATACGGTGAACTGACTTTATTCGAAATGTCGCAGTAAGCAAGAGTCGCCACCGACTTTTATTTTATCCAATTATAGAAAGGCTAAAAGAACAGAAAAAGACCTTTTAAAAAGATTTTGAGTTCGGGGGGTAAGTTATACAAAGGGAAGGTGTAAGGCACCCTTTGCATCCATGGTTTTCCATGGGCTCTTAATTGCTTAGCTCACTTGTTTGTTTGTTTGAAATTTTTTTGAATAAGTTTGAATAAGAACTTTAGCTTGTAAATAAGCGTAGTCTTTTTGAGTTTGGTTTGAAAAGGAGGTGTAAAAAGGATTTTTGAATTTAGAGCGAGCAATTAGTAGCAACTACCCTAAGTTAGAAAAAATTGTTCTTTTAGTCTTTCGGGCTATCCATACCATAGGAGGGTAGGAAGTCCTTGTATTGGAAGTTGAAGGGTCATCGAAGTTATTGTTCGCCATAAGACTGTCCTTGCCATAAAGAGGGCAGGTAATCTATGGGAAGGATATAATAGTCATTTTATCTTTTTAGGCATCATGCGAGGATACCATAGCAATAGGGACAATCATTCTTTATAAGGCAACCTCGAGGGAGTTTCAATAACTTTGAAGGCAACAGGCAACATTGCTTTAGGTATCCTCGGAATCGAGGGACTTGACTATTTAGTACACTTAGAGGCAACAAATAAATAAGGCAACAAGGCAACGAGAGGGATTACCCTAAAGGTGTGTGTGTGGCACAATCAGGTGGTTAACTTCGATGATATTTATCTTGTAAACTAGTGATCTATGTTCAATTCATGGTTATCACTCCCTAAATTACTAACCACGCAATTAAAATAAAATAAAGGCAGAGATAAAATTTCCTACGTTATTACAATAAACACCTGCGGGGATGGGGGAATTAAAACAGAAAATAAGAAATATAAATAATTAATTTAATTATCTTTATCTTGAGCCTTGATCTTCCTCGATCCTTCGATTGACTCTGAACATCTGAGAATTAAACAGAAAACAATAGGGGAACAGTGAGTGTATGAGGAATTCATTAACAGATGAAGTAAAACCTAATTGAACCTACAAGGCAAAGATTAAAAATAAAATGATATTTAAGTAAAAAGGAATCAGAACTTAGCTTTTCGATTGGTATGGTGCGCGGCTGAAGAATCCTGATTAACCCTGAAAAATGAAGAAGAGAAAGGTAGAAAACTTTTTGTGGCAAATAAAAGACATTGATAAGAAATAAAAAAGGTTCTGAAAAAGGCAAAGGTTTTGAAAACATTCAGGTAAACCCTGATTTTTAGGGAATGGAGGTTTTATGAGAAAACTCAACACATATAGTTAATGGACAACGCCTACCAATAACAGTGATTAGCTATCATGATAAAATCAGGGCTCAAGGTATAAAATAAATTTGATTAACCCAAAAATTAAAATGGTATCCTAAAATAACTATTAGCCTGAAAAATAATTATTTTAACATTATAAGACAAATCGGATTTTCGATTTAAAGGAAATAATGGTGAAAATATTTATTTAATTAATTAATGAATAACATGTTTTAAAAAAACTAATTTTTAAAATGATAAAGAATAGAGAAAAGAAAATAAAATAAAAAGTTTTTACAAATAAAATAAATAAATAAAAAAATTAAAAGATGCTTAGCTGTGATTGGGCGTGACATGCTTGTGAAGTTCCATGGTGGGCTTGCGTTTTGGATCCTTAGATTTGAAAGCGTAGGAGATCCAATGGTAGGTGTGTGAGGATGCACCATGGCCGTACGCATGCTAGATCTCCATCTGAACAAACGTAGTAAACGAGATAAAATTAAATGTAGATACCTGGAATCGAACCCAGGTTCATGGAATCCCTTGCTTATTACGCTTTCCAGTGGGGCTACAATGCTTTGATGTTAGTAACATAGCAATCAATAAATAAATATAAAAACAGAATTAAGTACTAAATTCAAACTTAAGTCAGCGCTGGGCCCCGCGAGAGTATTGACTGACGAATGGGAGAAAGAGAGGGGAAGCATCGGGAACACTGAATGACCACTCAAAGCTCAACACGCATGGAGAGAGAAATTTTGTGTCTGACTTGCCAATCACACCGCGCCGCGTGTGATCCACTACATTCCATCATCTTCTTCAACTTTCAGTTTCTCATTAGCTACGAAATTGGTGTCGGTTTGCTATGGTTTCTGGAAACGTGATTCATAGCAAACATCCTGAAAAAACAAAACTCATATACACACGTTAGACAAGTCACCAAACCACCCAGATCACCTGATTCGGTCGTGAAAAATTCAATGGTGCCGATATTTTGGACGGACGAAACCCGTAGCCATGAGAATGCAAGCATCAAAGCTTGGAGCTTCATCAATGGTGGATTCTTATTCCTGTACTAAAGTTTGTTATTCATACGTCAAACGTGTTCTAACAAGGTATATTAAGAGTTGTATACAAACAAAATCGAATCATGATGCATGAATGAAGAAGTTAGAAAACCAAAAAAAAGTAAAGGTAACATTGATGATGGATGGCGAGTTCTGGTTCGTCAATGACTTCAGGAACGATTGGGATAAGCTCCTTGGACCTTCAGGAAGACAATGGAACGGTTGAAAGTGGCTGAAGCTTACTGAGAATGATTTTGGAGCGTGCCCTACTTTAGAGATTTTTCTTGCCTTATGAAACCCTATTTCTCTTGGCCAGATTTCGTCCCCCCTTTAGGTTTTATGATACTAAGTATATATAGGAGAGTGATTAGGTCAACAAAATGCAACAACATCCTTGATTGGCAATAGAGAAGATTTGATTCAAAAATCACATGAAACTTTCTAATTTTGAAACCAATCTTACTCCTTTCTCTCTCCACGAATTTTCAATCAAATATTTGATATTTTAGCCACTCCATATGATTGAAAAACAAATCCCTTTCATTTAATTCATTATTTCACTATTTTATTTGATTTAATTTGGTTTTAAATGAATAAAATCCAAAAATAAAAGAAATAATAATAATAAAAATAATGGAATGGTCATATGGACGTGGGATGAGCTTAAGATCATGTTCCAAGACCAAGATTTAGGCCCATGGGCTCAAAAGAACAAAAATTCTTCACTTGGTACTTCATGCCCTTTCCTAAAATCTTCCAACTTTAGAAGTGCGTATCTCTCTCAACTTTAACCCTATGGAGGTGTTCTTGATATTTTTAGAAAGATCAAGATGTCCTTTAAAACCTCCTTTCTGGTTTCATCTCAATTGAGTTTACCATGTTCAAGTTATGAGCTTTGAGAAAAAATGACTTTTTGCGATCTCTTAGAAGGACCTGTAATGTTTTGGCTCATATCTCTCAAATGAAGCATTTTTAGACCTAGCATGTGAGAGACAAAGTTGTAGAGAATTCAATTTCCTTCAAAATGAGCTTTGGATGGGAAATTTCTTATGTTCCATGTGAAAGTCATGGCTGGTCAAAGTTCAGTTGACTTTCTCCTACGAAAACCCTAATTTAGAAACTTTTGAAATTGTTGATTTCTGATCTTTCCTTGATGAACCATGATCAATCCTTGATCAAATGGTGAATGATACTTCAAAATAAGGATGTTGACAAAAAATCAGGAGTTTTGACTATACTTTGACCACAGTTGACTTTTAGGTCAAACTAGTCGACTATTGACTTTCAGAGCAATTGAGTGACTAATCTTTTGTATTGAGCCCTGAGTTTTGTTATGGAGATAGTGTGGAGTGTCATAGGCCATATGGGATGCCTTAGAGCCATTGATTCATTGATTTTCCTTCAGAACAGCAAAACCCTAAATCTTTGAGCCTTGTTTAGGAGAGGGTGTCTTTGAGCTTTGTACCTTGATTTGAATTTTGAATAGGAGAAATAGTATGGGAAAATTTTGGGGTATGACACTTATGATCAGTTATTGACCCTTTTGCTCGAACTTCGGATGGTCGAATTACAAGAGCTTCCTCTTACCTTGACTTGGGTTCCGGAAGGGAAGAAAAACAAAGCTTGTGAGTATCATTCTGGGGCACCTAGTCATTCGATTGAAAATTGTTGGGAATTTAAAAATAAAGTGCAAGACTTGTTGGACCAGAAGATTATTCAGTTTACTCAGACGCCTAATATTGTCAACAATCTGATGCCTACTCACAGAGACTCGGGCGTGAATGCTATTGAGAACGAAGGTATGAGTGTAGTATCCGATGTAGGCCGTTTGACTTTGCTGTTGCTATCCGCGAAGCAGTATCTGATTGACAATGGAATAATCCCGGATTGTGGAATTGATTGTGTGAATTGTAAAACTCAACCTAAAGGCTGTGATGAATTAAAGAGCACGATTCAGAAATTCATGGATGAGGGTCCTTTGCAATTTTATCGAAAGTTGAATAAGAGGCTTGCGCCTCTACCGGAAGATCGCATCCCAGTCAAGTTTTTGAGTGGTGGGGTGATTCAAAACGGTCAGGTTAATGCCATTGTTAATGTTGAAGAGATAGATAGTGACTGTGATTTTGATAGCTGGATTTATCCAAATATTCCTGGAGAGATGCCTCGCAACTGGACAATTGAAGATGTCATTCAAGTCACACAAGCTCAGGATATAGTGAATATAGGGGCTGCGCTTGAGGATATAGTGAAGCAAAGGCTTATTGTTATGTTGAAAGAGTATGTGAATATCTTTGCTTGGTCCTACGAGGATATGCCGGGTCTTGATACAGATATTGTGGTACACCGTTTACCTCTTAAAGAAGATAGTCCTCCTGTCAAGCAGAAGTTTCGACGGACTCGCCCAGATATGTCCGAGGAAATTAAGAAAGAGGTCAAGAAACAGTTTGATGTTGGCTTTTTGCAAGTGGTGAATTACCCGCCATGGGTTGCTAATATTGTTCATGTATCTAAGATGGACGGAAAGGTCACGATGTGTGTTGATTACAAAGATCTGAATAGGGCGAGTCCGAAAGATGATTTTCCTCTTCCTCACATTGATGTGCTGGTGGATAATACAGCTTCTTTCATGGTGTTTTCCTTCATGGATGGCTTCTCTGGTTACAATCAGATCAAGATGGCACCAGAAGACATTGAGAAAACAACGTTTATCACACCGTGGGGAACTTTCTGCTATAAAGTCATGCCTTTTGGATTGAAAAACGCAGGGGCAATGTATCAGCACGCCTTGGTGACTCTTTTTCACGACATGATTCACAAAGAGATTGAAGTGTATGTTGGCGACATGATTGCAAAGTCTCATACTGAAGAAGAGCACTTGGTTCATTTGCAGAAGTTGTTTGAAAGGCTTCGGGAATTCAGACTGAGGTTGAATCCAAACAAATGTACTTTTGGAGTGCGATCTGGAAAATTATTGGGCTTCGTTGTTAGTGGAAAAGGTATTGAGGTCGATCCTGCAAATATAAAATCTATACAAGAGATGCCTGAGCCGAGAACAGAAAAAGAGGTATGTGGTTTCTTAGGGAGGTTGAACTACATTGCTAGATTCATCTCTCATCTTACAGCCACTTGTTAACCAATATTCAAATTGCTAAGAAAAGATCAGATGGCTAGGTGGAATAATGATTGTCAAAAAGCATTCGAAAAAGTGAAAGAGTATCTGTAGGAACCTCCGATACTAATGCCTCTAGTTCCAGGAAGGCCTTTGATTATGTACCTCACAGTTCTTGAAAACTCAATGGGATGTGTGCTGGGTCAACATGACGAGTCTGGCCGAAAAGAGCACGTAATATACTACCTTAGCAAAAAGTTTACCGACTGTTAATCCCGATACTCACTACTCGAGAAAACTTGCTACACTTTGGTATGGGCTGCTCGCTGTTTGAGGCAGTATATGTTGGTTCACACCACCTTATTGATTTCCAATATGGATCCTATCAAATACGTCTTTGAGAAGCCCGCTCTTTCCAGAAGGGTAGCCCGATGGCAAATGATTTTGACTGAATATGATATCCAATATACTACCCAGAAAGCCATCAAAGGTAGTGTGCTGGCAGATTATCTTGCGCATCAGCCTATAGAGGACTATGAACCGATGAAGTTTGAATTCCCCGATGAGGATGTTTTGTACATCAGAGACTGTAACATTCCTGGACCAGAGGAAGGACCCGAACCAGGATCGCGATGGACGCTCGTGTTCGATGGTGCCTCTAATGCACTCGGGAATGGTGTTGGAGCTGTAATTACTTCTCCTTCAGGTTTTCATATTCCGTTTACAGCCAGGATCTGTTTTGATTGCACTAATAACATGGCTGAGTATGAAGCCTGCATTTATGGTATTGAAGCTGCGATCGACCTGCGAATCAAGTACTTGAAATTTTATGGGGATTCCAATCTTGTTATTAGCCAGATCATTGGAGATTGGGAAACTCACCATCAAAATCTGATTCCATACAAAGAGCATGTGATGAGACTTATTCCGTACTTTGACGAGATAACATTTGAGCATATTTCTAGAGAAGAGAATAATCTTGCTGATGCTCTCGCTACTTTGGCTTCCATGTTCAAAGTGAAATGGGCCAATGAAGCGCCTAACATCACCATCAATAGGTTGGATGAGCCAGCATTCTGCTTTGAGGCTGATGTCGAACTGGACGGCAATCCCTGGTATCATGATATTAAAAAGTTCCTCAAAACTCAAGAGTATCCTCCCGAAGCGTTGGTGACTGATAAGAAGTTTCTGAGAAGATTCATAGCTAAGTTTTACCTTAACGGTGGGGTTTTATACAAGAAGCATCATGACGGTGTGTTGCTCCGATGTGTTGTGAAAGAAGAAGCTTCGAAAATCATCGAAGAAATGCACAAAGGCGAGTTTGGTACCCATTCTAGTGGGCATACGATGGCTAAGAAGATCTTGAGGGCTGGTTATTATTGGTCCACTATGGAAACTGATTGTCATAACCATGTCAGAATTTGTCACAAGTGCCAGATTTATGCTGACAAAGTGCACGTGCCGCCTGTGCCTTTGAATGTCTTGACTTCTCCGTGGCCTTTCGCAATGTGGGGCATTGACATGATTGGAGAGATTAAGCCTACTACTTCCAACGTGCATCGTTTCATTTTGGTTGCCATTGATTACTTCACCAAATGGGTTGAAGCCGCATCTTATGCAAATGTCACCAAGCAAGTGATTACTCGCTTTATCAAGCACAACATAATCTGTCGTTATGGGGTTCCTGAGAAGATCATTACTGATAATGGATCGAATCTCAATAACAAGATGATGAAGGAGCTTTGCGAGTCCTTCAAGATTAAGCATCACAATTCTTCTCTGTATCGTCCAAAGATGAATGGCGCGGTCGAAGCAGCCAATAAGAATATTAAGAAGATTGTGCAGAAGATGGTAGTGACCTACCAAGATTGGCACGAGATGTTATCTTTTGCTTTGCATGGCTATCGCACCTCTATGCGTACATCGACTGGGGCAACTCCTTTCTCACTTGTTTATGGCATGGAAGCAGTATTGCCGGTTAAATTTGAGATCCCTTCCCTGAGGGTTATGAAAGACGTCGAGCTTGACGAGTCAGAATGGGTACAGAATCGTATGGATCAGTTAAACCTCATTGATGAGAAGCGTTTGGCGGCTATTGGTCATGGTCAGGTGTACCAAAAGAAGAAGAGGAAAGCTTTTGACAAGCGGGTGCGACCCAAAGCTACAAGCCAGGTGACCTGGTACTCAAAAGAATCATCCTTCCTCGGGGCGATCCTCGAGGCAAGTGGACTCCGACGTATGAAGGCCCCTTTGTTGTGCAGAAAGTATTCTCTGGCGGTGCCATGATGCTTGCAACGATGGATGGCGAGAACTTTCCGCACCTTGTGAACGCAGATGTAGTCAAAAAATAATTTGCATAGACCTGATAAAAAAAAGGAGAAGAAAAAAAAGAAAAAATGAATCAGGCAAAAGAATGAAAAAAAACAAATATACCCGCTAAGTTGAAAAACCGAAAGGGCGGCTTAGGCAAAAAAGGGAAAAAAGCGAACAACTACATCTAGCACGCCACCTTGGAAATCACTCTTCATACGTGTTTGAAATGCTTAGGGCTCCCGAACGAGGGATAAGCAAGACTTCGTATTCTTGAGTTCGCATTACTGGAAACTCAAATTCCTAAAGCATTCACATATTCCAGTCGCTGTGCTTAGGGCTCCCGACCGAGGGATAAGCAAGACTCCGTGTTCTTGAGTTCGCATCATCAGGCAACTCAAATCCCTAAAGCATTCACAAATCCCAATCGGGTCCACAAGCTCCGTTGTGTTACATCAACCGGTCATCAAATCGGGCAGTGATCAATCCTAATAAGTATGGTCTTCCAAAGCAAGGAGATGAGAACGTCAAGGTTATAAAAGTGATAGCGGGATCAAAACCAATGGATATCCGTTTCACATTGCCATCTCTATTGTAGTCAATAATGTGCAGTTAACTCTTACTAGGAATTGCTTCCTAAATGTATTTTCCCTTCTCTGGGAATTTTTCATATCAATTAATAAAGCTCTTTTCATCTCAAAGGCTGTTTTCTTTTACTGTTTTGTTTGCATAAAACATCCTGAGTTTGTGTTAAACTTTACATATGAAAACTGCATTTCTTTTACAATACATGACTAGAAATGATATAACCTTTGATTTTACTTCGAAGTTTTGTGTAACTAGGATGGCAGGCGGAGATGTCATGTTATATCCTGGGGCATGTTCATTTGTTTTTCTCGCAGGTACATCCTTTCAAGTGTGCCGTGTCAGCGCATCGACGGATCTAGCCAAGGGACAGATTTTTACTCCCCAACTGAGGGCGCCTATATGAGGTTTTCTTTTGTTCCAAGATCCTTATCTCCTCAGCAAAGCACATCTCAGTGCAATTTTCGTGCTTCAGAAATTCTTGTTCCCCGGTGGAATGTCTTTTCCCCAGTTGAATCATGATTGAATGGTATCTGATTCTCCAGCAAGCTCTTAATGAGGTTCCTTGCCCGAGACCCTCATTTCCCCAGTAGAGCGTTTCTCCCCCCAACATATTGACTTGTTTTCCCCAGGAGAGTCATCTTCTTCCCCAGTGGAGATGTTTTCATAAAAGGTTCTCATGCCAAGTTCCTTATCCCCAGCGGACTTCTTATCTCCTCAGTGGACCGTTATGCAGAAGTATTCATCTTCCCTACTGAGTCTTTCCTCAGCAGAGGTTCACATGCATCCTCAGCATAATCTGTGTCTGTTAAGGATCTCCCCAGCGGAATGCGTCCTACACAAGCAAGTTGGTCACTCCCCATCAGAGTTGTCTCCATGACTTGCCCTTATCTCCACATCCCCGGAGTGTCGAGAATTTACTTCTCCAGTGAAGTTTCCAGGGTATTACCCAAGCAGTCAGTTGGGATGTTCATATCCCCTGCAGGATTCATTTCCCCAGCCAGAGCTCACGTCTAGATTTGATCGTCTCCAGCATATTTTTGATCCATCTTTGCCAACTCGCAGTTTGTGACTTCTGGTCACTCATCGTGTCCTCCCCACAAAGTTCCATACTCTCTCCAGGACTTCCTCAGCAATTCAGTGCTCCTCCGCTATCTGCCTAAACAGCGTCCAAGTCATGCATCATGTGCATAACATGCTCAAAAGCGTATAGCGTCTTCCCTCTCGGGAGCGTTATTCCATAAACATTCATACATGCATCATGCATAAATCATATCATATCTGTTCTTTCTACAGGAAATTCATCCAAATCTCAAAATGCTTCCCAGAGAGCAGCTCGCCTAATCATTACAGGCTCTTATCCTGATATCTAAATCAGAAGAAGTTTGTCTCCCTCAGATCAGTCAGAGATATCTCCTGATGAGTTATTTCATCAGAAGAGGACTGTCTATTATTCCTGATATCACCAGGTCAGTTGAAGACACTCCTATTCCCGATGTCCCCAGATCGGTTGAGGATATTTGTTCTTATCCTGGATTTTAGTTTAGTTGAAAGAACCGGCTCCGGATCTCTAAGATCTTCCGAAGGAGCAAGCCCTCTGATGCCCCAGATCAGTCGGAAATATCCATTCCCTGACAATTTAGTTTGTTCAGAAGAAGATATGTCTGCTCAGTCCTGATGTCCCCAGATCAGTTGAAGACAATCTTGATTCCCGATGCCCCCAGATCGGTTGAGGAGGTCCATTTTCTTCCTGATGCCCCCAGATCAGTAGAAGGCACAATCCTGATGTTTCCGATCAGTTGAGGACTTCCACCCACTTGACGATTTATTTTCGTCGGAAGAAGACTTGCTTGCTCGGTCCTGATGTCCCCAGATCAGTTGAAAGCATTCTTTAAAATTGTCGATGCCCCTAGATCGGTTGAGGATATCCATTTCCTTCCTGATGCCCCCAGATCAGTAGAAGGACACATTCCTGATGGTTCTGATCAAATGAGGATATCCACCCACCTGACAATTTATTTTCGTTAGAAGAAGACATGTCTGCTCAGTCCTAATGTCCCCAGATATGTTGAAGACATTCTTATTTCCGATATTCAGATCGGCCAAAGACGTCTATTTCGCTGTGATATCCAAATCAACCGAAGATGTCGACCTTCTCTTGGTGCCCAGACCAATTGAAGTTTTTCCCTCAGCAATGGGGTTGCCTGATCTTTCTTGTTACAAGTAGGATCAGTTAATTATCAAGAGCGCAAATTTTTGGGTTCATTCTAGTATTCAATCTCCTTCCACCTTAACGGTTCGAAACTTTCGTTTCTCGCTCGTCTGGTTCAAGAAGTTTGAATAGGGGCAGCTGTTGCACCCCAAAATTTGCCCTCTTTATGTGAGCTATAAGTTATCCAAGACGTTTATTTCGTTGTTCAAAAAGGGAAGAAAAATAATAAAGTGTTTTCATGGTTTTAAGGAAATATGGTGTGAAATGTGGTTTATACAGTGGAAATACGAAAAAATTCACAAGTCTTATTTTGAAGGTGATATGAGCTGAGTTCTCACGTGGCCCCGACTGTTTCGACGTTATCTATAACTTTCGTGTTTGACTCGGAAACCAATTCTATGAGGAAGGTGGTTGAATTTGCAAATTACTTGAGCTTTCACGGTGAAAAATGGTGCTGAATGTAGGTTTTCGGGCCTTAGAAAATTCATATCTCATGATCCGTTTGTCGGATTCGCTCGATTTTTTAACTGAAGCTCCGTGCCATTATTATCAAGATTTCATATGTTCGGGCCGTCGACCAATTATGCACTGAAAATTCCCAGCATTTTGAGGAACGTCGTAATTTTTTTGGTGAAAAGTGTATTTTCGGGTATGTCGCGACAAGTTTGAAAATTCATATTTGTCACACATGCTTGTTCATATTTCGAGCCGAGGATGGAGTTTTATCGAGTTATTTGAGTGGTACGCACAAAATTCTGCACGGTTGCGTCAGATGAATCCGCGTTTCTCGTCATTCAAACGCGCATATTTTCTTCATCGCTTATCAGATTGAGACGATTCTCGCGGCTACGATCCACAAATTTAGTCATCTTCGAATTGACGTTAGTCTCACTTTCAAACTTCGCACCGACCCGCGTTTCCTCGAAAACGAGCCAAAAAAGAGATAATTAAGTGCGTTTTGGACATTTCACCACTCACACTATATAAACATTTTCCCTCTATTTTCTCTCATAACTTCAATTCACTAAAAATTCTGAAAAAACACTTTCTCTCAATTCTCTCTCAATTTTCTTGGATCAAAACCACAAAAACTCACAAAAACTTTATCAATCTTTATCAATTCAAGATCAAATCTCAAGAACAAATGAAGATCAAAGCAAGAGTGAAGAATCTCCTCTCTCATTGATCATCAAATTCGGATCTCTCTCTCCCTCTAGAACAGGGCGCGCCTCTATCTCCCACCCTCTCATCTTTTGGATTTCGTTCGTGTTCGCGTTCGTGTTCATCCGATCTCATTTTCTTCGTTTGATCCGGTAAATTCACTACAAACCTTGATAGATCATCGCTTTTGTTGCTTAATTCGACATTGATCATGATGATTTTTGATTGCGGATGATAGATCTATGATAATTGATGATGATAATTGCTAGTTGATTGAATGATTCGTGTTGATCTTGATTATTTGATTGAATTTGAGATTTACCGGTGAATTGTTGTTGATGATACATGCATGTTGCTTATGATACAAGAAATTGCATGCTAAGTGTTTGATAATTTGAGTGTGTGAAGTGTTTCTGCTTAATTGTGAGTTTTAACATGAGGTAATGAGTAGTTGATTGATGATACATGAGGATTGTGCTTAATTGAATAAATTTGAGTTTCGATGATGAGTTAATTTTGATGTTGTGTTCATAGTTCCTATGCTCTAGTTGTTGCATGATAATTGTTTGATGAAATGCTTAATTGTGTTTTTGAAGAACCAATCGACTTGTCAAGGGATGTTGTTTAATCGGACTATTAACTTTGCTATTTGTTATTGATGATCAAATGTGGATTTGTTGGAGTTTGCTTTTCCTGCTCATGTTGCGTCACCGACGCGTCGATTATTGGCATATCATTTGATGTTAATTTTCATGCATGAATTGAATCTCATATGTTGTGTAAAATGAAGGGTTTTGGCCCTTAAATGCATGTTTTATCATTGCTCGCATGACGGTCGTTTGTGGTGGTTTGTATTCCGGTTGCTCGTGCGAGATTTTGGGTTTTTTGCTGTTTTTGCCTAAGTATGTCGACCTATGGCCCTTGTAGGTCGACCTATTGCCTTCGTGTGGCCCTCAGGAATGCGCACGCTGACCCTGCAGGTCGGCGCATGCTCTCTACAGGTCGACGCATGCTTTATGCAGGTCGACGCATAGTTTCTTGTAGGTCGACGCATGCTTTCTGCAGGTCGACGCATAGACTTCCTTGCCTGTCTCGGGTTTGCACAGGCCGACCCTGTAGGTCGACGCATGCACCCAGCGGGTCGACGCATGCTTTCTGCAGGTCGACGCATAGCTGTGTTTTTTTGCTTGTTTTGCTTCCTAACTTCAATCTTTCCTAACTTTTTGCTCGTAACTCCGATTTGCATGTTCTTTATATCGTTGGAAAGCTTGTGAAACGTGCTATCTCATGAGATGATTGGTATTGATTGATTTTAGTTTATTCATGTTCATTTTCCCCTTTACATTTGTTGTCCATTTCATGTGTGTGTTGATTGTTCATTTTCTCTTAGCTTATGATGCAATAACGCAATTCCGATTGCGATGTTTGTTATCTCTAACTTGTGTGTTAGTGTACAAGGCTTTTGGATAGTCACCAATCGACGCTTATCATTTAAGTGTTCCGCTTTATTTGCGGGACACAATCTCATTCACTCGCATCGTGTTCTCATCTTGGAGACACGTTTCTGTTGCTTTATATTTGCTTGCTTGGTTTGCTTGTTTCTCTTGCAGGTGTATTGTGACTATGCTCAACGCATACGTCAACGCGTGATTTATATTAATGACGTTGACCCTTGTTTACTTACATGGTTAATTGGTGTGCTGATTATATGCTCTTGCTATGCTAGCTCGCTTGCGGGATCTCTGGTTTTCTTTCTTATTCTGCTGCAGTTTACAGATCATAATCTGTTTGGTATCAATCCCGTTTCATTTTATCTCTTCTCGCACTTTATCTCTTCTTCGCATCATCCTATAACATGAGAAGTAGGACTTAGGCATTCATTTGGCCAAGCCCTCGAAGGAGGCTCTATTTTTGTTGGTGTGTTTATATTTGTGCTTTGCGGCAGGGAGTCACGGTGTAATAAGACCTAAAAGGCACTCCGTTAAGTCCTCATGGAAGGCATGCGGAAAAGGTTAGCAATCAACCCCCGCCCAATCTCATTGAGTCCGTTCGGTAAGCGCACGCTACGCGTTGCTTGCTTCCGAACTAGCACAAGATCTTTTTATCGAGTATGTCGGGAAAAAGGTTCATGCAATCGGACCCCCGCATTTCTTACAGCTCACATTGACCGACGTTGATGCTCGGTGTACGCACGCACTGTTTTCCTTTTGGATTTGTGACGGCTTGGTTGCTGAGAGGGACTCGCTCCTTTTGTCTATGGCCCGATCATTTTCGCGAGGTCTAATGCTTGGTTGACTTGGGTGATCCGCTCCCCATGGCTATGGCAGGACCGCTTTTCTACTACTCGGCCTACACCGGTGGTTTTGTTTGCTTTACGAGCGGAGCTCGTTTGTGTGATATTCTTGTTTGCCTTTCGCTTTCTCCCCGTAGGTTGCTAGTTTAGTTTAGACTTGTATCCTTTGTATGATAACATAGGTAGCAAGCTTTCCCCCCTTAGCTTAGGTATTCCTCATGCATTCTTTAAAACACAAACCACACTCTTTGATTTTCTTTTCTTAAGAGCTTGTTATTTCCGCTCCATTCCCAAGCATAAGCCTCCAAAGGTCGAGCAGCGGAGTGTGAATGTAACTCATTCACCTAAAAAACACAAAATAAACAGAAACTAGTTAGCCGAGGTACGGTACCTCTGATTCCTTAAAAAGGATACGTAGGCTGAGGGGTAGGGCCCGTGCGACTATAACTCTTTCTTTTCCCTACATTTTGCATGCATTTTAGTCCAGATTAGCGCAGTTTGCTTACACAGCCATAGTTTTAGACACAAGCGTGGATACCATCGAGTATGATGAGCGCGTGGGGTGTGTGGCAACCTGCCCTAAAATTTAGACTTTTAGAGTCGCCACCTATTTTGAAGGGCAAATAGGAAACCCTACGCAGTTTAGAGATCGGGGTAAGTTATTATAATCAGGTCGAGGGAAGGTGTTAGGCACCCTCAACCCTTTCCTATGGCTTTGAATCTAAGGTAACAGTTTTATGGCTAAATTTATTAAGGTTTAATAGCTAAAGAAGTGAATAGGGGAAAATTGAGATTTTAGGGAAGGGGAACTCGCCTTGGTTATCCAAGTGCCTACGTATCTCCTTAGGGAGAATCAGAGTCAACGTAGTTCGGGAACAGGGTTGTACGCCTTTGAATTGATTATGAAAGTGGTTTGAAGGCTTTTTGAATGGCCTATCGTAGTTTTGAAATGCGAAGTTCGAAGGTATTTTGAATTACCTTATCGTAGTTTGAACATCGCAGTGTTGAAGGGATGTAAATCCGTGGTATCGTGGTTTAGTGTATTTTGAATGTTTGGGCGTACAACCCCGGTTTGATATGTCACTGTTAGATGCGGTGATCAATAGATTTGATCATTATAGCTAACAGATTACGGGGCATTGCTGGTTACTCGGATCGATAGATTGATCGTCGCTGGCAGCAAATTGAATGTATTTTAATTTATGTATATTTTTATTGCTTTATTCAGATATTTGATCAGTACGACATAGAGAGTCGACTAATTCGAAGACGGGATGAAATAGATATTCATCCGTCATTTATCCGTTAAAGGGGAAGTTAGAATTGATGTTTTTATTATTGGATTTGATTAATTAAATTAATCGATTGTTAATCATTGCGACCAATAGGTTTAGTCGGAACGAGTAACAAATTAAATCCTAAAAACCTCGGCCAAGTGGCCAATGGGATTGGGCGAACCCTAATGGGCTGATAGTCTGCTAGGGGTTTTGTGTTTTTTAACAATTAAAAATTAATTAAATTAATCAAGTTGAATCATCGACATAATCAAATAATTGGGGTAATCCTAAATAATTCTAAACCCTAATTTAAATCCTAACCCTAATTTATACTCTAATTAAATTAAATTAATTAATTAATCAAACATTTTAATCTAAAAAGAAACAAATAAAAATAAGAAAAAAAACAAAATAAGTAAAACAAAGAACCTGGGCGTTGATTACATGTGGGTATATCCTGAGGGTCCATGGTGAGGTGTTGCATTCTTTGGCGTTAGATTCATGATATTGATGATCCGACGGCTAGATACTGAAGGTGCACGTGGGTCTGGAATTGGCTTTGTACACAGGATCTGAAACAAATGATTCACAAAAAAATATTGTTGGGGACCCAGGGATCGAACCTGTCCCCCTTGAGCCAATGCGTGAGCCTTCACCAACTCAACCACCCAACGCATCTGCTCAATACCCGCTTTGATGAAAATATAAAACAACACAGTAACCTTTTTGGGAAAACGCGCGCTGGAGGTTTTTTTTTTGAATTAGACCAATAAACTGGTGCCACCACGTCTTCTTCTTGCTTGCAACCTGCAGATGTATTTCTTTTGCAGCGCTTTTCCGAAAGTCAGTTATAAAAGCTAATAGAAACTACACCTGCAATTCACACAGAATCCTCAAACAAGCATGAAAATAAAAAAGGAGGCCATGGCTAAACTTGTACCATCCTTGCGATTCCAACCATGCCCACGATTTTGCCTAATTTATCCTGTACCAAAAAACCCCAAAATAAAACCCTAAAGTCCAACAATGGTGAATTCCTATATGTGCAACCAAACTTCGATTAACCTGTGCCAAAAGCTTCAGAACACCATCATGAACACAAACATACAACCCAATCGCATCAAATGATCACGTATTAACAAAAACGACGAAAATAAATTTACTGCAAACCGTGAGCATCCTGGGCATAATTCTGGGCACGGCAATTGAAGGTGATGATGTCCCTAGCTTCGGAATACTCCCAGCATCACGTTGGAACTCTTCAAACCCTTGGAACTAGCCTCAAACCTTGAATCCGAATTCAAGTTTTTTTTCTTGAATTTTCAATTCGTTTTTTTTTTGTTCTTGGAGGCCAAGATCCGAACCCCCCCTGCGCATTAGGATTCCCATACATATATATTGAACGAGTTTTAGGTTATTGCTTGGGTCCAATTTCCATGTTTTAAGGGGATTGCCACTTGATTGAGAATTAACATCTAAACTTTCCAATTTTGGTCTCCCTCACGTTTTTTTCAGCTTTTCTGATTGATTGGAGTGGATTAACACATTTAGAAGCTTTGACCATGTAATCCCTTTTTATTAGGTCTTTTTTTCCTTTTTTCTTTTAATTTGAATTTACACAAATCAATTAAAAAAATATATATACATAAGTGATTAAAACAACAAATTATAAAAAATCAAATAATAATGATAAAATAACAATAATGATAATTATTTAATTTAAAATCAATTTTTATTAAATGAATAAAAAAATCAAATAATTATAAAATAATAATGATAATTAACAATGATAATAATCCTAATATACATAATTACTAAAACCTAATTACAATAATAAACCTAATTACTCCTAACACTAATCCTAATACTATCTAATAATAATTCTAATAATATTAATACTAATAATAAAATTAATAATGCTAGAAAAAAATAATAACAATAATTGACACGAATGTTAATAAAACCCATAATACCCCTAAACAATGATAAAACCTTTGTAATAGTCGGGCCCAACATTCGGGTCTTAAACATCTGTTACTTACGCCCTTGTATTAACTCAACCTGATTTATAAGAGAGCGGGTTTGACAATAGAAATGTCAAACCCCATGACTCTTAATTTTGACCCTTAAAGGATATAGATCTGTCGGGCAAATTTTGGGGTATGACAGCTGCCCCTGTTCAATCTTCTTAAACCTGGAGAGTCAGATAGGCACGTCTGCCTATCGTGATCTAAAGGTAGAAGATGATTGAACACTGAAATGCCCTGAAATTTGCACTTGTTGGGAAGGATGTTCTGCGGGAGATGGGCTTAAAGATGCCACCCAAGGTAAATATCATTTTTTGGCAGATGGAGCAAATACTTTCTGGAAGGAACCAGATGCCCTGATTGTTGCATAGCCTAAAAAGGCAGCCTGAATTTCATGCAATGTTATGGTGCATGCGATGTATGATGCAGCGAGCTTCTCAAAATAAATGAAAGCGATGTATGTATATGCAATATGCATTATGTATGAATGAGGTATGTTAGTTGCATGATGCATGATTGTTAGTTATGTTAATTGAAGTATGTTAGTAGCTTTGGAAAAGAGAAATAAAACCTTTGTGTGTTGTTGATGATGTTTTGGAGAATATCACTGCCGAGGGACTCATGTGATAAACCCGATTGAAGAAACTTTTGAAATTCTTGTTGTAGAACCCCTTTGCTCGAGTGTGAGAGAAAAGAATCGTCCTGCTAAAGCCTGAGTCTTACATAGCAGGGACTTGTAAGAGGGATCACTCGTTATGATTCTAACAAGCTTAACTGCACCATTAGGATAATTTGCGAGGGTTATCGCAAACTCACCTGCACCATTAGGATTATTTGCTAGGGTTATAGCAAACTCACCTGCACCATTAGGATAATTTGCGAGGGTTATCGCAAACTCACCTGCACCATTAGGATAATTTGCGAGGGTTATCGCAAACTCACCTGCACCATTAGGATTATTTGCTAGGGTTATAGCAAACTCACCTGCACCATTAGGATAATTTGCGAGGGTTATCGCAAACTCACCTGCACCATTAGGATTATTTGCTAGGGTTATAGCAAACTCACCTGCACCATTAGGATAATTTGCGAGGGTTATCGCAAACTCACCTGCACCATTAGGATAATTTGCGAGGGTTATCGCAAACTCACCTGCACCATTAGGATTATTTGCTAGGGTTATAGCAAACTCACCTGCACCATTAGGATAATTTGCGAGGGTTATCGCAAACTCACCTGCACCATTAGGATTATTTGCTAGGGTTATAGCAAACTCACCTGCACCATTAGGATAATTTGCGAGGGTTATCGCAAACTCACCTGCACCAATAGGATCCGCTTGTCCTGGTTCGGACAAGTTTACCTGCACCAATAGGAATTATTTGCTATAGTTCTTGCAAACTTACCTGCACCAAAGGAATTACCTGCCATGGTTCTGACAAGCGTACCTGCATGAAAAAGATTCACCAGTTTGGAGACTCTCGACTCGGGGGTAGGAGAAAATAGCATGTCAAATATTCACGACTCGAGGGTCGGAAAGGAAACAACATGTTTAAAAACTCACGATTCGAGGGTCGGACATTCACGACTCGAGGGTCGGGGAATACACCAATCACAACGCGAGGGTAGGAAATTCACGACACGTGGGTCGGAAAACACACCTATCACAACACGAGGGTTGGAAACTGGACTTTTGTAGTATTTGAATGCACTGGATGATATGCATATGCTAATGTATGTGTGCTGATGTTGATGTCGATCCCAAGATTTTATCTCCTTATTGAACCCGTTGAACTAGTTTACTCCATGCTTGCACCTATACCATGACTATGCTTATGCTTGTGTATATGTTGATTGATGTAACAAATGGAAACGAAGTAATGTCTTCTATAAGACTACCAGAAAAGGTTTCTGGAGTGGATGTGAATGTTTCTCTTAAAGAAGACTATCTGAAAGGATTTTTAGCAACGGGTGAGGAATGTCTTAAAGAAGACTACCTGGAAAGGCTGAAAGATATCTTAAAGAAGACTACCTAAAAAGGTTCTTAGAAATGATGGTGATCGTCTTAGAGAAGACTACTTGAAAAGGTTGAAAGATGTCTTAAAAGACTACCTAAAGAGGATCTTGGAAAAAGAATGTCTTAAAGAAGACCACCTGAAGAAGTTCGTGAAAAGGATGACAATTTGTCTTGAAGAAGACTACCTAAAAAGGCTCTTGGAAATAGCGATGATTGTCTTAGAGAAGACTACCTAGAAAGGTTCTTAGAAAAATAATGTCTTAAAAAGCCTACCTAAAAAGGTTCTTAGAAGGGATCGTAAGATTTGTCTTAAAAAAGATTACCTGAAAAGGTTCTTGGAAAGGATCGTGAGATTTGTCTTAAAGAAGACTACCTAAAAGGTATGATGCAATGTATTAACCAATGTATGTAATGCATGACTTATGTATATTTGCATGATGCTCCAATGATAGGTTGTTGACAACCAAAGCGTATATAGCTCGCTGGAGTTGTAGGTTTGTTTGATAAGGTGGGGTGTGATGCTAGCGCGACTTCCCAATCCCTGTTTTTTTTGCATTTTGAAGATCGTAGTTAGGAGAAAGATTTGTCTGATGTTGTAAAGTGCGAGAACGCCTTTTCCTTATGTTGTGCGTCTTGCCCCAGTTTGACCCTTTGAATTACTTCACGCCTTATGGATTTGATATCCAATGCCCCAGTGTTTAGTGGAAAAAGATGCCTATGATCTCCAAGCTATGAAGGAAGTGCTCCAAGAAATAACCTTGTCATATGCTCCGACGTTTAGATTGAAGGGTATGCCCATGATCTCCAAGATATGGAGGGCTATCCATGGTGTTCTATCCTTTTGAATTTGAATTCTTCCCATGTTTGACATGCCCCTGTTTGTCATTGCTTCGAGGTGTGCCCCGAGTCGATTGAACCTTGGGAAGACTGCCCCTAGTGAATAGGATGTTTGATTGCATGCCCCTGTGATCTTTGAAATTTTGCCCCTGTTTAGGAGAACCCTCTAGATGTGGTTCCCCCTATGCAAAGGTCTTTATTAGAAGTGATCGCCCTTGATTGACCAACTTCGAGATCTCCTTGACGCTAAGTGTATTATTCGTAGATGACGTTGTACCATTTGAAAAGTAACTCCAATGCGATGCGTGTGCAAGTTTTGAAATCGAAGTCCGTTATGAATTAGTACTGGATGATTAGAAATGAATGCTTGAAGAAGCATAGTGGTTAGAAATAGTTTTAACAAACTTAGGAGTCAGTATAACAAATCCTGCTTATTATGCTTTCGTGGTTAACCTTGCCTCAATTAGGACTTTTGAATGTTGTAACTTGGCCTGGTTCATGTTTTAAGAAACAATGGATATAAGGCTCAAAATTTTATTTGTCCCACCCCTTTCTCCTTGATGTTCTCCACATCCTAAAATTCGCCTAATTCAATGAATGCGCTTTGTTTGTAAGAGAATCAGTTTTGGTGTTGCATAGAAGCCTTAGTAGAGATGCACGCACCGATGAAAATTGTAGAGATTCAAGCATTGACGAGAAGCTTCGATGAGTTAGCAGTCACAAGGTTATCCTTTGCATTTCGCCTTTGTGTTTTTTCCTATCCCTTATTTTGCATGAACCAATTCTTTTGGATTTGATTCATCGGGATGCCCTAATTTTTGCCTAAGTCGTTTTTGTTTTTTTTTTCTTCTAACTTAGTGGGCGCTTTTTTTTTCCTTTTGAAATCTCCTTTTGAAATTTGATTCTTGAATATTGAATGTTGTGACCGCCATGTTGATTTTGATTTGTATGCTTCGCCTTTGATACGTCCTCGATCCTGAATGATGTATTGAGGAAGAAGATTGTTGTGAATGTTACCTCCATTGTTTCCTCAATCTTGGATGCATGCGAGGAAGAAGATATGCTTGGATCTTACTTGAGCTTTATGCTTGAATTCTTGCTTGGATTGACTGATTCTCTTGACAACCAAAATGCATCATTGAATTAATCGAAATCTACCCTGCCCCTGGTTAAAATCAAGGTTTTTTGAAAAGTAGAAACGAACTCCAACTCTTGGCTCGAGGGGGTAACGAGGGATTAACATCCTTATATCTCCACTGTTTGGGAATTGAAACAATGCCTGTACATCCTCGGCTCGGTCTTACCTTGAAAGCATATGTTTAGCTGGACTTAGTTATTTGTATTCGTCATTCTCCCTTAAGTTTGTTAGTACTCCTAAATTTGAAATTGAAAATGGAATAGAAGTGTGCGAGTGGAAAGTCGTAGTGGTGAGCGAATGAATTAATTTCAAAACCTGCATGGTCATCTCATTAGAATTGCTAATCCGAAGGTACAACTTTTATCCTTGAGTAACACTTAGCGATCGTAGGGGTCGAAGTTCTGAGCATGATAAACACCTATTGATCCTAGAGTCGATCTCCTTTGTAGATCCATTGACCTTGTTTTACTCCTTAGTTGATGAACTTGTAGAAGTGAAGGGTAACCTCGAGTTCTCCTTGGATATGTCAAACCTGTTGGGAATGTTAGCGGTGGGTTTTCGTTGTATCGGAACTTCATGAGTTTCCTTTGACTGAACCTCTTTTGCTTTTCATAAGGATAGTATCACACAATTAGCAACCTTCAGTGTTTGTAAATTGACAAAGAACACCTATGACCCTTTTGACCCTTGATGGGGAGTTAACATATGTCGCTTTTCCCCATTGTAAATAGGCATCTTTGTTCAGGGTATTACCCCAGTTGGACTAACCCTTGCCCCCAGGTTATCGTAGAGTGTCCTTGTAAATTTGATATGTTCTAGATGAACCCATTTATGACTAGATACCCCTTCTGTGTATCTATGAGGGAACTCTTTTGTTGAACTAATCCTTACTCGATGATAACCTTTGTTGTATTTATGATCCTTTGATCTTTCTCCATGAGTCTCGGGAAATCGGCTAGCACGGTAAGTATGGGTGCGGGCGAATACGCGAATGTAAATGTATGAATGAATGCGTGAAAATGTGAACGCGTGGGTATGCGAGAGACTCCTTGTATTATTACTCTGTGTATGCAATGCAGATGGGTGACATGTAATCCTAGGGATAGCCTTAGAGGCGACATTAGACCCTAGGGAAGTCCTGGCAAGATAGATGTTATGACACGCCAACGGAAATCCCTTAGATTAGGGAATATGAAGAAGGTAGCGGCTGGTGACCGTTCAAGACAATCACCAAGTCTCATGGCCATCGAGAGGCCAATCAACGTGTACCAATGGAGTTGTCCTGGGTGGGAAGGTTCTCTATGCGGAACACAACCTATATAAGGACGATATCGGATGAAGTGAAATCCCTACAGGCTAGGGATGAAAGATGTACAGATGGAAATCCAAACCCTACAAGTTAGAGGGTGCGCGGGAATAAGCACGGGTTGACCGTTCAAGACAGTTACCAGCTCTCATGGCCATCGAGAGGCCAATCGACGTGCGTTAATGAGGTTGTCCTTCGGGGAAGGACGCATCTTTATGAAAACACACGGATGTAAAATAAAATCCCTATAGGCTAGGGAGTACGTAGATGTAGGCACGGAGTGACCGTTCAAGACAGTCACTAGATCACATGGCCATCGAGAGGCCAATTGACGTGCGTAAACGAAGATGTCCTTCGTGGGAAGGACACGTAGTTGTAAGAATACAAGGATATATAATGAAAGTCCCTACAGGCTAGGGGGTGCGTAGACGTAGGCACGGAGTGACCGTTCAAGACAATCACTAAGTCTCATGGCCATCGTGAAGCCAATCAACGTGCATAAATGGAGGTGTCCTTCGTGGGAAGGACATGGTTTTGGAAATAGGGTCCCTGCAGGCCAGGGAACGCATAGGTGTACCTGCAAAATTAGAATGCAAGATATTCGAAGTAATATAAATTGCGAACACATAATGAGCACATAAGCACATAAGCCCTAGGTTCATAGGTCCGACGTAACGGCTTAGGGTGCCTACCCTTCCCATTGGTATGTTCTAGAAGGTCTCATGGGGTCGTTCGTAGCCGCCGAGACTTTTTGTCTCTTTGGATTTTAGAACAACTCATTTTATCCATGAGGTTCGAGTTTTAGGGGTAGGTTCCCAGAGAGATCAGCCAAATACCAAGTCCAGCCCTCAACAAGGTCAAGCCTCGTATCAGACCTTTCCGGATATTCAACCCACTCTGAGTGGAATAGTAAGACTCGTAGGCGATGTAATTCCCCTCTGGTCTTAACTATAATCCCCACGCTTAGGTTTAACAGCAATTTATATATCCCAAAAATGCGATAAAATAACACATATTCAAATAAATAAACATTTAATTGAATTGCGGTAAATAAATGAATTGCAGGTAAATAAATAAATAAAAATTAAATATTTACAGTAAACCATAAACCCTGGAAATTGCAAATAAATATATAAAAAAAAAATTTTAAAATATTTAAATATAAAAATAAAAGAAATAAAACCTAAAACCCTACTCCAAACCCTAATTTTGGCAAATTAGCCGAACCCTAATAGCTAGCCACAAACCTAAATAATTTGCCATTTGCCAAACCTAAACCCTGCCAAAACCTAGGAGCATAATAATTCACCATTATAGTTTTGTCCCCAACAGAGTCGCCAGCTGTGGCAACCTGCCCTAAAATTTAGACTTTTAGAGTCGCCACCTATTCTGAAGGGCGAATAGGAAACCCTACGCAGTTTAGAGATCGGGGTAAGTTATTATAATCAGGTCAAGGGAAGGTGTTAGGCACCCTCAACCCTTTCCTATGGCTTTGAATCTAAGGTAACAGTTTTATGGCTAAATTTATTAGGGTTTAATAGCTAAAGAAGTGAATAGGGGAAAAATTGAGATTTTAGGGAAGGGGAACTCGCCTTGGTTATCCAAGTGCCTACGTATCTCCTTAGGGAGAATCAGAGTCAACGTAGTTCGGGCACAGGGTTGTACGCCTTTGAATTGATTATGAAAGTGGTTTGAAGGCTTTTTGAATGGCCTATCGTAGTTTTGAAATGCGAAGTTCGAAGGTATTTTGAATTACCTTATCGTAGTTTGAACATCGCAGTGTTGAAGGGATGTAAATCCGTGGTATCGTGGTTTAGTGTATTTTGAATGTTTGGGCGTACAACCCTGGTTTGATGTCACTGTTAGATGCGGTGATCAATAGATTTGATCATTATAGCTAACAGATTACGGGGCATTGCTGGTTACTCGGATCGATAGATTGATCGTCGCTGGCAGCAAATTGAATGTATTTTAATTTATGTATATTTTTATTGCTTTATTCAGATATTTGATCAGTACGACATAGAGAGTCGACTAATTCGAAGACGGGATGAAATAGATATTCATCCGTCATTTATCCGTTAAAGGGGAAGTTAGAATTGATGTTTTTATTATTGGATTTGATTAATTAAATTAATCGATTGTTAATCATTGCGACCAATAGGTTTAGTCGGAACGAGTAACAACTTAAATCCTAAAAACCTCGGCCAAGTGGCCAATGGGATTGGGCGAACCCTAATGGGCTTATAGTCTGCTAGGGGTTTTGTGTTTTTTAACAATTAAAAATTAATTAAATTAATCAAGTCGAATCATCGACATAATCAAATAATCGGGGTAATCCTAAATAATTCTAAACCCTAATTTAAATCCTAACCCTAATTTATACTCTAATTAAATTAAATTAATTAATTAATCAAACATTTTAATCTAAAAAGAAACAAATAAAAATAAGAAAAAAAAATAAAATAAGTAAAACAAAGAACCTGGGCGTTGATTACATGTGGGTATATCCTGAGGGTCCATGGTGAGGTGCTGCATTCTTTGGCGTTAGATTCATGATATTGATGATCCGACGGCTAGATACTGAAGGTGCACGTGGGTCTGGCATTGGCTTTGTACAAAGGATCTGAAACAAATGATTCACAAAAAAATATTGTTGGGGACCCAGGGATCGAACCTGTCCCCCTTGGGCCAATGCGTGAGCCTTCACCAACTCAACCACCCAACGCATCTGCTCAATACACGCTTTGATGAAAATATAAAACAATACAGTAACCTTTTTGGGAAAACGCGCGCTGGAGGTTTTTTTTGAATTAGACCAATAGACTGGTGCCACCACGTCTTCTTCTTGCTTGCAACCTGCAGATGTATTTCTTTTGCAGCGCTTTTCCGAAAGTCAGTTATAAAAGCTAATAGATACTACACCTGCAATTCACACAGAATCCTCAAACAAGCATGAAAATAAAAAAGGAGGACATGGCTAAACTTGTACCATCCTTGCGATTCCAACCATGCCCACGATTTTGCCTAATTTATCCTGTACCAAAAAACCCCAAAATAAAACCCTAAAGTCCAACAATGGTGAATTCCTATATGTGCAACCAAACTTCGATTAACCTGTGCCAAAAGCTTCAGAACACCATCATGAACACAAACATACAACCCAATCGCATCAAATGATCACGTATTAACGAAAACGACAAAAATAAATTTACTGCAAACCGTGAGCATCCTGGGCATAATTCTGGGCGCGGCAATTGAAGGTGATGATGTCCCTAGATTCGGAATACTCCCAGCATCACGTTGGAACTCTTCAAACCCTTGGAACTAGCCTCAATCCTTGAATCCGAATCCAAATTTTTTTTCTTGAATTTTCAATTCGTTTTTTTTTTCTTGGAGGCCAAGATCCGAACCCCCCCTGCGCATTAGGATTCCCATACATATATATTGAACGAGTTTTAGGTTATTGCTTGGGTCCAGTTTCCATGTTTTAAGGGGATTGCCATTTGATTGAGAATTAACATCTAAACTTTCCAATTTTGGTCTCCCTCACGTTTTTTTCAGCTTTTCTGATTGATTGGAGTGGATTAACACATTTAGAAGCTTTGACCATGTAATCCCTTTTTATTAGGTCTTTTTTTTCCTTTTTTCTTTTAATTTGAATTTACACAAATCAATTAAAAAAAATATACATAAGTGATTAAAACAACAAATTATAAAAAATCAAATAATAATGATAAAATAACAATAATGATAATTATTTAATTTAAAATCAATTTTTATTAAATAAATAAAAAAATCAAATAATTATAAAATAATAGTGATAATTAACAATGATGATAATCCTAATATACATAATTACTAAAACCTAATTACAATAATAAACCTAATTACTCCTAACACTAATCCTAATACTATCTAATAATAATTCTAATAATATTAATACTAATAATAAAATTTATAATGCTAGAAAAAAAATAATAACAATAATTGACACGAATGTTAATAAAACCCATAATACCCCTAAACAATGATAAAACCTTTGTAATAGTCGGGCCCAACATTCGGGTCTTAAACATCTGTTACTTACGCCCTTGTATTAACTTAACATGATTTATAAGAGAGCGGGTTTGACAATAGAAATGTCAAACTCCATGACTCTTAATTTTGACCCTTAAAGGATATAGATCTGTCGGGCAAATTTTGGGGTATGACAGCTGCCCCTGTTCAATCTTCTTAAACCTGGAGAGTCAGATAGGCAAGTCTGCCTATCGTGATCTAAAGGTAGAATATGATTGAACACTGAAATGCCCTGAAATTTGCACTTGTTGGGAAGGATGTTCTGCGGGAGATGGGCTTAAAGATGCCACCAGGTAAATACCATTTTTTGGCAGATGGAGCAAATACTTTCTGGAAGGAACCAGATGCCCTGATTGTGGCATAGCCTAAAAAGGCAGCCTGAATTTCATGCAATGTTATGGTGCATGCGATGTATGATGCAGCGAGCTTCTCAAAATAAATGAGAGCGATGTATGTATATGCAATATGCATTATGTATGAATGACCCTGCACAAACCTCGCCGCCCGGCTCCGTGATGGGAGCACCGCTATCATCGACCACAGGCCTCGCCGACCGATCCAATTTCGCAACCGGTGGAAGACCCTGCACAAACCTATGAAGGATAGCATAAGCAGACCGAGCATCCTCGTCCAAATCCAACACCTTGGTAATGTACTGATCGGTCCCGTACGCAAAATGGTTTCGTGACCAGAAGAACCTAAACCTCTACTTTCGGGCAGTGACGGGATCTCCAATGTCGTTCAGAACCGGACGGCCATGGACATCTAGAGTCGGCACCCGTGCAAAGACGCTATCGCGGGCCTCCCGAGACTGGGGACGAATGAGAAAGAAACGCAACTTATAATTTTTCAGAGAATCTGAATAAGACTTGAAGATCTTCTTGGACTGTTTCAGGGAATCCCACCCGAAACGACCATCAGCTACCTTCTGTTGCACGCAGAAGATATCAAAGAACAAGGGGGTGGTCGCCGCTATCTTCAAGTATGTGCAAGTCAGCTCAAACGCCTGGATGAACGTAATCGCGTTGGGGTGGAGCTTCCTGGGAGCCACCTCCAGGTGGTTGAAAATGGCCATTTGAAACTCAGTGAAAGGAACTCGAAACCCCATCTCCCGGAAAACCACCTCATACATCGGGATCAAATCAGGGGTGTACACATCACACACGGTCTTCCTCATCAGGGATAAGCATCGACCACCCGTTCTTGGTCGCATCCCCGGCAGGATCCACGTGACCCCCAATTTCCAAAAAAATATCTGAGCTATCCTCCACAAAGTAGATCTCGATGTCGAGGGCCTCCTCTAGCACCCAAGACGATAGAGGCACCCCCCGTTGGTCCGGGGGAGTCGCAGACGACGAACCCGACGTAGATAGACGTCCCGGATCGGCCATATTCACCTGAAAAACAGGGAAGAATAGTGATTTCGACAGTACAATCAAATCCACCCTTCCACCACCGTTCAAAGTGAAAGGGCGCACCAACAGTCCAGGGGCAAAACGACCCCCGACCGTGTCCTTCTTGAAGGAATGGCTGCCGAGCAAAAGGTGACTCGCGCCAAAGGCGAGATTGAACATCCATACTACGTCCCCATGGCACCCTTTCAAGGGAAAACCTAAAATCACACTAAAGGGTGATCAAAGCCCCCAATAACAGTCAATAAATCAGAAGCTAAACTCGAAACAGACAGACCTAGCCGTTTGCAACCGTCTGCGGCGGAGAAGCTAATCATCTCCACCGTCTACCACCAACAAACCTTCAAACTCTCTCCAAAATCACCCCTAAAACCCTACTATAAGCCACATGCAAGCGATTTCTAGAACAATCAAAACGCAGAAACTTAAAACGAAGGGAAAAGAGAACTTACAAGTGAAGATTCTGGAAGAGAGAACGGAGATTGATGGTGAAGCTTTGCGGCGGACACACAATCGGCGACGGAGGAGGAGAATCGGAGGAAACGAATTTGAAAAGTTTGGGGAAAATGACAGCCCTGGGTATTTATAAGCGCCTAAAAACGTCACGTGCGGCGCACGTGACCTCTGGAAACGAAATGGCCATCATTAACCCTAGTGGCCTATGGATAGACTAGCCATCATCACGCATTAAATGCGACACGTCCCCCAACTGACAACCCTGAAGCGACACGCTTACTAGCTTCCGGTCTAACCTTCCCCCTCCTCGTAGCTCCGGGCCGCTCCCCTCGGGAGCATCAAGTCTATATCCTCGGCAGATCTCCTCTACCTATCAACCTCAAAGTCGCCCCTCTCACGAGCGGGAGCGACGACTTGGGGGGATCCTGTTTTGGACCGGCCCAATTATCTGAATTAGGCCAACCCACTCTTTGGCCTAAGGCACCCTGGCCCACTCGCGCTACAGCAATCCCCGGCCCATTCCGGGCAAACATCAAACCTAACCGATCGAGCACGCGGAAGCCTCGTGCTCGGTAACAGCTAGCTCGCATATTTCCAGCCTAGCGCCTCGCACGGATCCTTAGAAGTCGGAGCCTTTTCCGCATTAGATAATCCTATAAATAGCCCTCTGGCCCTATAGGGCAAGGTAATCTTTTTCTTACCCAAAATCTCTCACTTTGTTGTACCTTGTTTTTCAAACACTTACTTTGGCATCGGAGTGCCTTGCAGGTACAATCATTTTTTCCCCTTCCAACCGCTCAGGATTTCAAGCCTTCACTGTTGCTGGTCATCTGATCTGCTCGGTAAGATCAATATATATGGGGACGACTCAAGTAAGAACACTTGGTTATTATGAGAATGAGAACAATGAATCACGACCATTAAATTCTGATTTTGTTGATTTTAATGGACTGAATTGATTTCTCTTTCTAGGATCCTTACTAACCAAGTGTTCTCACTTGAGTCGTCTCCATATATATATATATATATATATATATATATATATATATATATATATATATATATATATATATATATATATATATACCGGTCCTTTGAATTTGGGTGCCTTGGGCGAATTAAAAGAGTGGTGCCCCTATTTTTTTTAACAATAAATACATAAGGATAAAATAAATAATTGAATAAAAAACACATTTTCATTTAACATTGTGCAAAGAGAATACAAGTATGGATATTTGAATTAATGTTTATACTACATCAAAACTTAAACCACTATGAACAGAGTCATTCTTCTTCTTCTTCTTCTTCTTCTTCTTCTTCTTCTTCTTCTTCTTCTTCTTCTTAATTCGATCTTTTTTTCTATAAAACAATTGACCATACCTTTAAAATTATTTAAATATCACCCTCTTAATATTTTTTGTTGCAAAATCATTAATAATTTGGTCATAATCAAAGTTCTTCAAAAAATTATTTTGAATTGAAATCAACGCAAGACTATTTAATTTATCTTGCGACATAGTAGATCTCAAATAAGATTTTAATAATTTGAATTTAGAAAAACTTCTTTCAGAAGATGCAACTCTGATAGGAATAATTAATATTATTCTATAAACTATGCATGCATTAGGAAAACAATTAAAAGTCAAGAACTCAATATCATATAGCTTGATTTTGATTCAACTGTTAAAACTTCTCTAATAACTTTCAATTCTTCAAACAAAATTTCACCATCAAGATCAACAACTTAATCCAAATTGGACACACTCAGAAAATTTCTAACCTATCAAATAACATTATGAATAATATAAAATATTCTCTATATCATTATTTTAATTTTAGTGTCTCAATTAAATTGTTAAAATGATGGATATATTAATTGATTTTATTTTATGGAAATTAATTGATTTTAATTCAGTCTATATTTTATTTATCAAAAATTATATTCTTTTATTAATTTTGACTTTGTAGTGCCCCTATAATTTTGTTAGTGAGTAATTTCAAAAAAAAAAAATCTAACAATTTTTTTATAATAAAAAAATTTCTTTTAATATATATATATATATAGGTAAAAAAAATGGTGCCCCTAAAATTATGGGGCCCTGGGTTCCCGCCCCGTGAGCCCGTGCTCAGGGCCACCCCTGTGTGTGTATATATATATATATATATATATATATATATATATATATATATATATATATATATATATATATATATATATATATATATATCAAACAATTCGAGTAATTAATTTTAGGGTTAAATGGCTTTCACCCCCTGCAATAGTAGCGAGATTTGATTTACCCCCCCTTTTAAAAAAAAATTGGATTACCCCCTTATAATATCAAAATTGTAAGTCTTTTGCCCCCTAACAGGGAAAATTACCCCCTGTAAAATATATTTTTTTGATTTACCCCCCTGGTTTTTACATGCTTAGGGGGTGCCCAAATATTACAGGGGGGTAATCCAAAGTTTTTTTTAAAATGGGGTAAATCAAATCTCGCTACTATTGCAGGGGGTGAAAGCCATTTAACCCTTAATTTTTTGAAGGCAAGAATGATAAATTGATAATTGATACAACTTACAACAATTGCATAGGTTGAAAAGTTTGTAACGGTTAATGCACTTGAATTGTCACATTTTCAAGTGAAGTGTTATTTGGAGATTTCAAATGTTTTTTTTCTTTTTTAAATAATAAACATATTAAGGGATTGAACTTTAATCATTGCTGCCAGGCAAAAGACAAAATTTTCATTACAACAATACAATTCATTTGAACAATGTATAACATAAAATAAATTACTCTGTCCTAAAAAATGTCTTATTTGGAAAAAAATTATCTCCCAAAATGTTTGTCACTTTAAATTATCAATCCAATTTTATATTTAACTTTTTTAATTGGGTCATGCTAACGAGTGCCCCAGGGGCACTGGTTAAGCATTTCAAATAAAGAAAATATTCAAGGTTCAATGTATTGAATACACAGAATATTCTTTAAAAAAGTTAAATATTTATGTTTTCAATGCATTGAATACATATATTTAAGGTAAAAACATATCTTTTTACTTTATTAAATGATGCTTAACTTACTTTTTTAATCTCTTAACCAGTGCCCCGGGGGCACTCGTTAGCATTACCCATTTTAATTATACCCTCTAATAAATATTCTTAATTTATTGTTTTTCTCACTTAATATTATTGTTATTTCGAATACACCATTATCTCTCTTTCATTTATTACTGTTTTTTAATGTGTGTGAAATGGACCATCGTAACAAATAATTTAGAACGGAGTGAGTATATCATAAAGAAACACCAAAACATGTCCTCCTTCTGTCCCAAAATAAATGTCACATTTGAAGTAAACAAATTGTCTCAAAATATTTGTCACTTTACATTACCAATGCAATTTTATATTTAATCTTTCAACTATACCCTCTAATAAATATTCTTAATTTATTGTTTCCTCACTTAATATTAATGTTATTTCAAATACACTAATAGTTAATCAGATGATTTGATAAAGTCACAATTTTCTCTCTTTTATTTATTATTGTTTCTTAATCGGTGTGAAGTGGGTCATTGCGACAAATAATTTGGGACAGAGATAAATAAATTTTCCGGGTGGCAGTAGGTGTGATGAGAACTCTATTTATAATCGAATAAATTATGAAAAATAAGTTTAAAATAATTAAATTGATTAGTTTTTATTTTTATTTTTATTTTTCACGTTTGAATCAAATAAATTATAATTTCGATTTACATTCATTGCACATTATTATATGTTTCTACTATAAAATATCCATTTTAAAATGATTTAACCCGTTAGTTTTTATATTTATTTTTTAGGTTTGTATTAAAATTAAATTAAATAAATAAAAACTCTCAGATCAGAAACTTCAATAAAATGATAACAATAGAATTACAAAAGAAACCATAGATTACATTTGAAGATGGAGAAATTCCATGTTATCAACAATGAAAGATCTCAATGGTATTTTAACGGAATTTTTCGGGAGATAGATGAAAAATAAGAATATACATCGGTTTTCAATAAAATTGTTCCGACAACAAAATTTTCACGATCAGCACTTTGCATCTAAGATGGATAGTTGTGACATTCATGTTTTGATTAGCTAGTAAGAGTTTCACGTGGATCACTAATGTTTCATGTGGTTTGATGAGTTGACAATGTCTTGATCATTGTTACTTTATAAATGGACGGTAAAGATTCGTTACTTAATTTTTTCATTAAATTTGTCATAAATAAAATAATAAAAAATAAAATACGCTACTTTACCTTTCGATTTTCATCAAAATCGAGTTAATAGGTCATAAAAAAATTTTAAAAAAATTAAAAGGTGATAAATTATAGTTGTTGGGATTCAAAGACGTACTCCCTCCGGTCTCAAATATAAGCAAATTTGCAAAAAAGCTCACCCTTTAAGGAGAATGTCTCAATGCATTTAATTCTTACTCTCTATTGCAAACATTTAAAATGTAAAAAATTGTAGAGGTATATTGGGAATAGTGATATTGAATATAATAAATATTGATTTTTTTTCTTATATTTAAGACCATAAATTTTTTTTTTTGCTTATATTTGAGATCGGAGGGAGTATCCTCTAACTATTTTACCCCTTGGTTTTCAACAAAAATGAGGTAATAAGTCATAAAAAAAAATTAAAACGTGATAAAATGTAGTTGTTGGAATTTGAAGACGTGTTCTCTAAATACTTTACCCCTTGGTTTTCAGCAAAACCGAGGTAATAAATCATAAAAAAAATTAAAAAAATTTTTAAAGGTATTAAAATGTAGTTGTTGAGATTCGAATGCGTGTCCTCTAAATTCTTTACCCCTCGGTTGTCAACTCAACCGAGGGAATATATGGTATTTTTAAAAAAATAAAATGTGGCGCGTCTAAGGTTTGCACCTCAGCTTATTGTTGGGTGAGGTGAAAATTTTGTCATAAAATATATTATTTGTAGTAGAGACTGTTGGACTTCAACAGAAAATTCTTTCCGACCTTCAGGATAATCATCTGATTAACTCCCATAGGAAGATCCATGCCGCCCTACTGGGTAATTAAATTGTTAGATTTCCACGGAAAAACTCTAGCCATCTACGAGCAAATGTGTGATGAGAATCTTTTTAAACCTCAAGGAAGACTAAACTAAGTATCTCCTGAGGGACTTGATTAAGTTTCACTTCAAGGACTTAACTAAATCTTGTTCGGAATACTCAATGTAGTCTCGCCTAAGGGACTCAACCAAGTCTCACATAAGGGACTCAACTAAGTCTCTTCAGGAAGAATCAACTAAGTCTCGCCTGAGGGACTCAACTAAGTCTCGTCAGAAAGACTCAACTAAGTATCGCTTGAGGGACTTAACTAAGTCTAGTTAGAAAAACTCAATTAAGTCTCTCCTTTGGGAATAAACTAAGTATCGTCACGAAGACCCAATTAATTCTCGTCCGAGGGATTCAACTAAATCTCGTCAGGAAGACTCAACTAAGTCTCGTCTAAGGGACTCAACTAAGTCTCGTCATGAAAGCTAAACCAAGTCTTGCCTAAAGGACTCAACTAAGTCTCGCCTGAGAGACTCGACTAAGTCTCGTCCAGAAGGATACTCTAAAACTTCAAGAATTGGGGCGAAGCAAAAGGTACACGCTACGGAACACCTTCTTCGAATACATCACTAAGACCTCTAGTGATTTCGTCCACAACGCGCGTTCGTGCTTAAAGCGTGTTATGGGTCAACAAATGTTATATAGGAAGCCGTGGAATTTAACTGTGCTTTCTAGATTTCAAGAAACAAACCATCCCTAGTTGGAGTGGTTGCTACATTCTAGTAAGAATCAGTTTCAAGCTTCTCGAACTATAAATACATCAGCTTCGTGATACTTAAAGGAGGACAAGACACAAAAAATACACACAAAAAGTAGTTTCTCACCTCACATGAGACACCTCTTAATACCATAACAAACCTAAAGTCTCTGGCAGCTTTTAATCATTAAGAATTATCATACATTTACACTTTTAGCGAGAATTTTTTTTTTCAAAGACCCAAAACTAGCTTATTTGACTTACAGACGAATCTATCCCTAATATTTTTAAATGGAAGGGAAATATCCCAAACTATGTGCTGCATTTAGAAAACTAGATTTCAGTTTCCTTTCAAGATATTTCCATATATGATGAGTAACTTAAAAAAAAAAGAGAAAGATAACATTTTTGCATATTTTTTTAGTACTTCCTCCGTCTTATAATAAGTGTCTTATTTGAGCTCTGCACAGTTCTTAAGAAAATGATTAGATGTGTTGGTTTCAATGATAAAATCAATATCATTTACTAAAATATCCTTTGGTAGTGGAATAGTTGAAAAACATAAAAGTTAATAAATAGGAGTAAAATAGTGGGAAAAAAATAATAAATATTGTATTAGTATTTTAAAAATACATTTATTTTGAGACATAAGAAAAATACAAATAGACATTTATTATGAGACTGAGAAAGTGTTATATTTTTATGCAATTGCCACTTAGAAACAATACTTTAAGCTCGAAATTTATCTTTACTATTTATAAAAATACTTTTAATTTTATCAACAACTTTATAGTACAAAAATAATACTACAAAATAACATTTTTAATTCAAAAAGTGTGTCAACAAAAGAATGGTCAATTTGATATATTGGCTTGGCTTAGTGTATAGACAATTATGTCCAAGCTGGATCTCTTTCATCCCTTCTCCCTCACACTTTCTATAAATCTTCTTCCATTCTTCTTCCTTTTTTACTTCATAATTCACCCTCTCCAGATCCAAACCAGAGAGACAAAAATATGGTGAGTAATAAAGTTCTTCTTTATACACCCGCTCTTTATCTTTATTCTCTCACAATATATATACATATTATTCTTTTAATGTTTCATTAAAATACTAATTTATTTTCACAGGAATTTGAACATCAACATGCAACAAGATGGATTGGCTATGTCGATTGGAGAAACAGACCTGCCCTTAGAGGAAAACATGGTGGAATGATCGCAGCTTCTTTTGTTTTGGGTATGTCTCAATTTTCTCTCTTTCATTTCTCATCATCCCTGGAGCACGCACTAGCGATGTGTTAGTGTCTGTGTCGTGTTTCTGCTGTCTGTTGTCTGCGCTTTATAGTTATTAATTTTTTTCATTTTTGTCGAAATTGTTTGATTTAATATAATAATTTTATGGAATATATTTTTCTTTTGTGCAGTGGTGGAGATATTGGAGAATCTTTCATTTCTAGCAAATGCAAGCAACTTGGTGTTATATTTAAGGAAAAACATGCATTTTTCGCCGTCGAAATCGGCGAATAATGTTACAAATTTCATGGGAACAGCTTTTCTTCTTGCTCTTCTTGGAGGATTTTTATCTGATGCATTTTTCACAACTTATCGCATCTACTTGATCAGTGCAGTTATTGAGTTCCTGGTATGAACATTTACTTCTTCACATTTTTCATCATTTTTCTCTTTTTCTTTGTTTTTCATCATCACATGTGAATGTCATGAGTCATGAGACTTTGTCTCTCATTACTTTTAAAATTTGCTTTAATTTGCATTATTTATTTGTTTATTTGTTTATTTTTCTTTCTTGGTTATTGTTTATTGATTGCTTAATAGGCACGGTGTTGCATTTGTCTGTGTTTTTTCTTTTTTTCATTTATTAAAATTGAGCTGAAATTTGACCAAAATTAATTGCAAGAGATTTTCAATGGATTTGGTAGAAGAACCACGGTTCGATTTCCTACTATTGTGATTGGGAGGGGATTAGAACCACTTGATACCAGAACTGATTCCGAACCGGACTAAACCCTTTGTGATAAATCAAAAAATAATATTAAAATTTGACTCATACTATCATTTAATTAAATTAATATGCATCCTATTAAATTATATTATATAAATATATGTATAAAAGTATTTTAGATAATAGTTATATGTTTAAAATATTTTACATTCTCCTGTCACCACCTAATTATTAATTTCTTATATAATATTATAAAAATATTAATTATTTGAGTGATTGTGTCTCACATTTGCTTTTTCGTTTCATTTACACTTTTTTTTTAAAAGTACAGTGAGAGTCCTAATTTTTATCTTATTCTATTTTGTATTATTAAAAGAAATATGACATTTAAGGGTTTTTTTTTGGATTACTCAAACATTTCTTTTTATTTTCAATAAAATAATATTATAGTTTTATTTTTCATTAATTAATTTTTTTTGCATTACAAAAAATAATAATATTATGAAATTTAAGGAGAAATTGTATCTATCTTTTAGGATAGCTTTTTATTTAAATTTTGCTAAAACATAATTTTATTATTTATTTTTAAGAATAAAGAAACAGTCACTATTTTAATTTTTTTCATTATTTAATTTTTATTGCACTACAAAAATTAATAATTTAAAGAAATATAGGGAGAAATCGAGTCTATCTTTTAAGATAACTTTTATTTTACTTTTGACAAATATATATTTTTTATTTGTTTTTAAAAATAAATAAACAGTCATAATTTTAATTTTAAAATAAAATTATACCTATCCCTTGCACGTTTATTTAAATAATAACACAAAGTCATAGCAATGCTATGAAAAATAATATAATATTGATGTCATTTTTCAAAGAAAATGGTGTGTGTGTTTCAAACCCATAATGTCATAACCAGAATCTGAGTAAAATTCAAGTTGCAAAACACAAGTTGCAGAGTGGGGTTGCATCAACCAATATAAATCCATGAAAAATGAGTGAAAAGATGTCAAAGATATTTGTTTTAAGAAAAGAAAAGAAATAAAACTGTCTTATCTATCACTTTTGTGAATCTTTTTCTTTTTTTCATGTATTGGTTCTTTCCACTTGCTCTTACAAAACCTCATGAATTGCATGACCAAACGCCCACCCACTAATAACATACCAGCCTAGCTAAGTTAAGAATCAATATTATTATTATTATTATTATTATTATTATTTTTTTTTTTTGGATAATTTAAAATTTTATTATTTAAATATATAAATGAGTTGTTGCAGATTTAACTTATATTTTTCATCTAAAACATATATATAATTATTGATTAAACCGATTTAGCGAGACAACCTATATATATTTTAGAATTTACAAATTCAATTTTAAAGTGAGATTATTATGCTTATTAATAAATTTATTTTTAAGTCTCATGTGTGAGACTCTTAAAATTTTCTTTAAAATTTAGAGTTGACTATATGGGCATGACCCTAGTGGCCCAATAACATTAATTATAGTTGTTTGTCCAATAAATTTTGATAGACTTTGATCCATCTTAAAATTTAGGTTAGACTTAAATAAAATTATGTATTTCTCAATTCATTCTTTTGTATCTTAAATATATTTAAATATTTTATGCTATTCTAATAGAAAATATACTTTTTTTTTTTAAATTCTTTCGATAAATCTGTGTTGTGGAGAGTAGATTAAAAAACACTTTTAAATATTTACAAAGTAAATCTATAATAAAATAAAAAATTTATTTCACTTGTAAATTTTACATTTTAAATTTTATATTAAATCTTATTTATCAAGTTTTAAATGTTACTTTAGATTTATTTCAAAATTTTCACAAGAATTTGAGATACTTTCGTCTTATATTTTTGTAAAATATAAGGGACGTTTGTATTATGAATTGTAATTTGTAAGTTTATTCTTAATAATGTGATTTTGAAATTCTTGAGTTTTTATGTTTATTTCGTCTATATTCTATGAATAGAATTTACACCTGATTTTTTCATATTTTATTCTCATGCTAATTCTAAAAATTTATATTTTTATTCAAGTTTTTTTATTATTAGTATCACTTTAATTAATAAAAAATAATAAATATTTTTTTAAGCCGATAATTCAACAGAGAAAGTTGGAAAAATAAAAAACAAAAGAAAATCTATAAAGCTTATAGGTAGCTTTATTCATGTCTCCTCACACAAAATTACAAAGACAATCAAGAGTGACTATATGAGACAAAAAAATAACAATGATTAAAGTGGGGTATTTATCTTTTTATCTTATACACTATACAATAATATGTTAATTTAATATTTATGTTGGTGTGTCGTATAAGAAAAAGAAAGAAGGTAAGACTTTATAGAAAATTAATTTAAAAAAATATATAGAGTAGGAGCCCACACTAAGTCATGTTCATGCACACGTCTTTAGTTTTTTCGAGAAAGCCTATTTTTCTGTGCCAATGCACAGGTGAACTAGAAACTTAATGAACTTTGAAAGTAACATTTATATGTTCACGACGTTGATGACACGTTGTTTTGCATTTCAAAAAATTCTTCATACAAAATGGCTTATGCCTAATACTAATAATATGGTCCAACTTTTTTTCTTCTTCTAAGAATGGGTATGCCTAGGCCTAATAGCAATATGGTCCAAATTCTAAATTGAAGACATTTTTAGTGCTAGACCTTTATTTAGAGATATGGACGTGTCTTTATTTGATCACATTTTAGGAATGGTATGAGACATTTGGTACTTTCTTTATTATGATGATGTGATATTTCAATTGTTGGACCAAAATAGAGGCATGATAAAGGGCAATGGTTGTACTAATACAACAATAATAAATGTCTTCACATGCATTGTAATGTCACATGAGAATCTTGATCAATAGTTTTTCAAATCCCTTTCACATTAATAGTTGTGGTTTGGAGTGTCGAGATAATATTTTTTTATCTTTAATATATTTTGATTTGTTTTGCAATTTTTAAAAAAATTCAAAGAATTTTTTTTTATTATATATTAATTAATATAAATAAATTATTGATATTTATATATATTTTTGTATTATTATAGATGCAATAAAATTTTTTTGAATATGTGCAGGGACTGATTATACTAACAACACAAGCAAGTGTGTCTTCACTTCAGCCACCAGCATGTGACCCAACAACAGAATGTGAAGAAGTGAATGGTGCAAAAGCATTAATGCTATTTGCTGGACTGTACCTAGTTGCTCTTGGAGCTGGAGGAATCAAGGGATCATTAGCACCACATGGTGCTGAACAATTTGATGAGAACAGTGTACCAGGAAGAAAGCATATATCAACATTCTTCAACTACTTTGTGTTTTGCTTATCATGTGGTGGTCTTATTGCAGTTACTTTTGTGGTTTGGATTGAAGATAACATTGGTTGGAAATGGGGTTTTGGAATTGCTACTATTAGCATGTTTCTTTCTATTCCAGTTTTCTTGGCTGGTTCTACTAGATACAAGAATAAAATTCCTACTGGAAGTCCTCTTACAACCATTTTGAAGGTAATTTCGAACTCTAGATTTCACTATTCTGTGTGTGAGTTTTTGGTCGCAAATGTAATTGTAGTTACGGCAGTTGTGATTGCGGTCACTGCGACTGCTGTGATGCGCATTACGGTCGTTGCAGCGTGAATTTTGATTAAGAAAAATTTGAACTACACAATTAAAAATCACTTAATGCTAATATTTTTTCTGAGTAAATTAAATTTTGATTCTAAATTTTGAGTTTTAACAAAGAAACATGTGTGAAGTTGTCTGATGCGTTTCATAGATGCATAATTTTAAATCACACTGTAAATTGCAGTTGGATGCGATTGCGGAGATTACTGCATTAGTAATATTTGTGGTCACAATTGCATTTGCAGACAACAATTTAAAACGATGCTTATTACCACTTCGTCTATAGATAAAAACAAAAAATCATTAAATAAATTGAGAAAACTTTGGCTAACACAAGTTTTGAATGAACAGGTTTTGGCTGCTGCAACAATGAACAAATTCATCTCCAGAAACTCCAGCAGTGCTGTTGTAAACATGACATCAAGTCCATTAAATCTAAACTCGATCCGAAAACAAGAAGAATCATCATCATCATCATCCAAAGAAATCAAAGAAATTAAAGCTCCATCAACCACACTTAAATTCCTCAACAGCGCAATCGAAAACGAATCAATAAAATGCTCGGTCGAAGAACTAGAAGACGTAAAAATAGTCCTAAAAATCCTCCCAATATTCTGCTGCACAATTGTCCTAAACTGTTGCCTAGCTCAGCTCTCAACATTCTCAGTCGAACAAGCCGCGACAATGAACACAAAAATCGGCTCCTTAAAAGTCCCACCGGCCTCATTACCGATCTTCCCAATCGTCTTCATAATGATCCTCGCACCGATATACGACCACATTATAATCCCCTTCGCAAGAAAGTACACTAATTCCGAAATGGGAATAACTCATCTCCAAAGAATCGGGTTCGGACTAATCCTATCAATAATCTCAATGGCAGTCGCAGCATTAGTCGAAGTGAAACGAAAACGCGTAGCAACAGACTCAAATCTCTTAGACGATCACACTAAACCGATACCGATATCGTTCTTCTGGATCGCATTTCAGTTTCTGTTCCTCGGTTCAGCCGATCTTTTCACCATGGCAGGTTTATTGGAGTTTTTCTTCACAGAAGCACCGGTTAAAATGCGATCATGGGCGACATCGCTTACATGGACATCATTGGCTATAGGTTATTACTTAAGTTCAGTGATCATATCAATAGTTAATAGTGTTACTGGTAATGCCTCTCATAAAGCTTGGTTATCAGGCTCTAACCTTAACCATTATCATTTAGAGAGGTTTTATTGGGTTATGTGTGTGCTTAGTGGTTTGAATTTTCTGCATTACTTGTTTTGGGCTATTAGGTATAAGTATAGAGGAACAGGTAACAGTCAGTGATAGAATGGTAACATTGTTGAAAATGTTATCTAGGCATGTCTTTTGGTAGTAATTGTTCATACTTGCACTTGTGTGCAGCTGAAAGAATTAGCAAAGGATATAATAAAAAGAGAGTTTCTACTTCTTGTGCATAGAAAATATAGCTTCATATTATGAGGTATTCTACAAATTTATTTTTTGGAAAGGCAAAAAAGAGTTAGATATATATTCAACAATTGAAGATATGAATGCATGGAGAACAACTACTCAATTTTTTATTTTATAAATTTGGTCAAATATTTTTATGCATTCTTTATGTTTGACCTTTGCAACAACTTGTTCTTTCGGGTGATTTTTGTATAAGCAAAATTTATTTATGGAAGTATAAGGGGATTCCATCCCATTCGAAACATAGTGAAACTTAGATTTACAAACTATGAGTAGATATCTAATTACTAATTACTAATGAATGAGATATTGGATCGAACTTTAGTATGGTCAATAAATAGCTTTTTGGTTCGACAATTCGACAGGATCTTAGCATGCCGTCGAAGTCTATTCACATGTTGTAGTCAAAGGCCTGCAATGCCGTAGTCGAAGTATGCTCAAGTATGCAGTAGTCGAAATGCTAGGATTGTTAGCATGTCGAATTTGGTCTGTTTGTTAAGCTCAATTGTTGAAGTTAGCTTGTTTCCTAAGTTAGTTTGTGTAATGGGTCTGTGTGTAAAAGTTCATTAGTTTAATGCGTTAGTTTTATTATAAATAACATACTAGTCTCTCATTATTGCACACTGGAAATCCTAACTAAGGTGAGAGGTTATTTGTTATTTTGTAACACTTGTAATCTTGTTTCAAAGATAAAGTAAAGAATAACAATTTATAATTGCATTGTGTTCTTCTTGCTTCTCCCTTTCCTATCCTTGGAGGTTTCTTGCCAAGAAAAAAAACCTATTATACTTTGTTCTTGGCATTGAGTTCACAACAAATTGGCACGGTGAGCGTGGAGAAGAATTTCGTCAACAAAGTATGAGATTGAACAGTTCACCAGAGTGAACAATTTCACTCTGTGGCGCTTGAAGATGAAAGTCCTACTAGTTCAGCAGGGTTGGTTAGAAGCGTTGAAGTGAGTCACAGCCATGGACGCGGCATTAACGGAGAAGGAGAAAACGACTATGGTAGAAAAAACCTTAAAGCAACTGGAAAACATCAAAAATAATGAAGTCTTCATCGAATGTTTATTTATCCCGGGAGGAGGGAAAAGAAAACACCGGGTAAAACCTAAAAGGGAAAAACAAGGTCTCACGACCAAGAGAAAGGGTAAGGGTGTCGGTTACGCGAGGGAAAGGTATTAGCACCCGTCACGTCTGTGGTACTCCATAGGATCCACTCTCGCTAGTTTCTAATCTAAGGGTGCGTCTATGAGTCTGTTAGCTGGAGATTTTGATTGAAGAAAAGTTCTTTGAAGAATTAGAATTTGAGGAAGAATGGCTTTTGATGGCCATTGTCGAGAAAAAATGGCTCCTGATGGCCATGGTTCGAGAATCTTGTTTAAGTTGAAGTGAAGATGATGAAAATTGAAGCTGATTCGAAACAAGTTGTCTTTGGGACTTAAGCGATTTTTGCGAAATACAAAGGGTACTGAAGCTTTGCGTATTTCGTGGCATTCTCATTTTAGATCACGTTGCCACGTATCGAAAGAGAATTCAGGCGGGAGGATTTGAATTTCGAAACATTATGTGTAACCGAGCAAGGACAGGTGGCGTCCTAGGGATTCGAAGCGTATGCATGTGAGCAACGTGGCATTTCGTTAGTGTAGGACCGTTAGGGTCGAAATTAGTATAAATAAGGGTCTTAATATCAGGATCCAGTGTGTTCATTTTGTACAAATCACTCACAAATCACTCAAGTATCAAGTGTTAAGAGAACGAGTTCGCTGAGAAATGTACGTATGACACCAACACCATTTTAAATACATTTGTATTCATCTTTATGCAAGTATCTTTTCAGTATTTCTATCTTTCGTTATATTTCAGCCATTTACATTCTTGCACCTTTATCTTTCGTTCAAAGTTTATTTCGAAGCACTTTACTTTCTGCAATTTACGTTCCTGTACTTTAAGTTTCTTGCAATTTATATTTACTTTCCCTTTCACCAAAGTTATATTTACGTGTATAACAAGTTGATTGTTAGTTTTTACATTTCATTTGTTTATTTTCTTAAACATATTTCGAAGCCAAACAAACCAACAAATATGAACCAAATCATCATAAAATACAACTTTTTGACTATGTCCTAGGATCAATCTAGTCGATCCTGCGAGTAACCAAAGTATATTTTATAGTTTGGAAGACTAGCGGTTGTTTACCGGAAATCACCATAAACAAATTGGCACGCCCATTGGGACCGTGTCAAACAGATTGTCATTAATTTGTTGTTTTATTTTGTCTAGAATATATCAAGACCTTTTATGAACCTTAGGAACGGTAAATTAACCAACAGTGCGCCACCGATTCCTAAACGAAGGTACAACAAGAAAATGGTCAATTCGACCAGTGGAAGGGGAGATCAAGATCCCCCACAAGGGTCAGGAACAGTAGCAGCAAGTACTACAAATGTTTCGACTTCTACGTCACAAGAACAGGAAATACCCGTTTCGGGAGGGTCTGCGGCTATAGTTAGTTCCCAAGCCATGCCCGAAAACACATCAGGGCCAACAGGAACAATCCCAATTTCCAGTTCGACCACCATGCCTCATGTGACAGGCACAAATGAGATACCTCATTTCTCGACAAGTCAGGTACATTCCCCAAGGCCATTCTCATCTGCATTTGATGGTTGGAGGCCTGGAAATCCTTATGGAATGACACACTCATATATGTCAGGATTACAGGGGGCAGGACCTACGTATACTGCGCCTAATGCCACGACATATTCGGCTAATATGGGTTCGATAGGACGAAGCGCACAAAATTCAGGCCCATCAAGCCAAATGCCTCTCTTAACTACCAACAGTCAAGCAGCATTTAGGCAGGAAATGGACGCAAGTAACCACGATATGCTAGGTGCTCTTACTAAAGAAATAGGGTCACTCTTTACCCCATTAGTAGCAAACATGACCAGGACTAATCAGGATAATGTAGAAACCTTCCAAAAGATATCATCACAAATAAATCGAATGGCAGATTTTATGGGAGTCCCACAATATAGGCGAAGAAATAACCAACCCCCTTATCGAGAGGGAGACCCGGTCTTGGAACGTGGTCAAGATGTAATTCCTCCGCCTAGGCCAACACCCGTTGATGTAGTTCCTCGGCCTAGGCCACCACCCGTTGAAAGAAACCAAGTGGTAGATCTAGAGAATCCGAATCGAAGGACCAACTTTGGCCAACAAGAGACTATCGAAGAAATACCCAGATTAAGGGTAGTTGGTAGGAACGAACATCCAGACGAAGTAGTCCACAGGGTTAGGAGAGAAAATATGGCAACAGAAAATAATTTAACTGCCATGATAGAAAGAATTATGGCCAATAATGGCCTTAATACTGGACTTCGATGTCCAAACTACACATCCCCGTAGCAGAATATATTATGCAAACGGAATTACCAAGAGGTACCAAAGTGCCTAAATTCACAAAGTTTTCAGGGGACACTAGTGAATCGACTGTAGAACACATAGCCAGATATTTGATAGAAGCCGGTGATTTAGCAGGCAACGAGGATTTGAGAATTAATATTTCCCTAGTTCGCTAACAAAAAATGCTTTTACTTGGTTTACTACCTTACCCCCAAATTCCATAGATGCATGGGCACACTTGGAGAGATTGTTCCATGAACAATTCTATATGGGCCAAACCAATATAAGTTCGAAAGAGTTAGCTAGCATCAAGAGGAAATTCACAGAACCCATAGATGATTATTTAAACAGGTTCCGCTTGTTAAAATCAAGATGCTTCACAGTTGTCCCAGAACATGAATTAGTCGAAATGGCTGCAGGCGGTCTAGACTATTCAATTAGAAAGAAGCTGGATACCCAATACTTAAGGGATATGGCCCAATTGGCAGACAGGGTTCGACAAATCGAACGACTAAAAGCGGAAAAGGCCAGAGCGAATAAAAGTTATAAGAAGGAGAGGGTAGCATATATTGAGGCTGGGGACGCTGAAGGCGAAGCCTTCGAAGATTCATACAGCGTCGAAGAGGTCGAAATAGACCTAGCCGAATCAAAAGAAGCACCACCTTACTCTTGCAAATTTCTCACTCCTTCGAATGGAAAAAATCCAGTCGAGAATGATAAAAGCGATAGATTTCCAAAGAAAACCTACACTTTTGACGTCACTAAATGTGACGAAATATTTGATTTACTAGTAAAAGATGGCCAGATGATAGTGCCTCCTAATTCCAAAGTTCCTCCATTAGAACAACGGAAGAAATGAGGCTTTTGTAAATATCATGGTTTTTAGGCCATAAAACCTCACAATGCTTTCTTTTCAGGGATCTAATTCAGAATGCTATCAAGGATGGACGTTTGAAATTCGCTGATAAGGCAAAGAATCACATGAAGGTTGACGCAGACCCCCTGAATGTTGCTGACACTAATTATGTTGAACCAGTTGATGTCAACATGGTAGATGTGTCTGAGACTGATATTGCTGAATGGGAGGTAATTTCATCTGGAAAGCAGGCTACTGAGAGCCTAAATAACAATGCAGCCTTCAATACTGACGTTGAAGAATCTGTCGAGACCGAAATCACTGAAGATTTGAAGGGAAAAACTAGCGAGGCCACTGAAGACCTCAGGGTGAAACTCCAACAGATAAAGATCTCGGAAGCTTCCCCAACAGGTGTCAACATGGTGAATGTTAGATAGCCTTTATCTGAAGTAGAGGAGGTAGAGAAATGTTTGTTGAGGGAAAGAGGAAACTATGGAAATTCTCAGAAAGTTGAGAGTTTGAAAGATTATCTCTGGAAGTATCACGAGAAAAATGATGGACGGATGCTAATGTGTCCAAGATGCTCGATTATGCTGAATCGAAGGGTCCAAGATAACTATGAAAGGGCCCAACGAGAAAGGATGGAACAGCCCTGGAGAGGAGGAAACCTATTGCTGAAGGTTTATCCAAGGCCAGAAGAAAGCTTGGTAGGTTTCCTAGTTAGGTGTCACAAGGAGAAGACAGAGATTGTTATGTGTCCTAGATGTGGGGCAGTCTATGATATCCTTATGGCACAATCATTCGAAAGAACGCTATTCACCACTGGTAGGGAGTCTCAGGGACTCCGTCCCAACATGTATGTGTTCGACAATTGAACACCATCAAAAAGGTTTGATAGTCCTCATCCTAAAACTCGAAGAGTGACATTCAAGCTTCCGGCAAACATACCCATGGATAGATGGACACAAGATGGTGCAAGAAATAACAAGTGGCGAAGTTGGGACCAAGGGGGAAGAACTGTAATGGCTTATAGAAAGAAATTCCAGACCTCAAATCGAGAGATGTACAGGTTGGAGAATTACAAGGGTAAAAATCCTATCTCCAGAAAGAATACAAGGAAAAGGAGGTTGGAGAGTCTAGCAGTACCAAAATCCCAATGCAGGGGGCACAATCAAGCAAACCTCCATTAGAGCGCAAGCTATTCAGTTCTAAAAACGAGAAAGAAGAGGAAAAGATGCACTCCAGTCCTTGGAAGGAGGATGATAGAATGACAAATGACTTCGACTCAGACGGGGTGTCATCTATAAATTTCAATTGCAATGTTGTATCAGTGCTCCCTCACGAATTTAACCAAGAAACAGAAGCTGAAGATTGCGAGGAAGCTGATGCAGAAGAGATGGCAAAACACAGACCTGTGTGTTATTATGTGCTAAACAACGGAGCTGTCGAAGAACAGAATGCCTTCTTCGAGAGACCTGACCAAGGCATGAGAGACCATCTGAAACCACTTTACATAAGGGCCAAGATTAAAAATGTTGGCATTAACAAGGTCCTAGTAGATGGAGGGGCAGCAGTGAATCTAATGCCCCAATACATGCTGAAAAGGATTGGTATGTTCGACACTGATATAAGGCCACATAACATGGTCTTGTCCAACTAAGAAGGCAAAATAGGGCAGACTTTGGGAGTTATCCAAGTAAATTTAATTGTGGGTTCGGTCACAAGACCAACTATGTGAAGGATAGAAAAACACTTAGAAAGGGGGGGTTTGAATAAGTGTAGTCTAAAAACTTGAACGATAAAAATAAATTGCACAGTTATTTTTATCCTGGTTCGTTGTTAACTAAACTACTCCAGTCCACCCCCACGGAGTGATTTACCTCACCTGAGGATTTAATCCACTAATCGCAACAGATTACAATGGTTTTCCACTTAGTCCGCGACTAAGTCTTCTAGAGTATCCTGATCACAACCTGATCACTCCAGGAACAAATGCTTAGACACAAGCTAAGACTTTCTTAGAGTATCCTGACCACCACGTGATCACTCTAATTACAACTGCTTAGACACAAGCTAAGACTTCCTAGAGTATCCTGATCAACACTTGATCACTCTAGTTACTTACAATTTAATGTAATCAATTCTAAGAGTATTACAAATGCTTCTGAAAAGCTATAATCACAACAGTGATATTTCTCTTAACGTTTAAGCTTAATCTCACTAATATATTACAACAGCAATGTAGTGAGCTTTGATGAAGATGAAGTTTCTGAGCTTTGAATTTGAACAGCGTTTCAGCAAGTCTTTCAGAATAATTTCGTTCAGAATTGGTAACCTTGCTTCTCATCAGAACTTCATATTTATAGGCGTTTGAGAAGATGACCGTTGGGCGCATTTAATGCTTTGCGTATTCCGTACAGCATTGCATTTAATGTTTCACGCTTTTGTCAACTACCTCGAGCCTTGTTCACGCTGTGTCTACTGACGTTGCCTTTAATAGCTTCCAACGTTCCTTTTGTCAGTCAGCGTAGCCTGCCACTTGTACTTTCTTCTGATCTGATGTTTGTGAATATAATATTTGAATATCATCAGAGTCAAACAGCTTGGTGCAAAGCATCTTCTTGTCTTCTGACCTTGAAGTGCTTCTGAGCGTGATACCATCAGAACTTCAGTGCTTCTGCTTCTGATCTCATGTTCTTCTGATGCTTTCATAGACCCATGTTCTGATTCTGCCTTGACCATCTTCTGATGTCTTGCCAGACCATGTTCTGATGTTGCATGCTGAACCTTCTGAGACAAAGCTTCTGAGCGCTGATTTGTGCATACTCTTTATATATTTCCTGAAATGGAAATTGCAATGTATTAGAGTACCACATTATCTCACACAAAATTCATATCCTTGTTATCATCAAAACTAAGAATATTGATCAGAACAAATCTTGTTCTAACAATCTCCCCCTTTTTGATGATGACAAAAACATATATAAATGATATGAATTTGCGATCAGAAAGAGCAGACGGCTAAAGACAAATTACACAGCTATTGCATAAGCGTGTGAATATGTCTCCCCCTGAGATTAACAATCTCCCCCTGAGATGAATAATCTCCCCCTGAAATAAATACTCGAAGAACTTTAATAATAATAGACTTCCCTGATTATTTCGATAGAGACGATCACATAAGCTTCTGTCTTCTGATAATTCATAGCTTCTGATCTTCTGCTTCCATTGGACAGTTTCAGAACTTGAATTTCTTTAGATCCCTAGAACACTCACAGCTTCTGATTCCTGCTTCCATTTAGGACAGCTTCAGAACTTGAATTTCTTTGATCTTCAGAACATTCACAGCTTCTGATTTCTGCTTCCATTTAGGACAGCTTCAGAACTTGAATTTCTTTGATCTTCAGAACATTCACAGCTTCTGATTCATGCTTCCATTTAGGACAGCTTCAGAACTTGAGTTTTCTGGATCTTTAGAACATTCACAGCTTCTGATTTCTGCTTCCCTCGGATAGCTTCAGAGCTTTGAATTTCTTCTTACATCACTTCATGCTAGATTGTATCAGAACATTGTTGAATGTACCAGAGCATCATCAGAGCATCTCTACATCCTGAAATGTTACAGAACAAAACTAAACGACAAAAGTCAGCATGAATGAGTTAGAACATAAAATGTGTATCAGAACACAAAATATGTATCAGAGCCATATAAGCCATATAGAATATATCAGATCCAATAGACAATGTATCAGAGCAAATAGACAATGATTTGGATCATATTCTATTATCAGAATTTCTGATCATTCTTCCTTCTTGCTTCTGATTCTGAAGCTTCCTAGCACTCAGCTTGCTTCAAGAATCCAAGAGCTTGATTCTCTAAAGAGTTGCTTCATCATCTCGTTGCTTCTTATGTTGATCTTGAATCTTCGATTCCTGCAACAACACAACTTAAAAACATAGAACTTTGCAAGTTCTGTTAGTCAATGTGGAGCCTTTTTACTCGGTAACTGATAATATTAATCAGATCATTTATCATATATTTTCTCCCCCTTTTTGTCATAACATCAAAAAGCATAAAAGATTCATATGTAAAGCAAGAGACAAAAGGAAAGAAACATAAATAACTTTTCATTGATTTCAACAAGAAGGATTACAAAAGAGGAATGCAGGAAAACAGATGCAACAAGGAAAGAAAACTACAAAGACCAAAGGACTAAGACCCTAGCCTACGCAAGATCCGCGCCAGAACATCATGAATCCCGTCAGTGCTTGTAGCTTGCCTTGCCATGAAAGAGCGAAACTCAGCATTGGCTGCTTCTTGCGCGTCCAAACGAGAAGCCAGCATAGCTTGATTCTGATGAAGAGCTTCCAAGGTCTCCATCAGAGCTGAGGTTTCACGAGAAGAAGAGGCACCAGAATTTCTGCCAAAAGAGACAGCAATCTCAGCAGGGCGATCTTCTGGAAGGTCTTCAGCTTGTGCATCTTCCATCTCCACATCTGAGTCTGACTTAGAAGTAGCCTCAGCATATTCTGGTTCAGGCAGCGCAGACGTTCCAACTTCCAACGCTTGAAGAATAGCTGCTAGGTTTGTTGGAGGAGTAGGACCAGCAACTTCAGCAGGATAAACCACTACTGGAAAGACCATGTGAGGTGCTTTTTCAGAAGGGTTCATTCTGAACCAGTTAAACAGCCACTGAAAATCTCCAGTCAGCACAGGATACCATGGTCTCCACACCACGATGTCTCTGCAGGGATTTTCTTCTTCCAACTCATCTGCAGGTATCCTCTCTTCAAGAACTCTTCTGTTCCTGATGAGATGGTGATAGCTGCTTTCACCAACTTCCAACCGAAGACCACGAACACCAGGTGCTTCAGACATGATCCTTCTCTGAATGTCTGTAGCCCTAACCAGAAAATCCTGACGAAAGGTATCCCAAAGGTTGCATGTAGCATACTCATCCAGATGGTTAAGGTGAGCAGCACCCAGAATCTCCAACCAGCTATTTACATCAGAGTGTAAAAGCTCCAGAAATGATTGAGTGGTAGGGGTTGGAGGGTTGACAGTGAACCTGGAGTCGGGAAAAACAACACTGTAGGGGTTAGGTGTTCTGGTGGGAAAAGGGTGTGAGAGAGATGAAGAAATATCTAAGGGATGGGTTGAAGGAGAGGAGATATCAGATGGTGAAGAAGGTGGTTCCGAAAGGATGAATGAGGAGGAAGAGGTGGTGGAAGAATGTGAAGAGGATAGTGATTCAGGGATACTATCAAGGGGTTGATACAGACGTCTAGAATAGTTACCAGACATCATGGCTTCAAAGGGATTCACCTTGAGAGGGTCATAGAAGATTTTAACTCTTTTTGGTTTGATTTCTGGTTCATCGGTTGCCTTTCTCTTTTGTTTTCGATCAGTTTCTTGATTTCCAGAGCTTGACGATGGATTCATGATGAAGTTGCAGATATTGAAAACTGCTAGGGTTTATGATATGAATGCAAAGAGAGAGAACGAAAAAGAAACTGAATGCAAAGTGAGAGAAATATAAGAGGGAAAAGAAACGTTTGAAGAGTATAAAAAGAAAACTGAAAAAGAGTAAATGATGGATAGCATTTAATGTTACGTGACGTGAGGAGAGATATTAATGACAAAAGACGAGATTTGCACAGTTACCTAAGTAGACGTCCCCTCAACTGCACGCACGCTTGTCCAGAAATAGTGAACACGTGTTTACCATCTGGATAGCCAGTTACAGCTGTTTTGCTTTTAAAGAGATTCTGAATCAACTTAAACAATGAAACGTTAGTAATAACTGAATCACAATTTCTAATTGATTTCAATCAGAACTTCTTATAAAAAAGAAATCCAATTTCATTTCAGAAGATACTCATACATAAGATCTTCTCATCTTCTCATTCTGGGCATAAATCCATACTGATATTCTTCAGAATGAACTTAAACCTATCTTCAGCAAGGGGTTTTGTAAAGATATCAGCCCATTGATGGTCTGTATCCACAAAGTTTAAAGATATAACACCCTTCTGAACATAGTCCCTTATGAAATGATGTTTAATCTCAATATGTTTAGCTTTTGAATGCAAAATAGGATTCTTAGATAAACATATAGCAGAAGTATTATCACAGAAAATAGGAATGTTACTCTCATATATCTGATAATCTTCCAGCTGACTTCTCATCCAGAGCATTTGTGTGCTACAACCAGCAGCAGCAATATATTCTGCTTCTGTTGTTGAGAGGGCAATAGTAGCTTGCTTCTTGCTGTACCATGAGATCAGATGACTTCCAAGTAATTGACAACTTCCAGAAGTGCTCTTTCTTTCTATTCTATCTCCAGCATAGTCAGCATCACAGAATCCTACTAAGTTGTAATCTTTAGATCTTCTGTAAACTAAACCAACATTAGTAGTACCTTTCAGATACCTTAGAATTCTCTTAACCGCTGTTAAATGAGATTCTCTTGGATCTGATTGGAATCGAGCACACAAACAAACACTAAAGAGAATGTCAGGTCTAGAAGCAGTTAGATATAGAAGAGATCCAATCATACCTCTGTACAACTTCTGATCTACCTTCTTACTTACCTCATCCTTACCCAATACACATGTTGGATGCATAGGAGTTTTGGCTTCTTTGCTTTCAGAAAGATTAAACTTCTTCAGAAGTTCTTTCACATACTTCGTTTGATGAACATAGGTTCCATCGGAAGTTTGGTTGATTTGAATCCCAAGGAAATACTTGAGTTCTCCCATCATGCTCATTTCAAATTCAGCCTGCATAGACTCAGCAAACTCCTTTCCAAGTGTAGCATTAGATGTTCCAAAGATAATATCATCAACATATATTTGACAAATTAAAATATCCTTTTTAAATGTTTTACAAAAGAGAGTAGTGTCCACTTTTCCTCTAGTGAAATCATTTTCCAGAAGGAAAGAACTCAAACGTTCATACCAAGCTATGGGAGCTTGTTTCAATCCGTATAATGATTTCTTTAATTTGAAAACATGATTTGGAGACATGGAGTCTTCAAAACCAGGAGGTTGGTGAACATAAACTTCTTCATCTATATAACCATTTAAGAAGGCACTCTTGACATCCATCTGATAAAGAGTGATGTTGTGTTGAGTGACAAAAGAAATTAATAGACGAATAGATTCTAACCTGGCCACTGGTGCAAAGGTTTCTGTATAATCAATCCCTTCTTGCTGACTATAACCCTGAGCAACCAGTCTGGCTTTGTTTCTTACCACTTCACCTTTCTCACTTAGCTTGTTCCTGAAAACCCACTTAGTACCGATGATGTTAAATCCTTTTGGTCTAGGAACCAAGTCCCATACATCATTCCTTGTAAACTGATTTAGTTCTTCTTGCATGGCAATTATCCAGTCTGGATCTTCTAGAGCTTGATCAACAGAAGTTGGCTCGATCAAAGAAACAAGACCTAATTGACATTCTGCATTGTTCTTAAGGAATGCCCTTGTTCTGATGGGATCATCTTTCTTTCCAAGGATCACATCTTCTGAATGAGCTGAGGCAAGTCTAGGTGATCTTCTGATAGTTGGTTCTTCAGAAATCCTAAGATTCTCTAAAGATGCAGCAACTTGATCTTCTGATTCATTGCTTCTGAGACTGCCAGCTTCTGCAGCTTTGCTTCTTGGTTCTACTGCTTCTGATATATCAATATCAAAATCTGCAAAATTCTCAAACTGCTTTGGTTTTTCAAGACCAAGCTTATCATCAAACCTGATATTGATTGATTCTTCTACAATCAATGTTTCAGTATTGTATACTCTATAGCCTTTAGAGCGTTCAGAATATCCAAGAAGGAAACATTTTTGTGCTTTGGAATCAAACTTACCAAGATGATCTTTAGTATTCAGAATAAAACATACACATCCAAAAGGATGGAAATATGAAATGTTGGGCTTTCTGTTCTTCCACAATTCATAAGGAGTCTTATTTAGAATAGGTCTGATAGAGATTCTATTCTGAATATAACACGTAGTGTTTATTGCTTCTGCCCAGAAATGCTTAGCCATATTGGTTTCATTGATCATGGTTCTGGCCATTTCTTGTAGAGTCCTATTCTTTCGCTCTACAACTCCATTTTGCTGTGGAGTTCTAGGACAAGAGAAATCATGGGCAATACCATTTTCTTTGAAGAACTCCTCAAAGAATTTGTTCTCAAATTCACCACCATGATCACTTCTGACCTTTATGATCTTGCACTCCTTCTCAGATTGAATCTGAGTGCAGAAATCAAAGAACACTGAATGAGACTCATCCTTGTGTTTCAAGAACTTTACCCATGTCCAGCGGCTATAATCATCAATGATGACTAATCCATATTTCTTCCCTCTGACAGATGCTGTTTTGACTGGGCCAAACAGATCAATGTGTAAGAGTTCTAACGACCTTGAGGTAGAAACAACATTCTTAGACTTGAATGCAGGTCTGGAGAACTTGCCCTTCTGACATGCTTCACAAAGAGCATCTGATTTGAATTTCAGATTGGGGAGTCCTCTGACCAGATTTAGTTTGTTAATCTGAGAAATATTTCTCAAACTAGCATGTCCTAATCTTCTGTGCCAGACCCATTGCTCTTCAGAAACAGACATAAGACAAGTCACCTTCTGCTTCTCAAGATCAGAAAGATCAATCTTATAGATGTTGTTCTTCCTCTTGCCTGTAAATAGGATTGAGCCATCCTTCTGACTAACAGCCTTGCAAGACTTTTGATTGAAGATTATATCATAACCATTGTCACTTAATTGACTTATGGACAATAAGTTATGCGTTAATCCTTCTACAAGAAGTACATTAGTTATGGAAGGAGAGTTACCAAGACTTATGGTTCCAGAGCCAATGATTTTGCCCTTCTGATCTCCTCCAAACTTGACTTCTCCACCTGGTTTAAGCACCAGGTCTTGGAATGTAGACCTTCTTCCCGTCATGTGTCGCGAGCACCCAGAGTCCAGGTACCATGACATTTTGCTTTCTGTCCTCTTTGCCGCCAAGGATATCTGCAACAGAAATTATCTTCTCCTTAGGTACCCACAATTTCTTGGGTCCTTTCTTGTTAGTTCTCCTCAAGTTCTGATTGAACTTGGGTTTAGCAAAATATTTAGCAGGAGGAACAGTATGATACTTCTTATTCTTAGTTCCATGATATTTCTTAGGTTGTGTCACATGCTTCTTGGTGTGTGTTATGTGAAAACTTTGTGCATGTGATGTGTGCTTAATATCATGGGAGTGGCCAAATTTAAATTGGTTATACAGAGGCTTGTATGATATTTTCATATCATCCACAGATTCAAGCTTGTATGGGATTTCACCCTCATAACCAATGCCAACTCTCTTGTTCCCAGACACAACATATATCATAGAAGCTAGCTGACTTCTGCCAATACTTCTAGATAAGAACTTCCTGAAACTTAAATCATATTCTTTCAGAATATGATTCAGACTGGGAGTGGATTTTTCTGAATCAGAAGGAGATCCAACATTATTGGATAATTTTAAAACTTTTTCTTTTAATTCAGAATTTTCCAACTCAAGCTTCTTAGTTTCAAATTCAAATTGCTTTTTCAGCTTTTTGTATTTGATACTAAGATGAGCTTTTAATTCAAGAAGCTCTGTTAGACTGGAAACTAACTCTTCTCTAGATAGTTCAGAAAATACCTCTTCAGAATCTGATTCTGATGTAGATTCTGATCCATCATCTTCTGTCGCCATCAGCGCAAAGTTTGCCTGCTCTCCTTCAGAGTCTGATCCTGATTCTGATTCAGAATCATCCCATGTTGCCATAAGACCTTTCTTCTTATGAAACTTCTTCTTGGGATTCTCCTTCTGAAGTTTCGGACACTCATTCTTGTAATGTCCAGGCTCATTGCACTCATAGCAGACAGCCTTCTTCTTGTCAGATCTTCTGTCACCAGAAGATTCTCCACGTTCCAATCTCTTTGAACTTCTGAAGCCTCTGAACTTCCTTTGCTTGCTCTTCCAGAGTTGGTTCACCCTTCTGGAGATCATGGACAGTTCATCTTCTTCTTCAGATTCTGATTCTTCAGGATCTTCTTCTCTAGCCTGAAAAGCGTTAGTGCATTTTTTAACATTAGACTTTAAAGCAATAGACTTACCTTTCTTCTGAGGTTCATTAGCGTCAAGTTCAATCTCATGACTCCTCAGGGCACTGATCAGCTCTTCCAAAGAAACTTCATTCAGATTCTTCGCAATCTTGAATGCAGTCACCATTGGGCCCCATCTTCTGGGCAAACTTCTGATGATCTTCTTTACATGATCAGCCTTGGTGTAGCCTTTGTCGAGAACTCTCAATCCAGCAGTCAGAGTTTGAAATCTTGAAAACATCTTTTCAATGTCTTCATCATCCTCCATCTTGAAGGCTTCATACTTCTGGATTAGTGCAAGAGCTTTGGTCTCCTTGACTTGAGCATTTCCTTCATGAGTCATCTTCAAGGACTCATATATGTCATGGGCCGTTTCCCTGTTAGATATCTTCTCATACTCAGCATGAGAGATAGCATTCAGCAAAACAGTCCTGCATTTGTGATGATTCTTGAAATCTTTCTTTTGATCATCATTCATTTCGCTTCTCGTGAGCCTTACACCAGTAGCTTTAACAGGATGTTTGTAACCATCCAACAGAAGATCCCATAGATCAGCATCCAGACCAAGAAAGTAACTTTCCAGTTTATCTTTCCAATATTCAAAGTTTTCACCATCGAATATTGGTGGTCTAGTATAACCATTGTTACCATTGTATTGCTCAGCAGGGCCAGATGTAGATGCAGCTGGATTTGTTGGAACTTCACCAGCCATCTTTTACTGAAGCGTTTTTCTCTTCCTGAATCTTTTCTAAACACGGTTAAGTGCTTGCACCTTAGAACCGGCGCTCTGATGCCAATTGAAGGATAGAAAAACACTTAGAAAGGGGGGGTTTGAATAAGTGTAGTCTAAAAACTTGAACGATAAAAATAAATTGCACAGTTATTTTTATCCTGGTTCGTTGTTAACTAAACTACTCCAGTCCACCCCCACGGAGTGATTTACCTCACCTGAGGATTTAATCCACTAATCGCAACAGATTACAATGGTTTTCCACTTAGTCCGCGACTAAGTCTTCTAGAGTATCCTGATCACAACCTGATCACTCCAGGAACAAATGCTTAGACACAAGCTAAGACTTTCTTAGAGTATCCTGACCACCACGTGATCACTCTAATTACAACTGCTTAGACACAAGCTAAGACTTCCTAGAGTATCCTGATCAACACTTGATCACTCTAGTTACTTACAATTTAATGTAATCAATTCTAAGAGTATTACAAATGCTTCTGAAAAGCTATAATCACAACAGTGATATTTCTCTTAACGTTTAAGCTTAATCTCACTAATATATTACAACAGCAATGTAGTGAGCTTTGATGAAGATGAAGTTTCTGAGCTTTGAATTTGAACAGCGTTTCAGCAAGTCTTTCAGAATAATTTCGTTCAGAATTGGTAACCTTGCTTCTCATCAGAACTTCATATTTATAGGCGTTTGAGAAGATGACCGTTGGGCGCATTTAATGCTTTGCGTATTCCGTACAGCATTGCATTTAATGTTTCACGCTTTTGTCAACTACCTCGAGCCTTGTTCACGCTGTGTATACTGACGTTGCCTTTAATAGCTTCCAACGTTCCTTTTGTCAGTCAGCGTAGCCTGCCACTTGTACTTTCTTCTGATCTGATGTTTGTGAATATAATATTTGAATATCATCAGAGTCAAACAGCTTGGTGCAAAGCATCTTCTTGTCTTCTGACCTTGAAGTGCTTCTGAGCGTGATACCATCAGAACTTCAGTGCTTCTGCTTCTGATCTCATGTTCTTCTGATGCTTTCATAGACCCATGTTCTGATTCTGCCTTGACCATCTTCTGATGTCTTGCCAGACCATGTTCTGATGTTGCATGCTGAACCTTCTGAGACAAAGCTTCTGAGCGCTGATTTGTGCATACTCTTTATATATTTCCTGAAATGGAAATTGCAATGTATTAGAGTACCACATTATCTCACACAAAATTCATATCCTTGTTATCATCAAAACTAAGAATATTGATCAGAACAAATCTTGTTCTAACACTATGTTCATGGTGATACCAGCAAAGGCGAATTATAACCTTTTGTTGGGCAGAGAATGGATCCATGGAGTTGCTGCAGTACCTTCAACAATGCATCAAAGGCTAACCATCTAGAGAGAAGATGGTATAGTGGAAAACATTGAAGGAGATCAAAGTTACTACATGGTTGAAGTCAACCAAGTAAACAAAACCAGTTTCGACAGGAATTTGTCCAACATAGGGCCATGCCATGCAGCAGAAGATATATACTCCCCAAATAAGAACGCTTTATACTATTTATCCTTACACCCAAATGGATTTCAGTGGAATAAAGAAATAATGGACGGTCCTGATGACACGGAACCTATCGAAGGATTACCAGCAATACGGCCAACTGGCTGGGATGAAGAGGGTAATTATGCCTGAGTCATCTTTTTTCGAAAAGATTTCGGCTTACATAGCCGAGAACAAAAGAAAAGCGGCTCTCGAAGCCGAATTATCAAGTATGACTGTCGAAGCAATTCAAAAAGAGGTAGAAGCACCAGGCCCTGGGATACATTTTATCCCTCAACCTCCTGACGACACAGTTCAAGATGAGAAGGTTTCAGGCAAAGAAATAAATCAAAGGCTGGACGCAATATATGATGAAGAGCCCTTGGGATTCGAGAAAGATCCAATGGCGTCAAACATAAAGATGTTAGCTCAAGACCCACTCAAAGAAGTAAATATTGGAGATGAAAATCAAAAGAGGGTAACATACTTCAGTGCAAAGTTAGAGCCAACCTTGAAGTCAAAGGTCATTGCGTTACTAAAAGAAAATAAAGATTGTTTCTCCTGGGACTACGATGAGATGCCTGGTTTAGGGAGAGATTTGGTCGAACTGAAGCTACCTATAAAAGAATGGAAGAAGCCCATCAAGCAAACTCCTAGAAGGTTCGCACCAGAAGTTCTCTCGAAGATCAAAACAGAGGTCGAAAGACTTCTCCGTTGCAAGTTCATCAGAACTACGAGGTATGTTGAATGGATTGCTAACATTGTACCTGTTATTAAAAAAAATGGTTCATTGAGGGTATGTATATATTTTCGTGATCTAAATGCAGCAACCCCTAAAGATGAATATCCCATGCCTGTGGCAGAAATGCTAGTAGAATCAGCCGCAGGCTTCGAATACCTAAGTATGTTGGATGGATATTCTGGGTACAACCAAATCTTCATTGCAGAAGAAGATGTGTCCAAAACAGCCTTTCGTTGTCCAGGGGCAATAGGCACCTACGAATGGGTTGTAATGCCCTTTGGTCTAAAAAACGCTAGGGCAACTTATCAAAGAGCAATGAATTTTATATTCCATGACTTTATAGAAACATTCATGCAAGTGTACATAAATGACATTGTAATAAAATATGTTTCAGATTGCAGTCATCTTGACCATCTGAGCCAATCATTCGAAAGAATGAGAAAACATGGCTTGAAGATGAATCCCCTTAAATGTGCTTTCTTTGTGCAGGCTGGAGATTTCTTGGGCTTCGTAGTCCACAAAAAGGAAATAGAAATTAATCAGAATAAAACGAAGGCTATTATGGAAACAAAGCCTCCATCCATGAAGAAATAACTGCAATCTTTATTGAGAAAGATAAAATTCTTAAGCAGATTTATCTCTAATTTGAGTGGACGCACGCAAGCTTTTTCCCCTCACTTCAGCTGAATCAAGGAAGGTTCGAATGGCATGCTGAACATCAAGAAGCTTTTGAGAAAATCAAGCAATATCTGATGCACCCACCAATATTGTCCCCCCCCAAATGGGAAGAAACACATGCGCCTATATATCTCAGCTTCAGATAATACAATAGGTAGCATGTTAGCACAAGAAGATGAAAATGGTATCGAAAGAGCCATTATTACTTAAGTAGAGTACTCAATGATGCAGAGACTAGGTATAGCGCAATAGAAAAACTCTGCTTTTGTTTATATTTCTCTTGTATTAAACTCAAGTATTATATAAAGCCAGTTGGTGTTTACGTTTCATCTCATTTTGATGTCATTAAACACATGCTTTCTAAACCAATATTGCATAGTCAAATTGGCAAATGGGCTTTGGTCCTTACTGAGTACTCTCTAATCTTTCAAACCCTTAAGGCAATGAAAGGACAAATCGTGTCAGATTTCAGTGTGGATCATGCAGTGGTTGAAAATCCTCAGCAATATGTAGATTTGAAGCCTTGGAAGTTGTACTTCGATGGTTCAATGCATAAAGAAGGAAGTGGCGTTGGTATTCTCATAATTTCTCCTGATGGAATTCCAACAAAGCTCAAGTACAAAATTGAAGGCCCTTTATGTTCCAATAATGAAGCCGAGTACGAAGCACTGATTGCTGGACGTGAAGCCTTGTTGGAATTGGGGGAAACCAGAGTCGAAATTAAAGGAGACTCAGAATTAGTGATAAAGCAACTGACGAAAGAATACAAATGTATCAAAGAGAATTTGATCATGTACTTTGTCATAGCAAATAGGCTGCTTAAAAAATTCGAATATGTAGAGTTAAAGCACGTCTCAAGGGTGAACAATCAAGAAGCAAATGATTTGGCACAGTTAGCCTCAGGATACAAAGTAACAAAAGAAAAATTGGAAGAATTGATCGAGGTAAGAGGCAAAGCAATGGCCACAAAGTTATATCCAAGTGATATGGAGAACTCACAGTTAGGCTTCGCCAACGAAGAAGAATTTGAAGTCTTAAATATAGACTCCTTAGGAGATACAGATTGGAGGAGTCCAATTGTAAACTACTTGAGAGATCCTTCGATAGATACAGATAGAAAGGTAAAGTACATAGCCTTATCATGCTTCTTGATAGGAAATGAATTGTTTAAGAAAACCCCTGAGGGAGTTTTACTAAAATGTCTGGGCGAAGCTGAAGCATACTTGGCACTCTCAAATGTGCACAGTGGGGCATGTGGTGCTCACCAAGTGGGGCACAAAATGAAATGGCTTTTGTTCCGTTATGGAATGTATTGGCACACTATGTTAAAAGATTGCATAGAGTTCGCCAAAGGTTGTCAGGAATGTCAAGAACACGCAAGTATTCAACATGCGCCTGCAAATGAATTAAGTTCAATAATAAAACCATGGCCTTTTAGAGGTTGGGCATTAGACTTAATTGGAGAAATACGTCCCACATCTTCCAAAGGTCAAAGATATATTTTAGTAGGAATAGACTACTTCACAAAATGGGTCGAAGCGATACCACTAGCCAATGTGGATCAGGAAGCTGTGATTGAGTTTATTCAAAGACACATTTTGTATAGATTTGGAATCCCAGAAAGTATAACCACAGATCAGGGATCAGTGTTTACTGGTCGAAAGATGCAAGAGTTCGCGAAAGAGATGGGATTCAAATTGTTCACTTTCACACCTTATTATGCTCAAGCAAACGGACAAGTCGAAGCAGCCAATAAAGTGATAATCGGTCTGATAAAGAAACATGTAGGGAAGAAACCTAAAAATTGGCATAAAACCTTGGACCAGGCACTTTGGGCTTGTCGAACATCACCAAAAGAAGCTACCAATACTACACCTTTCCAGTTGACGTTCGGACACGATGCGGTAGTCCCAAATCCCTTTTCTTTGGTTAAAGAAATGGTAGTCTTTTGTCTTTTCTTCGTAGCTTTTCTGGTACGAGGAGGAGATTTGTCTTCATCATCTGAAGCACTAGTGTTGGAAACTTTCTGTTTCGAAGGTGTCGGAGGCCTCGAACTCTAAGAATATGCACATTGAACAAAGTGAATAATATTCAGAATAAATGCGCAAGTTAAAGTACAAAATATATACGTACCGTTGGTTTCTTGCCAGTAGTGTCAGAATCACTCCCACTTACTTTGTTGCTTTTTGAAGCTCCAGCGCCCTTTTGTGCAGCTGCTTCCTTGATAACTCTTTTTCGACCTACAGCTGTGAACGAAACAAAAGTCAGTATATAAGTAAAGAAAGAAGGTTAATCGAAGGATTGTCCAGACTCCAACCTTCAGGTATAGGAGTCAAAACACGAACGTGCTCAGGACTTATATGAAGATGTCCCCTGAAATTATCCAAGGTATGCTTAGTCGGAACCACTCGTTCAGCGCGTTTTTTAGATTGTTCGTAAAGGATTTTGGAAACATTCCCACGCACAAACCAGTCTGGAAAAGGAGGACTTAGAGCCACACCAAAGTCAGCGCTAGGTAGTGGAGAGAATTTTGGAGGATTAAGTTTGAAAGCCACTTCATAACGTAGTTCAGGTCGAACATACGTGGGCAATTTCAGCTTATCCAGTTTAGTAGAAAATTTTTCACGTAAAGTGACCGCAGCTTCACGAACGGTCCGACTAAGATCATCAGGCCTGTAGATTGTTTCAAAGAATTTTTGAAAGGCTTGGATTTCTTTAATATGAGTCGAAGTACCTTTTGTGAAGTTTGCCTGTACATCAGCAAAAGCTTCAGTTAGTTCTTGAGAGAGGCTTTCAGCATCGAAGACTTGTTTAGTATAATACTCTGTCCACCATTGATGGAAATCTATGGTAGAATAGAAGGTAGGCTCGAAGGAGATGGGAGAGAGAGTCGTGATCCCAACATATTTGGAGATTTTGGATTCGTACTCATCTTCAGATAAATGCATAATGTGCAAACACATGTGATTCCTCTTGTCGTACATGCATTTTGGTTTAAGCTGAACCAATCCAAATTGCCTTGATACAAGGTTTGGTTGGTAGCAAAGGAGACAACAATGACTCTTGGGAGATCGTAATCGATGGTCTAACAGTTTAGCAGTTAGAAAAGCCTCCCACATAACCATGGATTCAGCTTGTTGATCTGGTGAAGTTGCAGGAAATTCTCGATTAAACCATTCAGGACCTACTTCTCTTTTAACAAATGGAGCCATGGAAGGACTAAACTGATAACGTTTAGCGAACATCATCATGTACGCTAGAAAAGTCTCGCGAAGCTTTCCTGGTTCTTCTTTGGGAGTTAGGTGAGCCAATCTAGTTCCTTCTACTGTTCAATTTTTAATTTCTATATCTTCTTCATCCACGATACCTTTATATGGGAGATGAGCTTCGAAAGTGGCATTGAGCCGTAGCTGCAATAACCAGAAGGGGCCAGCGAAAAGGAGAGATCCTGTTTTGTAATTCTTGACGAGATCTGTTGCTTCGCCAAGATTTTCATAAAGGAATCCTAGAATTAACTTGCTTAAGTTTAACCTTTTTCCATCATTTATCTGGTTAGCCATGAAAAGATACCTCTTTTCTACTTGAAGGGACCTAGAACAAAAAACGCATCTCGTAAGCCAGAGTGCTAGAAACGCGATTTGCTCCTCGTCTGTGACTTCAGTAGTCGTTTGGACATGATATCTCTGGATAAAAGCAGTATAGATGACCTTTACTTCGTTAAATTGAATGGTATCAAGATCCATGAAGTTGGGATCAAAGACCTCCCCAGTTGGTCGAAGCCCTGTGATAGCGGCTATGTCGAAGAGAGTAGGGGTAATCATTCCGCAAGGAAGGTGGAAGGTGTTGTGAGAAGCATCCCAAAAATGTAATAATGCTACTAACATGGTTTGGTTATATTTTAAACCTGTTTTGGATAATTGGATTAGATCATAAATCCCTAGTTCTTTCCAAAACGAAGCCTTTTGGTTTTCTACCTTAGTCAACCAAGCATAATATAGATCAGGATCTTTTGCTAAAGGGATTGATCTAAAGACTTTCAGGAAATTAGTTACACAATTCAACCTAATCTTTTCTAAGGCTACGGTAGTTTCAGTCGAAGCATCATCTACATTGGCAGTTTCAGCTAAGATTAAGTTACCATCCTCGTCTATTTGGTTCTTGCTAACTAAGGGTCTAATCTTATAGTAAGCAGGAAAGAATTTACCTAGAGAAGAACTACCGACTCCAGGTAAAGGACCCATAAAAGCATGAGTTTTTCCAGAAAGATCAAAAGGAATGATTACCTGAGAAGCGTAGATAGCGCGAGTTTCTGCTACGTTTGGGTCTAGGATGTATTGTTGGTTCCCTATCTGTGTGGAATGCTGAAGTTGTTGAATGGGTTGAAGAGCAATTGCGGTTTCCGATGTAGAAGTTTGAATGGCGGAAGACGCCATGGATGTGTTTGTTTCAAGAAATTAGGTTAAAAAACCAAATAGGGTTTTTTCTGTGTTTAGTTACAGAAGAAGGGAAAAATGAAGTTTGGAGAAGGCTAAAGATTTGAGTATTTAAAGGTTTAGTAAGAACCTTTTCAAATCTTTTGAATAAAGGTCAAAAGACACGCGGCAAGAGATGATTTAATCTAACGGCGGTCGAACAGTTGTTAGCCTTACTCCTAGTATGTAGGAGCAATGATCACAAGTAATGGCAAAACATGGGAATGCACGTCTTGAAGAGACGTTTTTGAAAATGACAAGACGTTTTGAAAGATGAGTCATAAATGATTATGACGTTGGTGAGTTGTCTTGGAACTCTAAAAAATGAGTAAAACGAAATCTCATCATGACAAGAAACGCCTATTTCTCTTGTTTTTCGAAACAGGCATTTATTGGGGGCAATTTGTTAGCTGGAGATTTCGATTGAAGAAAAGTTCTTTGAATAATTAGAATTCGAGGAAGAATGACTTTTGATGGCCATTGCTGAGAATAAATGGCTCCTGATGGCCATGGTTCGAGAATGTTGTTTAAGTTGAAGTGAAGATGATGAAAATCGAAGCTGATTCGAAACAAGTTGTCTTTGGGACTTAAGCGATTTTTGCGAAATACAAAGGGTACTGAAGCTTTGCGTATTTCGTGGCATTCTCATTTTAGATCACGTTGCCACGTATCGAAAGAGAATTCAGGCGAGAGGATTTGAATTTCGAAACATTTTGTGTAACCGAGCAAGGACAGGTGGCGCCCCAAGGATTCGAAGCGTATGCATGTGAGCAACGTGGCATTTCGTTAGTGTAGGACCGTTAAGGTCGAAATTAGTATAAATAAGGGTCTTAATATCAGGATCCAGTGTGTTCATTTTGTACAAATCACTCACAAATCACTCAAGTATCAAGTGTTAAGAGAACGAGTTTGCTGAGAAATGTACGTATGACACCAACACCATTTTAAATACATTTGTATTCATCTTTATGCAAGTATCTTTTCAGTATTTCTATCTTTCGTTATATTTCAGCCATTTACATTCTTGCACCTTTATCTTTCGTTCAAAGTTTATTTCGAAGCACTTTACTTTCTGCAATTTACGTTCCTGTACTTTAAGTTTCTTGCAATTTATATTTACTTTCCCTTTCGCCAAAGTTATATTTACGTGTATAACAAGTTGATTGTTAGTTTTTACATTTCATTTGTTTATTTTCTTAAACATATTTCGAAGCCAAACAAACCAACAAATATGAACCAAATCATCATAAAAGACAACTTTTTGACTATGTCCTAGGATCAATCTAGTCGATCCTGCGAGTAACCAAAGTATATTTTATAGTTTGGAAGACTAGTGGTTGTTTACCGGAAATCACAGTAAACAGAGTCTAAAGCTTAAAGCTAAAGGAACATGATTGAAAGAATAAACAAGTTAATAATTAAGTTGCTCGCTAGATTTTCCGAACTCTATGCCTACGTACCTCCAACGTGCAATGGAGAAATCAGAGCATCTTAGTTCGGATAAATATGTTCTGTTTCTATCTCAATCCACGTCTCCTAGCGAGACGGAATCAAGAACCTAAGGGAGCATGTAACGAACAAGCAACGTCACAAAAACCCTAATAAGCATCAGGTAAGACATGTGAACAGGTATCACAAATAGACATGTGAACAGGCATAACAGATAAGCATGTGAACAAACATCACAGGTAAGTGTGTGAACATGAATCACAAAACAAGCATGTGAACAGGCATCACAAATAATCATGCGAACAGGAATCGCAAATATAACGTGTGAGCAGGGATCGCAAATATATCATGTGAATAGGAATCACAAACATAACATGTGAACAGAAATCACAAACGTAACAGGCGAACAGGAATCGCAAATATAACTGTTGCACCCCAAAATTTTCCCATCTAATTATTCTTAATTGGCTTACATATCTCATTCATTTACATCTTAGGTCATCAATAAAATCATGCATCATTAAACAACCATTGGCATTGGAATCAGAGATCTTAAATTATTAAAGTTTCATTGTTTCTATACTTCTCTAATTCATCTTCAAAGGTTCTTCAAAGTGTTGCTATGGAATTGATAATATATAAGCGCTATTCTTTCAATCGTTTGTTGCTTGTCAAGGAAGTTAACATGATTTGAGGAATTAAGATCTCATTGAGTTAGAGTTGGACTTGAAGTATTCATTCATGTAACTTTATCAAGTCTAAACGATTGAAGGTTTGTCCAAGCAATCCCGTGATTCTAATTATTCAAATACATGAGTTTGGACGTGATACTAAGACTCGACTCTTGTTATATTCGGAAGATTCAATTTATATAGAGTTTCTTACAATTTAAGGTTCAAGATACAAAGACAACCTCATTCAAAGTTCATCATGAAAGTCTTGGTCATTGCAAAAATCCATATATTTATAAAATCCAAAATTCAATTACATCATTACACCACTCAAATTCTTTACAAGATTACACAAAGGCATGCCAAAAAACATAATCTAAGCCTATGGTGAACTTTTCTTGAATTTCTTCATGCCATCAATATCCACTCAAATGCTGCCCTGCATAAACAAAAAGAAACCAAAAAAAGTCACATAACACCTCATAACAGCATTTCACTTTAACTAGTTTTGCCCATATTTCTTCTTATTGACATTTTCATGCAACTTCTAACAGTTACAAACAGAAACCAACCTTCACATAACAGAATGTAACTAACTCTGTTACAATTCCTAAACTTATAACTGCCAAATAGAATTTCACCCTTACCTCATCAATTATCTAATCAGCATAACAGAAAAAACAGAGTGTAACAAACTTAACCAACTACCCTAACAACCTCCAAAAAATCAGTTACAAACCACCAGCAAACCTAACAGTCTCTAACAGTCTATAACAGAAGCAATAGAGAGATTCAGAGGGACTAACTGAGCTAACCTGAAACACTATATAACAGGTCTTCACCATTGTTCACATGGATTTTCTTCTTCACCACTCTATCAAAAATCCATAACCTTCATCTTCAATCACCTTCTTCATTCATTTTCTTCTTCACCACTCTATCAAAAATCCATAACCTTCATCTTCAATCACCTTCTTCATTCATCACTCTCTCTTCCTCAAATCATCAATCTTCATTAACTTTGAACCAAACTCCTCCATTTTCATCACACACCTTATGCTTCAATCTCCACCATTTATGCTCTTCACTACTTTGCTTCCAGATCCATCTTCACTTTCATTCATCCTTCATCCACCACTCGACCACCACTTTATCACCTTCAAATCACTATCATCTTCATCACTTCAACCTCTTCAGAACCTCCAAATCTTCGACCATTTCTCTGCAACCATCTCTGCTACATCATAATATGCAATCTTCATCTCACAACCAGGAAAAGGAAAAAGCTCAGAGAATTCAACGAAGAGGAAGAAGAAGGAAGAATGAAGAACGTGAAATCGAAACTCACCTGAAGAAATCCTTTGCTTATTACGTTTATTTCGCGCATCCAACAATTACGAGGAGTCTCCTCTCCGGTTTTCGTTCTTCGTTATCAAGATTGTTACAGGTAAGTACGCTCGTCCCCGCGACTCATATTTCTATCTCTGATGCCATGGTAGCTCGTAGCTTCGATCAAAATTCGAATTTGCGTCGATACTTCACGTTATTTGAGATTTTGTACATCGATCCGTTCGCACTTAGGTTTGGAATTGAGTAAGGTTTGATTCGAGACGGAGAGGGTAAGATTGAGTTGAGGTTAGGATGAAGGTAGAGAGGTCGGAGATGGAGGGTTTCGACGACGGAGTTAGGGCGAATCCAGTCGGAGACGATGAGAAGCCGTCGTCGCGTCGTTCTCGTGAGAAAGAAGAGAGGGTGAAGTCTGAGAACGAAGAAGCCGATTCGTCCCCAATTATCAACCCTAATTTACTCTTTTATTTTTCTTTTTTCATAATTTTCATTAATTGTTTTTTATTATTTTATTGAATGGTAATAATGAAAATGGATCAAACACACAAAGATCTTGGGCTGAATCACTTTGCATCCCCTGTGGCCCATGATGCACCATTTTTGGCAAAGAGAATCTGAACAAAAAATTGCTTGGGCCTACAGCGAATTGCTTCTCACACCCATTGGCCCATGGATTTCTTTCAAAAAAAGCTGTATAACAAAAAACCTGCTGGGCCAACACCCTGTGCCCAACGACTGTGCTAATCACACCACTATTTTCAGATTCACACCCCCTGTTTCCATTAGTTTTGATTTAGGTTTTAATTAGATTTTTTACCATTTCTTTTTAGTAAATAAAAACTAATTTTTCCTATCATTCTTAGACTTTGATGCACAATTTTTGACATATAAAAATAATCACAAAAATATTAGTTTAGGCTATTTTCTTTTATTTCTTTTTGGTTAATTAGAATCTTTGTCTTCATAAAAACCATAAAAAATAAATGAATCTCCTTTTAATTCAATTTTGCACTATATTTTGAATCCTTTTATTCCTGCTTTTGTACTATATTTTCAAGTCATATTTAAGTCAATTCTGTACTAATTTTGTATCATTGTTTACAATGATTTTTGCTTATTCCTGTAGCTTTATCTTGTAATCTCTTTCCTTTTGATTTAGGATCTATAATCTTCATAACTTTTAGGTTAGTCTTCCATTTTAAAAATCCTATAATTTTAGGTAGATTCATAATTTGACAATTTATGACTTAGAATCATTTTTAGATTAGGTTCTTTCTCTTTTTTCTTTTCAACTGCTAAATCATCTAAAAAAGGACGACGCGAATCATGCCATTACCTTTTTTCATAGTGGGAAAGAAATGATTGGGGTGTAGGCCCCGATGTATGTTCTTTTCTACTTAGTGGGAAAATGATTGGGGTGTAGGCCTCGATGTATTTTTACCCGCTATTTAGAGAAATGATTGAGGTGTAGGCCTTGGTGTATTTCTCTAAACATTTAAACTTTTAAGGAATGATTCAAGTCACAAATAAATTCCCCTTAAAAGACACCAAACCAAAAACATCTCAAAACACTTAATAAAGGCTCAGACCTAAACAAAGTAAGGAAGTGATGCGAAGCCTTGTAGTGGGTTTTGTTCATCATGGAATTACACCTAAAAAACACAAACCAATCTTCTATCTTCTCTCTCCTGCCTTCAGGGTTTTCTTTCCCATTAATCGGACATGTTGCTTCCTTTCGATCGCGGACTGGTAACGCATAAGACTCCACTCAACGAGCTGCTATCCTGACGCTAGATTGCGAATGTAACTCCGTCCACTAAAAAACACAAAAACAAACTAAAACTTGTGAGCCGAACTACGGCGCTCTGATTCCTGAAAAGGATACGTAGGCATTGGGTCGCGGGGCCTAAGCGAGCACAACTATTTATAAACATTTTTTCCCTGTGTTTCCTTTTCTTTCTTTTGCATGCATTTCCTTTGCATTAAGCTTTAGATTTATAGATAACACACCCTTAGAATAGAACAAACATAAGTGGATCCTGTGGAGTACCACATACGTAAGGGGTGCTAATACCTTCCCCTTGCGTAACCGACTTCTTACCTGATCTTTGGTCGTAAGACCCTTCTCTTATCCTTTCTTTATCCCAGGTTTTCTGATATTCCTTTCCCTCGATGGGATAAATATATTAGTGGCGACTCTATTCACATTTAGCGAGCGTGCGACAGATGGTGACTCTGCTGGGGATTATCTTAGTCGACCCTAGCTTAAGTTCGTTTTCTTTTCTTTGGGTGTTTATTTATTGCTTTATTGCTTTATTGCTTTTATTGCTTTATTTCTTTATGCATCACATTTTCTATTTTCATATATTATTATTATGCTATTCTGTTGGGATGGGATGTTACTGATTTGAGGTAAAAGGCCTAATACCCAGACCAGAGTGTTACTTAGGACACATAGGATAGAGTGGATCATGACGCCGGCGAGATGTCAGGTCTTGTCTAGTGCAATCATGAGACCCACGCCCAGTCAATGTTCAAATGAGGTACAATCATTGGCGTGTAGATGCACGATGATGGTATTTCAGGACAACTGTAATGGCTGGTGACCCTTTTTGACCTACCATATACTAGATCTTACTTGTGAGAGGGGTTGGGAATTTTTTTTGCAGGAAAACATGCCTCAATCATACCCTATGCCATTCAAACTATCTATCATAATCAACATCGAACCTCTGAATCTGGAAGGTTCGACCTTATGTGACTTATGCAAAGGTTATCTATTAGAATCAACGTCGAACCTCTGAAGGGTTCGACCATCTTTGACTTATGCACAAGCTATTTATCCAAAAAGCAACGTCGAACCTCTGAATCTGGAGGATTCAACCCTATCTTATTGACCATGGGAAGCTGTTATCCAAGAGGCCTTGATCCTTGATCCTGATTTATGTTGCATTTGCATCATCATTAACATCTTGCATTCATGCATATGCATCCATGGCTGCCAAGACTCTTACCTTCTTCCTCTCTATCAGATCAGTCAAGACGATTCCTCAACACCGATATCTAACAAGAGCTCATACATAGAGAATCACGGGGAATTACAAACAAGATCAAGCTACTATTAAAAAACTCCATGCCTCCTCATGGGGGAACCTTCCACCTGTGAAGCCTGAAAACTTCTTGTTCATCAGAGAACATTCCATTTGCATCAGAATAAGGCCAATCTTGCCATTGTCTAGATTACTTCAAAGTACTTTCAATTGTATTACTTTTGTTGTTATCAAGTACTTCTCATTATAAGAAACCCATTTTGTTTGAATAAATAAAAATAATACAATATACATGTTTTTCTCTAATCATTTCATCTTTTTGTCGTTATGTTCATTGATATTCAACTCATTCGACTAAAGCAACCAAAAAAGGAGAATGATGAAAATCAAAAAACTCATGAACTTTCTAACTGTATGCTTTTGGAGCAAAGATCCTGCTGACGTTGTACAGGCATTTGTTTCAATTCCTAAACACTGGAGTTATAAGGGAGTGAAACCCTCGTCAACCACTTTAAGCCTAAGAAGTAGGAGTTTCTTTTCAAAAAAAAAATTACAAAACCCTCACATCTAACCAGGGGCAGGGTAGTCTTCAGTTAGTTCGACCGAGCATTCAACTTTCAGGTGTTCCATCAGAGGATCAACCATATTCCATATCTCACAACAAAAGAATAAGAGCACAATCCACAATGGATGTCTCTCATTCACTAAAAGTAAGGTAGTCACAACCTTTTCATCAAGTCAATCACCAAAGTCATACAACTTGTTCCCGAATGAGACAAAAAGAATGAAAAGAAATTTATGAATAAAAAAAGAAAGAAACAATAGCCCGCTAAGTCAAAAAGAAGGAAGAGCTTTGAAGCAAATGACTTAGGCAAAAATTAGGGCATATCCCGCTGGACAACGAAAACCAAAATCAAAAGAATCTTTTTGTCCAGGCAAAAGTTAGGGAAAGCAAAGGCAAAAGCAAAAGAAGAATCCACCAAGGGACAAGTTGTTGTGACCATCAACGAAAGCACCAAAGGGTGGCTTCCACCTCCATCAAAGTCATAAAAGGATCCTCATCCATCACAATCCTTCCTGAAAGGCGAACACTCATGTCAAACTAGCTGAACGTAGGACTGGAGAACATCACGAAGAGGGGTGGGTTAAGTAGAACTTGAGCCTTTATCCTTTGTTTCTTAAACCATGAACCCGACCACGTTACAACCCTCAAAAGTCCTAATTGAAGCAGGGTTCGTTCTGAAAACGTACAAACTGTAAAATCATGTTAAAGCTGACTCCTAATGTGGCTTGTCACTTGTGTTAGTATCAGTACAACATTTTGGCAAATAAAAATTTTCCTTTGAGATTAACATGTGCATTGTATTCTTATTGTCTTTTTCAAAACAGAATTGTCTCTAATCTGAAAGCAAGTACTTGATACCAAGGAAAGTTCAACATTGAAATCCCATTGAGTAGTCTTACAAGGGCAAAGGTTGGTCATCCCCTGAGCAAATATCTAAAGAATCCATTAGGTGGAAGAGTTCCTTTCAATCTGGGGCATTCATTCCATGATCAATACTGGGGCAGACCATTGAAAATCTCCATGATTCAAGCATTATCAAAGTCCTATTTCAGAAGATCATACAAGCTTGGGCAAGCTAGTGACAAGTCATTTCTTCATCTTCAAGCAAGTGTCAGATGTCAAGACAGGTGTCGAGGAGTCAAGCCAAACACCTCACCTTCACCAATTCTATCCTTCAAGCAATAACCTTCCCGCAAGGGTACCTGTTATCCATTATCCATACCTTGGGAACAATCATTCCATTCATAGTCATACATGCATCATGCATATCATTGCATTCTCATTGGTATTTCTCCCTTAATAATCCAATCATCAACAATCCAGGGGCATCCACCCTACCTTGATTCTCAAGCAGAGTGTCAGAACTCTACCTAATCTATTTCCCACAAAGCAGAAACCCTGACAAATCCAATCAGTACACTGCATATAGAATTCATTGCATTGCATATCTAGAAGTGCATAGAATAAATCAAACATTGCATGTGAAGCATAAGCCAGGAAGTTATTCATCAAATGAGTTCCTTACAAGCATTCAATTGATATTCCACTGGATCACTCAGAGTTACTATTATGGTGTCATCTTCCAAAGTCAATCATGTTCATCTTTCTCCAAACCCATGTCAAACTGGTACCCCATGTTTTCCTATCTAGCTCAGACTAGTATCCCTCTTTCAACCCAGAGTTGTTGTTTTTGTGTTCAACCCAAAGTTTATTTTCCTTTCATATTTTAACCTCGAGTTAATTATCTTTTCCCACTTAACCCAAAGTTGACGGTTATCCTTTATTCAATCCAGAATTGACTTCTCCTTTTTCCCACTCGACCCAGAGTTGACGGTTATTCCTTGTTGATCTCTTTTTTCCCACTCAACCCAGAGTTGACGGTTATCTTTTGTCTTTCCCACTCAACCCAGAGTTGACAGTTATCTATTCTTATTTCCCTCTCAACCTTGAGTTGACGGTTATCTTTTGTCTGTTCCCACTCAACCTAGAGTTGACGGTTATCTTTTATCCTTTCCCACTCAACCCAGAGTTGACGGTCATCTTTTGTCTTTTTCCACTCAACCCAGAGTTGACGGTTATCTTTTATTCAATCCAGAATTGATTTTCTCCTTTTCCCACTCAACCCAGAGTTGACGGTTATCTGTTGTCCTTTCCCACTCAACCCAGAGTTGACGGTTATCTTTTCTTATTTCCTTCTCAACCCAGAGTTGACATTTATCTCTTGTCTTTCCCACTCAACCCAGAGTTGACGGTTATTTCTAATTGTTCATCTTTCCTCTTTCAACCCATAGTTATTATCCAATTCCTCGTTCAACCTAGAGTTAATTTCCTTGCTTTCTTTTTCAACCCAAAGTTGATGCTTATATCCTATCCCACTAATACTGATTTCCCTTTCCGTTCTCAACCTAGAGTTGATGTTTATATCTTATCCAACCCAGAGTTGACTTCCCTTTATTCTTCGACCCAGAGTTGACCCACCTTTCTCTTCAACCAAGAGTTGATGTTTATTTCATTTCTAACCCAGAGTTAATTTTTTTCCAGAGTTGATACATTCTTCCCCAGTGGAATTAACATCCTTTATCCCCAGCGGATCCCATCTTTCATCAAGCAAATTTTCAAGTTCTCTTGATATTTAATCTTCTTCTACCTTGAATGATCGAAAGGCTAGCGCCAATCTCACCTTCAGGTTTAAGACGATTAAATAGGGGCAGCTATTGCACCCCAAAATTTGCCCATCTAATTATTCTTAATTGGCTTACATATCTCATTCATTTACATCTTAGGTCATCAGTAAAATCATGCATCATTAAACAACCAATGGCATTGGAATCAGAGATCTTCAATTATTAAAGTTTCATTGTTTCTATACTTCTCTATTTCATCTTCAAAGGTTCTTCAAAGTGTTGCTATGGAATTGATAATATATAAGTGCTATTCTTTCAATCGTTTGTTGCTTGTCAAGGAAGTTAACATGATTTGAGGAATTAAGATCCCATTGAGTTAGAGTTGGACTTGAAGTATTCATTCATGTAACTTTATCAAGTCTAAACGATTGAAGGTTTGTCCAAGATATCCCGTGATTCTAATTATTCAAAGACATGAGTTTGGCCGTGATACTAAGACTCGACTCTTGTTATATTCGGAAGATTCAATTTATATAGAGTTTCTTACAATTTAAGGTTCAAGATACAAAGACAACCTCATTCAAAGTTCATCATGAAAGTCTTGGTCATTGCAAAAATCCATATATTTACAAAATCCAAAATTCAATTACATCATTACACCATTCAAATTCTTTACAAGATTACACAAAGGCATGCCAAAAAACATAATCTAAGCCTATGGTGAACTTTTCTTGAATTTCTTCATGCCATCAATATCCTCTCAAATGTTGCCCTGCATAAACAAAAAGAAACCAGAAAAAGTCACATAACACCTCATAACAGCATTTCACTTTAACTAGTTTTGCCCATATTTCTTCTTATTGACATTTTCATGCAGCTTCTAACAGTTACAAACAGAAACCAACCTTCACATAACAGAATGTAACTAACTCTGTTACAATTCCTAAACTTATAACTGCCAAACAGAATTTCACCCTAACCTCATCAATTATCTAATCCGCATAACAGGAAAAATAGAGTGTAACAAACTTAACCAACTACCCTAACAACCTCCAAAAAAATCAGTTACAAACCACCAGCAAACCTAACAGTCTCTAACAGAAGCAATAGAGAGATTCAGCGGGACTAACTGAGCTAACCTGAAACTCTATATAACAGGTCTTCACCATTGTTCACATGGATTTTCTTCTTCACCACTCTCTCAAAAATCCATAACCTTCATCTTCAATCACCTTCTTCATTCATCACTCTCTCTTCCTCAAATCATCAATCTTCATCAACTTTGAACCAAACTCCTCCATTTTCATCACACACCTTATGCTTCAATCTCCACCATTTATGCTCTTCACCACTTTGCTTCCAGATCCATCTCCACATTCATTCATCCTTCATCCACCACTCGACCACCACTTTATCACCTTCAAATCACCATCATCTTCATCACTTCAACCTCTTCAGAACCTCCAAATCTTCGACCATTTCTCTACAACCATCTCTGCTACTTCATAATCTGCAATTTTCACCTCACAACGAGGAAAAGGAAAAAGCTCAAAGAATTCAACGAAGAGGAAGAAGAAGGAAGAATGAAGAACGCAAAATTGAAACTCACCTGAAGAAATCCTTTGCTTATCGCTTTTATTTCGCGCATCCAACAATTACGAGGAGTCTCCTCTCCGGTTTTCGTTCTTCGTTATCAAGATCGTTGCAGGTAAGTACGCTCTTCCCCGCGACTCATATTTCTTTCTCTGATGCCATGGTAGCTCGTAGCTTCGATCAAAATTCGAATTTGCATCGACACTTCACGTTATCTGAGCTTTTGTACATCGATCCTGTAATACGGTGAACTGACTTTAAAGAAAATGTAGCAAACAATGTTGCGGTGAGCAAGAGTCGCCACCGACTTTTATTTTATCCAATTGGAAAGGAAAAAAGAACAGAAAAGACTTTTTAAAATATTTTGAGTTCGGGGGGTAGGTTATACATAGGGAAGGTTTAAAGCACGCTTTGTATCCATGGTTATCCATGGGCTCTTAATTGCTTAGCTCACTTTTGAATTGTTTGAAATGTTTGAAGTGTCGTGAGTGTTTAGAAAAGATTTTTGAATAAGGACTTTAGCTTGTAAATAAGCGTAGCCTTTTTGAATTTGATTTTGAAAAAGAGGTGTGAAAAGTAATTTGAAAGTTTGAATGTGTGAGCAAGCATTGAAGAACACCTACTCTAAGATTGTCTTTCTTGTTCTTTAAGTTTTTTGGGCGAAAGGGTCTATCCATACCATGAGAGGGCAGGAAGTCTTTCAATAGGATGTGCGGGTCATCGAGAAATATCGTTCGCCATAGAATAGAATAGTCATTAATCTTTTTTGGCATCATGCGAGGATACCTTAGCAATTGGAACAATCATCATTTACCGAGGCAACTTCGAGGGACTAGATGATTTTCAATCTCTTTAGGCAACCTTGCTTTAGGTATCCTCGGAATCGAGGGACTTGACTATTATTTAAGGCAACAGAATCATAAGGCAACAAGCAACAGAGAGATTACCCTAAAGGTGTGTGGGTGCACAATCATGTGGTTAAGTTCAGTGATGTTATCTTGTAATTAGGTGATTCTAGATTAATTACCGGCTTGCACTCCCTAAATTACTAACCATGGCAGAAAATAAAACAGTTAAAATCCTACGCTATTACAATAAACACCTACGGGGACGGGGGAAATTAAAAGGCAGAAAAATAAACCTAATCTATTACAATAAAACCCTTATAGGGTAATAGAAAAATAAAGGCAGAAAATAAGAGAGAACAATAATTAATTTACACATCTTGAGCCTTCATCGTGTAACACCCTTCTAAACCCCACGGAAAATAATAGAATAATTCAGAGTAAGACATGAAAACAAGGGTGCCACAATTCGATTTAAAACAAATTATCATAAATCAATTGTCATGCTTCACTTAGGGGCAAATCATCCATTTAACAAAATCATGTTTCTATACAGCGGAACATTGATCAACAGATAAGCATAACATCATCTATGAAATATCTTACAAAATTACTCCAATAACAACAATATAGAGTATCATCATCAAATCTAAGCTAGCGTTCCCCCAGTGTTACAATATCAGAGCATGACACCGACGCTATACTAAACAAACTGACTCATGAGCTAATCCTCACCGAGCCAAAAGCCGCTATCCTCAATCTGAAAATATCAACAGTAAGGGTGAGTCTCATTCTCAATTAATCAATGTTATGTGTAACACCCGTATAATTTTAATTTTTAATTTAGTTTGAATATTAGATTAATAATTATTATTATTATGGATTTTATGGAAATAAGAGGAAAATGATGGTTAATGGCATTTGGGCCATGTGTGAAATTAGTAAGAAGAGGGGGGTGTGGTGCAGTAAAGCCCTTACTAATTTAATATTATTTTTCATAAAATAATCAGAATTGGGAATTGGGAAAGAAAGAACGTGAAAGAACAGAATTGGGAACAAGGAACGTGAAGGAGAACTGTAGAGGGAGAGACCAAGAACCAAGACTTTTATCTGAGGTAAGGGGAGACTCTCCGTTTAATCTCTTTTATCGTATTATAGGTGATAGTATGGATTAGGAGTATGATTGGATCCATTGATTCTATATTCTGAATTTTCATCTGTGTTCATCATTGAAATTGAACTGTTAATCCCTAATAACTGATAGATTTAGGGTATGATGAATGAAATTGATTATGGGATCATATACTATGGTTATGGACGAATTCGTATGCTGTTTAGATGCAATTTTTCTGGTTTTTTAGACTCAAAATCATGGACTGGTATGAGTAAAAACGAATGGGTTTTGGACTGTTACGAATTCTGCAGGTTCTGGGCATTTTCTGGTGTTTCGCATATGAAACAGTGCCATACGCGTATGGGATGAGGTCATACGCGTATGGGGGACACTCCCAATGGGCTATACGCGTATGATACGCAGTTGCCCTGTCCCAAATACCACGTACTGGTGTTTTGCGTATGAGAGCGTATGAGGATGCTCATACGCGTATGGGAGTTTTGAAAGAGGAAAATTATTCTGGTGATACGCGTATGGCAAGACTGATACGCGTATGAGTTGGTTTCTAGACCATTTTGAGTTCTGGTGAAATGCGTATGATACGCGTATGGGACATAGTGATACGCGTATGGATGCGTATGGGCATCATGATACGCGTATGGACGCTGTGTGTGCAAATTTCTGTTTTTTTGTGATTTTTCTGGAAAGTTCAATGATGTGTAACTTTCGATTGGTATGCCTGTTTGTATACTGTTTGGTGCTGTGTAAACCTGGTGATGTGATTCTGTGGTTTACTGATGTTTTAATCGTATTTGAATGATGTGAATATATATATATGAACATGCTTGATAACGATGATGATGATGAAATGAGTATAGATGATGCTACTCATAGTATGATGATGAAGTATGTTATATATATGTTGCATGCATTCATAAACATGGGCTGAATCCTAGATGATGAGAGGATTCAGTGAGGGGCAGAATTCCCATTGTGTCGAATTGGTGCTGGCAGGGCCGTATCTGGATGATGATAAATCGGTCGGTGGATGATTTCCACTGGTGATGATTGGTACCACATGCATAGTGTCAGTTTCATACATGTGCATGATTTGTTTATAGCATGATGATATATGTTACATGTTGACTGTCTGTTTATCTGTGGATGTATAAATGATTGATTTGTCTGAATATGAAACAATTGGGTGAATGATATAACTATGACATGTTATTATTTATGATGCAATAACATTGGTTAACTTTGATGAGACTCACCCTTACTTGTTGTCATTTTCAGATTGAGGATAGCGGCGCGACTTGGTGAGGATTAGCTCATAAGTCGGTTTCTAGTTATAGTGTCGGTGTCATGCTCTGGTAGATGTAACACGGGGAACACGTTTGTTTTGAGTTGATTATAACTCTAATTGGTTTTGTTGGTTGAGTCGGATACATTAATGATGAATGTTGACTCTATGTTTTTGATTCCGCTGTGTAAAACATGATTTTATTTAATGAGTTATAATTTCAGTTGTTTCAGTGAATGCATGATATGTACCGACGTGTGTTTTCTTCATTTTATGAATTGTGATGCCTCTCTACATGTTTACTCTGATTAATAATTATTTAATTGCCGCGGGTTATTAGAGGGGTGTTACAATAGTGGTATCAGAGCATAGTCGATCGTTGTGATCAGAGTCTTAGTGTCAGTCTTTCCGTGTATGCGACTAATATGAGTTATTTGTCGATACTTTTATTCTGACTGGATTGTTTGTGTTAAGCAGAACGATGGCTGGAAGAGGAGGGAGAAACGACGATGCTATCGCTGAGGCTCTGGGCATGATTGCTGGTGTGCTGGGAGGGAATGCCAATGGAGCTGCGATTGGTGCCGACAGACAACTGAACAGTTTCCAGAGGAACAATCCTCCATTGTTCAAGGGCACGCATGATCCTGAGGGTGCTCAGAAATGGCTTAAGGAGATCGAGAGGATTTTCAGAGTCATTGACTGTGCTGAGGATCTCAAAGTGAGATATGGCGCTCACATGTTATCAGAGGAAGCTGATGACTGGTGGATGTCAACCAGAACTGAGCTGGATGCTAGCGGTACAGCAATCACCTGGACTGTATTCAGGAGGGAATTTCTGAGGAGGTATTTTCCTGAAGATGTCAGGGGAAGAAAGGAAGTTGAATTTCTGGCGCTGGTTCAAGGTAATATGTCATTACCGGAGTATGCTGCCAAGTTTGTGGAACTGGCAAGGTACTATGTGCATTACAATGATGACGAAGCCAGTGAGTTCTCGAAATGTGTCAAATTTGAGAATGGTCTTCGTGATGAGATCAAGCAGGGTATCAGGTACCAGAGAATCCGGAGGTTTGTTGATCTGGTAGATTGTAGCAGGATTTTTGAGGAAGATAACATCAAGCTGAGGTCATCTCACTCTCGCGAGTTGGTTGACAGAAAAGGAAAGAAACATATGGATCGAGGTAAGCCATATGGTAGAGGTAAACCTGTTGATTGGAAGAAACCCAGTGGGGGAGATTCCAGTGCTCGTATCAGATGTTACAATTGTGGTGAGATGGGACATCGTAGGAGTGAATGCAAGGTTGATCAGAAGAAGTGTTACAAGTGTGACCAAGTGGGTCATATTGCTGCTGACTGCAAGAAGAGGGTTGTGACTTGTTACAACTGTGGTGAAGAGGGCCACATCAGTCCTAATTGTCCTAAGCCGAAGAAGAACCAATCGGGAGGAAAGGTTTTTGCTTTGACCGGATCAGAGACTACTCCAGAAGACAGGTTGATTAAAGGTACGTGTTTCATTCATGGCACACCTTTAGTTGCAATTATTGATACTGGAGCAACTCACTCTTTTATTTCTTTGGATTGTGCTGAGAGGTTAAATCTTGAGATATCTGATATAAATGGAAGTATGGTTATTGACACTCCTGCGTCGGGTTCATTAACTACTTCGTCTGCATGCTTGAATTGTCCGGTTGACATTTTTGGTAGAGAATTCGGGATGGACTTAGTGTGCCTTCCATTGAAACAACTTGATGTAATCCTAGGAATGAACTGGTTGGAATTCAACCGTGTTCATATCAACTGTTTTGCGAAGACGGTGATTTTTCCTGAAGAGGTTAGTTCTGATAGTCTGGAAATGACGGCTAGACAGGTGAATGAAGCTATCGGAGATGGTGCAACAGTGTTTATGTTGTTCGCATTGATGAATATAAAAGAGAAAGTGGCGAGTGGCGAATTGCCCGTGGTGTGTGAATTTCCAGAAGATGTGAATGAATTCCCACCGGAAAGAGAAGTAGAGTTTTCTATTGATTTGGTTCCAGGAACTAGTCCAGTGTCAATGACGCCGTATCGTATGTCGCCGTCTGAATTGGCTGAACTGAAGAAGCAGTTAGAGGAATTGCTTGAGAAGAAGTTTATTCGTCCTAGTGTTTCGCCGTGGGGTGCACCTGTGTTGCTGGTAAAGAAGAAAGAGGGTTCAATGAGGCTGTGTGTAGATTACAGACAACTGAACAAGGTCACTATCAAGAATCGGTATCCATTGCCAAGGATTGATGATTTGATGGACCAGTTGGTTGGAGCACGTGTGTTTAGTAAGATTGATCTGAGGTCTGGGTATCATCAGATACGTGTGAAAGATGACGATATTCAGAAGACTGCTTTTAGAACGAGGTATGGACATTACGAGTATTCTGTGATGCCGTTTGGAGTTACTAATGCACCTGGTGTTTTTATGGAATATATGAACAGGATCTTTCATCCTTATCTCGATAAGTTCGTGGTGGTGTTTATAGATGATATCCTGATATATTCTAAGAATGAGGAGGAACATGCAGAGCATCTCAGAACTGTGTTAGAATTGTTGAAAGAGAAGCGACTTTTTGCCAAACTGTCGAAGTGTGAATTTTGGTTAGAAGAAGTCAGTTTTCTTGGACATGTGATTTCTAAGGATGGTATTGATGTTGATCCTACAAAGATAGAAGCTGTGTCTCAGTGGGAAGCTCCGAAGTCGGTATCTGAGATTCGTAGTTTTCTTGGCCTTGCAGGTTACTACAGAAAGTTCATTGAGGGATTTTCGAAGTTAGCATTGCCGTTAACTAAACTAACCAGGAAGGGACAAGCCTTTATTTGGGATGCAAAGTGTGAAGAAGGATTCCAAGAGCTTAAGAGAAGATTGACTACTGCTCCTATTTTGATTTTGCCGAATCCGACAGAATCATTTGTGGTTTGTTGTGACGCATCACTGATGGGTTTAGGTGGTGTATTGATGCAGAATCAACAGGTGGTCGCTTATGCGTCGAGACAATTCAAAGTGCATGAGAGGAATTATCCGACTCATGATTTGGAGTTGGCAGCTGTGGTTTTTGTTTTGAAGTTGTGGCGACACTATTTGTATGGTTCGAGATTTGAGGTGTTCAGTGATCACAAAAGCCTGAAGTATCTCTTTGATCAGAAAGAGCTGAATATGAGGCAGAGAAGGTGGTTAGAATTCCTGAAGGATTATGATTTTGGTCTAAATTACCATCCGGGTAAGGCAAACGTCGTGGCTGATGCATTGAGTAGGAAGACTTTGCATATGTCTATGTTAATAGTGAAGGAATTGGATTTGATTGAACAATTCAGAGACTTGAGTTTAGTGTGTGAAGGTACTCCTACTAGTGTTAAATTGGGTATGCTGAAACTGACTAGTGGTATTCTCGAAGAAATAAGAGAAGGTCAGAAAGCCGATGTTGAATTGATTGATAAGTTGACTTTGATTAATCAAGGCAAGAGTAGTGAATTCAGAGTCGACGAGAATGGTATACAGAGGTTTGGTGACCGAGTTTGTGTTCCTGATGTTGATGAACTCCGAAAGCGTATTTTGGAGGAAGGACACCGTAGTGGATTGAGTATTCATCCTGGTGCTACCAAGATGTATCATGATTTGAAAAAGTTGTTTTGGTGGCCTGGAATGAAGAAGGAAATTGCTGAGTTTGTGTATTCTTGTTTGACTTGTCAGAAGTCAAAGATCGAGCATCAGAAACCGTCTGGGTTGATGCAACCGATGTTTATTCCTGAGTGGAAGTGGGACAGCATCTCAATGGATTTTGTGTCGGGTTTGCCGAGAACTATCAGAAATTGTGAAGCTATCTGGGTCGTGGTAGACAGGTTGACAAAGTCTGCACATTTTATACCGGTGAGAATGGATTATCCGATGGAGAAGCTGGCTCAATTGTATATTGAGAAGATAGTGAGTCTGCATGGTATTCCTTCAAGTATCGTGTCAGACAGAGATCCGAGGTTTACGTCTAAGTTCTGGGAAGGTTTGCAGAAAGCTTTAGGTACTAAGCTAAGATTGAGTTCTGCTTATCATCCGCAGACTGATGGACAGACTGAGAGGACGATTCAGTCATTAGAGGATTTGTTGCGGGCTTGTGTGTTGGAAAAAGGAGGTACTTGGGATAGTTATCTGCCTTTGATTGAGTTTACCTACAACAACAGTTATCATTCGAGTATCGGTATGGCTCCGTTTGAGGCTTTGTATGGTAGGAGATGTAGGACGCCGTTGTGTTGGTACGAATCTGGTGAGAGTGCTGTGATTGGTCCAGAAATTGTACAACAGACTACAGAGAAGATTAAAATGATTCAGGAGAAGATGAAGGCTTCTCAGAGTCGTCAGAAGAGTTATCACGACAAAAGGAGGAAAACACTTGAGTTTCAAGAGGGAGATCATGTGTTTATGAGAGTTACTCCTATGACAGGGATTGGTCGGGCATTGAAGTCGAAGAAGTTGACTCCGCGTTTTATCGGACCATTCCAAATTTCTGAAAGAGTAGGAGAAGTGGCTTATCGTATCGCTTTACCGCCGATGCTTGCAAATTTGCATGATGTATTTCATGTGTCTCAGTTGAGGAAATACATTTCAGTTCCGTCCCATGTGATCCAAGTAGATGATATACAGGTGAAAGATAACTTGACGGTTGAGACTTTACCTGTGAGGATCGAGGATCGAAGGCTGAAGCAATTGCGTGGCAAGGAAATAGCTTTGGTCAGAGTAGCTTGGGGAGGACCTGCTGAGGGGAATGTTACCTGGGAGCTAGAGAGTCAGATGAAGGATTCTTATCCAGAACTTTTTACCTGAGGTATGTTTTCGAGGACGAAAACTCTTTTAGTGGGGGAGAGTTGTAACACCCGTATAATTTTAATTTTTAATTTAGTTTGAATATTAGATTAATAATTATTATTATTATGGATTTTATGGAAATAAGAGGAAAATGATGGTTAATGGCATTTGGGCCATGTGTGAAATTAGTAAGAAGAGGGGGGTGTGGTGCAGTAAAGCCCTTACTAATTTAATATTATTTTTCATAAAATAATCAAAATTGGGAATTGGGAAAGAAAGAACGTGAAAGAACAGAATTGGGAACAAGGAACGTGAAGGAGAACTGTAGAGGGAGAGACCAAGAACCAAGACTTTTATCTGAGGTAAGGGGAGACTCTCCGTTTAATCTCTTTTATCGTATTATAGGTGATAGTATGGATTAGGAGTATGATTGGATCCATTGATTCTATATTCTGAATTTTCATCTGTGTTCATCATTGAAATTGAACTGTTAATCCCTAATAACTGATAGATTTAGGGTATGATGAATGAAATTGATTATGGGATCATATACTATGGTTATGGACGAATTCGTATGCTGTTTAGATGCAATTTTTCTGGTTTTTTAGACTCAAAATCGTGGACTGGTATGAGTAAAAACGAATGGGTTTTGGACTGTTACGAATTCTGCAGGTTCTAGGCATTTTCTGGTGTTTCGCGTATGAAACAGTGCCATACGCGTATGGGATGAGGTCATACGTGTATGGGGGACACTCCCAATGGGCTATACGCGTATGATACGCAGTTGCCCTGTCCCAAATACCACGTACTGGTGTTTTGCGTATGAGAGCGTATGAGGATGCTCATACGCGTATGGGAGTTTTGAAAGAGGAAAATTATTCTGGTGATACGCGTATGGCAAGACTGATACGCGTATGAGTTGGTTTCTAGACCATTTTGAGTTCTGGTGAAATGCGTATGATACGCGTATGGGACATAGTGATACGCGTATGGATGCGTATGGGCATCATGATACGCGTATGGACGCTGTGTGTGCAAATTTCTGTTTTTTTGTGATTTTTCTGGAAAGTTCAATGATGTGTAACTTTCGATTGGTATGCCTGCTTGTATACTGTTTGGTACTGTGTAAACCTGGTGATGTGATTCTGTTGTTTACTGATGTTTTAATCGTATTTGAATGATGTGAATATATATATATATATATGAACATGCTTGATAATGATGATGATGATGAAATGAGTATAGATGATGCTACTCATAGTATGATGATGAAGTATGTTATATATATGTTGTATGCATTCATAAACATGGGCTGAATCCTAGATGATGAGAGGATTCAGTGAGGGGCAGAATTCCCATTGTGTGGAATTGGTGCTGGCAGGGCCGTATCTGGATGATGATAGATCGGTCGGTGGATGATTTCCACTGGTGATGATTGGTACCACATGCATAGTGTCAGTTTCATACATGTGCATGATTTGTTTATAGCATGATGATATATGTTACATGTTGACTGTCTGTTTATCTGTGGATGTATAAATGATTGATTTGTCTGAATATGAAACAATTGGGTGAATGATATAACTATGACATATTATTATTTATGATGCAATAACATTGGTTAACTGTGATGAGACTCACCCTTACTTGTTGTCATTTTCAGATTGAGGATAGCGGCGCGACTTGGTGAGGATTAGCTCATAAGTCGGTTTCTAGTTATAGTGTCGGTGTCATGCTCTGGTAGATGTAACACGGGGAACACGTTTGTTTTGAGTTGATTATAACTCTAATTGGTTTTGTTGGTTGAGTCGGATACATTAATGATGAATGTTGACTCTATGTTTTTGATTCCGCTGTGTAAAACATGATTTTATTTAATGAGTTATAATTTCAGTTGTTTCAGTGAATGCATGATATGTACCGACGTGTGTTTTCTTCATTTTATGAATTGTGATGCCTCTCTACATGTTTACTCTGATTAATAATTATTTAATTGCCGCGGGTTATTAGAGGGGTGTTACATTATGCATTCATAAGCAACAAAACATCATAATATATCATTCACCCAATTTGTCATATATTCAGATTCACATCTATTATTCATCAATTCACACAATAATAGAATACCTCACCAAAAGACAACACCATAACAATTACACCATCATCAAATATTATAACATTGGACAATCTTCCATTCATGTTATAATAACACAAGTAGCCTAATGCAAATGCAACTATATGCATGTGGTACCAAAATCTGGGATAACCCAACTCACCGATCCACCATCGTCAAGGATACGGCAACACCCACTCACTAATTCCACACAATGGGAATTAGCTACCACTGATCCACCATCGTCAAGGATCAGCCACATAATGATTATGAAATGCATGTATCAACCATAACATGCTCATCATCCACATAAACCATCCAAATGTCATAATCATCAACCAACACAATAATCAATAGCCACACACAATTATGCTATTTCTCAACCATAATAAAATACATATTTTACCTCAACAATATATGTATATCAAACATCAATTACCACCACGACATCATAACAGATAGAACATTCGCCATTCAGTGCAACAACAATGACACCTCTCACAAACGTGTACTAAGTACCACAAATCATCCCAACAAAACAGAGTATTTACATCACCATTCATCAAAATACATGATAACCATATCTACCATGAACAACATCCATTTTGCATAATAAGCAGAAGCAATCACATTATAACAAACCCCATCATTGCACATATTCAATTATGCAAACGACAAACCATTGCACCTCATCAACTACGCAAAACAAGAATAAACCACATTTGAAGAAAACGATACTTTTCAAAATAAAATCAAGTTATTTTTGTTATATTTATTTTATATGGTAGAACATTCAATTTAAGGAACAACGTCCAAAACGGCGTCTAAAACGGACTTACGGTTTGAAAGTTACACATTTTTACATTTTTCAAAGAAAACAACTATCGCTACAGCACGCGGCGCCAACCGGGTTCGCGGCGCGGAACGAGAAAAAGTTACGCCTTCGCGGCGCCAACACATGGACGCGGCGCGACCTGAGCGTATCACAACTTCCTGGTTTTCTGCCCAACTATTCGCGGCGCAAACAGAGGTTCGCGGCGCGACCTGGCAATTTTGCAGAATTACGGGTCTGCGTTCAGACTCTGCGAATTCACATCCTTTTCACCCAAAAACAATTCCAGACATCGCATACAGGCATATAATCATCGAATTTCTCATCACACATCATTATAAATCAAAACAACACATCAATAACCAACAATCTATACAAATTCATCAATTATCCCAAATCATAACATACCTAACAATATCAAATCCCAATATACCCAATCGAATCGAATCATACGTTAATCCATCTCATTACCCACAATCACATAATAGAAATTAACCGAAAGAGTCCCCCCTTACCTTAGCCAAGAGTTCTTGATTGGTCTCTCCCTCCATTGCTCATCTTTCACGTTCTTCGTGTTCCAAACTCTTTTCACATCCCTTTCTCTTATTCTCAATTCCTTATTATTTTATAAAATAACCTTTTAATTAGAATAGGGCCTTTACTAACATAACACCCCCTCATTCCTTAACATCACACATGACCCAACACCGTAACCATCCTTTCCCAATTAATATCCCACAAACCACCAATAATTCTAATTATTAATTAAATTTCCATTTAAATTAAAAATTAAAATATACGGGTGTTACACATCGCTCCTTGATCAACCCTGAAAGTTACGAATGAAGAAGAGAAAAGTTAGTGCAAGATCGACAATAAGGGTTTGCAAGACAATAAGGATTAGAGGTTTTTATGGTGATAAATTCTAAATCTTTAGGGTTAATGAACAAACCTAAAAAATACGTTTAAAATTAACAAACCAAAAATTAAAATTAATTAACCTAATTAATTATAACTTAAAAATTTTATATTTAAAAAAATTAATTATTAACCCTATTTAATTATTAAAATAATTCTAAAATTAAATTAGAAACTAATTATTAATCAAAACTAAACTAAAATTATTAACTAATTCTTTAACCTAAGATTAATTATTAAATTAATATGTTAATTGGTTTTTTTTATTAAATAAAAATTAATAGTAAATAAAAAGTGGTTTAAAAAGAAAAAGAAAAATAAAATTAAAAGAAAGAAAAGAAAAAGAATTATCGAACCCTTGCCTTCTCAGATACTCAAGATGCTTAATGACCTAGCCATGGTGTTTCGCCATTCTTACGTCAAAGCTTCAAAACAAAGGTTCTAAACACGTCCAAACATGATTATGAACACATATATGCACACAAAATTTATTGAAACAGCATGAGTTAAGAGTTTTTGAAATTCAAACGTGTACCAACTTATGAAGATGAATGGGGTTGACTTGGAGCGCTTTGCCTTGCACCAATGATATGATCAGACTCCCAGGAACCTCCAGAATACGGATGAACGTTTGGAATTGACAAAAGGTTGTTGAAAAGAATTTTAGACCGTGCCCTAGTTTAGAGTTTTTTTTACCTTGGAAACCCTAGCCTCTTTCTACACTTTTTCGTCCCCTTGTGCTCAGCATATGCTCACATACATATATATATATATATATATATATATATATATATATATATATATATATATATATATATATATATATATGAATTTAATTAGGGTAAAATATGGGCTTGGATACTTAGGTTTTTGTTGCTTGAAAATTTGAGAAACATAACCTAAATATTTCTATTTTTGGTCTCAATATCTCTTCAATCTCCTTGCACGAATTTGTAGGAAATATTTGACATTTAATGGATTGAAATTGATTGAGAATCAAATCCAAGTCAATCCTTTTCCATAATCCCTTGAATATTTGATTTTAACCACTTTTAAAATGAATAAAAATTAGTATAAAATCAAATAAAACTTATAAATTCGTGGCCATTGAGTTGAATGTCTTGGATAACTTGAGGGTCAAGATTGAATAAAAAAAGGATTGGGCCCATTTGCAAGAAAACTCATTTTGAGCCACTTTTGTTTCACATTTTTTCCCTTAAAATTGTCCAACTTTGACAAGGCGTATCTCCCTCAATTTTTAAGGTATGGAGGAGTTCTAGGACCTTTTGGAAACCTCAAGATGTCCTCTACATGCCACTTTGGAAGCTTTTTTTCATTTGAGGATTTTATCTTAATGATATTGGCTTTGACAAAAAACTGCTTTTGGTTGACTTTCAAAAAGGACCTATAATCTTTTGATCCATATCTTAAAAATGAAGCATGTAACACCCCATATTTTCTAATTTTAATTTAATCGGAAATTAAATTATTATTTAAAAATTATTCGGTATTTTGTGGAATTATTTGGAAAGAATTATGAGATGGGCTATTGGGCCAAATGTGGTGTTAGTAAAGAGGGGGTGCTATGTTAGTAGGCCTTTTACTAAATTAAAATCTATTTTCATAAAAATAAGGAATTGAGGAAAAAAAGAAAATAGATGTGAAAGAGGAGCAGAAGAGTAGAAGAGCTGATACGTGAAAGAGGAACAGAAGAGGAAGAGGGCTAGTCAAGATCCTTGGCTAAGGTAAGGGGGGACTCTTCCGATTAACATATTTTATCGTATTATAGATAATAGGACTGATTTAGATGCATTGTTTGTGTCAATTGGTTATATGCTAGATTGCGGTTTTGGGGTGATTTTGAGGGGAATTGTATGATGTGATGAATTGTATGATTATATGATTGTTATGATGATTAAATGATCCTCTTTGTGTGTTATAACATGTATGTGGCTGATATGGTGGTATTTGAGGTTCATGATATAACTTGATTTGGGTTTTGGGGATTTTGGGACAAATCCCGTACTGCTGTCAATCGCTGTGAGATCTCTGATTTTTGCCTGTTCGCGCCGCGAAGGTAGGTTGGCGCCGCGAAGGCGAAAAAATATTGTCAGTTCGCCCCGCGAACATTGTGCGCGCCGCGAAGGCGTCGATTTTGGGTGACGCGTCGCGAAAGACGGATGGCGCCGCGTGCTGATGATAATATTTGAAAAATGTAAAGATGTGTAACTTTCAAACCGTAAGTCCGTTTTAGACGACGTTTTGGACATTGTTCCTTAAATTGAATGCTCTACCATATGAAATAAAGAAAACAACAATAACTTGATTTTATTTTGAAAAGTACCGTTTTCTCCAAATGTGGTTTATTCTTGTTTTGCATAGTTGATGAGGTGCAATGATTTGTTGGTTGCATAATTGAATATGTGCAATGATGTGTGTTGTTATAATGTGATTGCTTCTGCTTGTTATGCAAATGGATGTTGTTCATGGTAAATATGGTTATCATGTGTTTTGATGAATGATGATGTAAATGCTCTGTTGTTGTTGGGTTGATTCGTTGGACTTGGTACACGATTGTGAGAGGTGCTATTGTTGTTGCACTGTGTGGTGGTTTATGCGTACAGGCACATTAATGAATGTTTTACCTGTTATGATGTTGTGGTTGTAATTGGTGTTTGTTATACATATATTGTCGATGTAAAATATGTATTTTATTATGGTTGAGAAATAGCATAACTGTGTGTGGCTATTGATTATTGTGTTGGTTGATGATTATGACATCTGGTTGTTTAATGTTGATGATGAGCATGTTATGATTGATACATGCATTTCATAATCATTATGTGGCTGATCCTTGACGATGGTGGATCAGTGGTAGCTAATTCCATTGTGTGGAATTGGTGAGTGGGTGTCGTTGTATCCTTGACGATGGTGGATTAGTGAGATGGGTTACCCCAGATTTTGGTACCACATGCATATAGTTGCATTTGCATTAGGCTACTTGTATGATTATAACATGAATGGAAGATTGTCCAATGTTATAATATGTGATGATTATGTAATTGTTATGATTTGTTTGGATGAATTGTGGTGTTGTCTTTTGGTAGTGTATTCTATTTTGTTGTTGTTTGTTGATGAGTACTTCCTGACAATCTAAATATAATGAAATTGGATGAATAATGTGACTATGATGTGTTATAGTTTATGATTCGATAACATTTGTTAATTGTGAACGAGACTCACCCTTACTATTGATATTTTCAGATTGAGGATAGCGGCTTTTGGCTCGTTGAGGATTAACTCATGAGTCATTTTGTTTAGTATAGTGTCGGTGTCCTGCTCTGATATTGTAACACTGGGGGAATGCTAGTTTAGAGTTTATGATGATACTCTATTTTGTTGTTATTGGCGTAATTTTGTGAGATATTGTATAGATGATTATATGCTTATCCGTTGATTAATGTTTCGCTGTGTAGAAACATGATTTTGTTAAATTGATGATTTGCCCCTAAGTGAAGCATGACAATTGATTTATGATAATTTGTTTTAAATTGAAGTGTGGCACCCTTATTTTCATGTTTTGCTCTGAATTATTTTATTTATTTCCGCGAGGTTTAGAAGGGTGTTACAATAGTGGTATCAGAGCAGGTCGGTCCGTCCGGCCAATTGTCGAGTCAGTTGAGTTGCACGACGGTTGAATATTGTCGGCATATTATCCCTTGGTACGCGACATGTGAGTGAATCACTGTCGGTACTTGGTTGTTTGTTGAGGAGGTTGGCGTGAAACAAGTGGGGGAGAAGCTTCGCTTCTCGGTTATGTTTTAGTTGTAAGATGATTGATTCAGTAGGCTGTTGTTGGCAACAGTGCAAGCGTTGTTGGAGTTGTTGTTTTTCGAATCGAAGGTGACTTGAAATTAAGACTTGACTGGTAATTAAGTTGGAACATCTTGAAGGAAGATGATTAGAGGTATTTGATGATTATTTGTAGGAGAGGGAAATTAGAAAGTTGCAATGTATCAGCTCTGCTGAGGGGCTGCGAAGTTATCAGTTGAGTAGCCTTGCGTCTCGGAAGAGGTTCAGCTGCAAGTTGCAAAGAGGATTGCGGTCGTAATGTTTCAGAAATCGCACTTCGAAGATGGGATGTGTTGCTCAAGTTATAAGAATGTTTGGAAGTGAAGAGATATGATAAGAAGTTGTTTAGAATGTGATTGATTCGAAGATGATGAGTTTTAGAGCGGAATTTTCGAAAGAAAAACGCAGGAAAGTTGTTGATTCGTTATGAAACTTCGAAAATTCATAACTGGAGTTCTGGACATCTGAATTTGAGTTCCGTTTGAAGCGTCTGAAAGCTAACGAGATGAAATTTGTTATAAAAATGGTTGCAGCAGCTGTAACAAATTTAACTGTGACAGAGTGATGTTGGAAAGAGGTGAAGTTGCGGTTACTCTTGTTCTTAGAACTAGACTTGTTTATTGGTACTGCACGGGATGTCAGTGTCAGCATTGAACGAATTGAAGGAATAATTGGAAGGTTTGTTAAGAAGTAATTTTAAGAATTGAATGTACCATTTGAGGATTTTTGGACATATCGTATAGAGTGTCGCTGCATGATGTCGGTGTTGCATTTCGGATGACGTTGGAAAATTCATATCTTGAGTTCCGAGTGTCGGATTAATGTGTTGTTTGAACCTACAAAGAGGAGAGATTATGTTATACCTTATAAGAGAGTTATAAATACAGTGGGGGTGATCCTATAAAGAGAGATTTTGAAGTCAGTTAAGGAAGCGTGAAACTTGTTGAATAGGAATGCCTACTACCGCGATTGTTTGAAACGAAACTGAGTAGAACTTGTGGTTGATGAATAAGTTGATAAGATTTTCGGTAATAAAGATGATTTGAGTGATGATGGATTTTAGTGAGGAGTTAATTAGTAGGAAAGGTGAAATAAACTTTAGAACGCACTGCGCCAAATTTAAGCTGTAGCAGCGCAGCTACTAAAGCGCTTTTAGCAAAAGCGCTCTCGTAGGGCTCGCTAAAAACAAAATTAATAAACAAGGGAAAATGATGCAAAAAAAGCGCTCTGGTAGGGGGGGTTATGAAAGCGCTTTCAAAAAGCGCTCTGGTAGGGGGGGGGGGGTATGAGAGCGCTTTTAAAAGCGCTCTGGTAGGGGGGTTATGAAAGCGCTTTTAAAAGCGCTCTTATAGGGTGGGTGCTACGAAAGCGCTTTTGGGATAAAAGCGCTCTGGTAGGGGGTGTTATTAAAGCGCTTTTGAAAAGCGCTCTGGTAGCCCATTTAAAAAATTATATATTTTACAAACACACGCGTTTTGTTTCAGATCCAAAACACGCGAACCTTCTTCTTCCTTTCGTTGCTCCGCCGTCCTCACTCCCTCTCCAGCCTTCAACCGACTCCGCCGCCGCCTTCCTCACTCCATCGCCACCCTTCAACCGTCTCTTCTCTGTTCAGGTTAGGGTTTTGTGCCGGAAATTTTCCTTTTTTTCATTGTTTGCTTTCAAAAATACAAAATTTTATTTAGGGTTATAGTTAATATTATTGGGGCTTTTTTAATTTATCAGTGATTTAGGTTTTATCAGTGTGATTTAGAGTATTGAAGACAAAGTTTGTTAGGTTTTTATCAGTGATTTAGAGTATTGAAGACATGTATCAAGTAAGTAGAAGATGTTATTGATAATGAGACCTACAAGGGATATCTGTTTCATCAACTTTTACATGATTCAAGATTTTCTATATGTAGTTAGTAATAATCACGTTTTTCTATTGTAGGTTGAGCTTCAAACAGTGGATGGACTGGTAAAGGATAGAACACAATGTGCCCCTGCCGATTATGTTCCACAGAATATGAATCAAGTAATTGTACCCCGAAGTCTTCTGTGGCAGGATCCTTCGGGGTACAGTTACTTGATTCATATTCTGTGACACAATACAACTTGGATAGAAATGAGGCGATGCAGGTTAAGTCCAACAAAACCTTCAAATTTCTAGTCCAACAACCCCTTCTCATTATTGCAACATTTATTGATTGAGTAAACATACACCCCTAGCTTACACCAACACCGTAATTTTCTACATACAAGGTATACAATTCATTTTTTATTAATTTATTCTATCTTAATTTATGTGCACAAGTATCTATCTGTGTTAAAATATACGGTGTAATATACAAGTGTAGGAAAATAAGTGTAGATATAGCATAGCTCAAAGATGAAGGAAAACGCTGAAGGGTAAGTAGTAGTAACTAGTTGTCATGTATTATTTGTCATAGAAATTAATATTCAACTTTTATTTGTGTCTAATTTTTCCTGTCAATTGGTTGTGAACTTTACATTAATTGTTGTTGCAGAGAAACTTCTTATATTGCTAAGAGATAGTAGAAAGCTCACAAGGATACTGGGCTCTTTTGATCAATTTGGTAACAACTTCTCAAATTCTGTAATTGTTTGACATGCTGTTGGTTGAGTTTCTAATAGTGTTCCTATCAATAACATGTAGCTAATGTTGTTCTTGAGGGTGTCTGTGACAGGATTATTGTTAGTGATCTATATTGCTTTATCCCTCTGGGCTATATGACGTGGCTGTGTTAAATTTAAGGTAAACTTTATGTACAAAATTTGTTGAACTAATTTACAGTAAATGATATTCCATTCCATGTATTCAAGTTAGATATATAAAGTCCTAAATATTAATAAATTAATTTGTATTTATTGATATATTTAATTTGATTATTCTTTTTACACGACATATATATATATATATATATATATATATATATATATATATATATATATATATATATATACTCGTTCTACTCTTTACCTTCTTATTTTAGAGCCTTTATATAATAATAATCTTATTTTGATTATATTATTTTTACTTTGCAGATTGTGAAGATTTTCAGTCATTTGAAGATGTTCAGACTTTGCAGGACTAGGACCGATTTAGTTGATTTAGTTGTTTAGGGATGATTTTCTTATTGTTATAATGTCATGTGAATTGGTTTAGTTGTTTTCATGTTAGAAATATGTGAATCGGTGTATATATATTTTGGATTAATTACAATGGTATAATTATAATGCATGTTTAGTATATAATCGAAATCGCTTCTTTGTTGAAATAATGAGATTACTGAAATAATGGGATTACGATTGTAAATTATAGGTTTATGGGATAACAATGGTAAATTACAGGTTCATGAAAGAATGCTGCCATAAATGCAGGTTTAGAAATTATAAAAATAATAGGTTTATAAAAAAAAAGCATAAAAAATAAAATAAAAAACGCAACCTACGAAAGCGCTTTTGGAAAAGTGCTCTTATAGGGGGGGCTATCAGAGCGCTTTTTCCAGAAAAAGCGCTCTAATAGGGGGGGTACCAGAGCGCTTTTTCCAGAAAAGCGCTCTTATAGGGGGGGTCTACCAGAGCGCTTTTAGAAGCGCTTTTGTTACCTACGCCAGCGCTGGCTTTCACAGCGCTTTAAAGCGCTTTTAAAGCCCAAAATAAGCGCTTTCGTAGGCCTTCCGTGTTGTAGTGACGGTTGAAGTCATATTTGTGATGCTAAAGCAACGACAAGTATAAAAGAAGAATTGTAGAGAATTTCTAACACCTATTGATGTGAGGAAGACTTGTTGAGATTCCGAGTGGAATGATATTGGGATGTGAAAGACGTCACAGGATTGGGAGTAAAACCACGAGTTATGAATGTTATTGCGATTTTTTTTTGCTAATATGAGGATTTTGATTTGGAACGAGATGAATAGTAATGTTCGAGTGTATTAGTGATTATGAAGTTTGAAAGTACTTAACAAGTGTGTGATGCTAAGTGACTATGAAGCGGATTGCGTAAAATGGTTGGACGTTGGTGTCTCATCGACAAATCCAATGAGAAGGAAGTGTGCGAGTTGTAAAGACTCAAAGTGAATTATTGGATTATGATGATATTAATGAGTTTGAGTGCAAACTCAGGAAGGACACTATTATGTAGTAACGACAGTTTATGCTTAAATATGGTTGTCGGCTAACTATTGACAAATTGAGGACTTGATCACCCTTAATCTCTTGTTGGTAGTAGACGGAAATCATATAGATGGGATGAACTTGTTTTGTTACCTTAATGGTTTAAGATATGATGAATACTAAGCCGTGGGAATAATAACTCACTATGTTGTGTGAACTTATGAAGAGGTGAATATGAAAGAGTGCAACATGGTGGACAAATGACTTAAGACGGGTAATCAGAGTCGCGCAGCAAAAGTGTGATGTGGAGTAGTGTTATGAGTACTACTTGTGGGAAGTGAGGAATTAATATGTCAGGAGCCTACATAGAGAATATGTATTGATCTATATGTTGGATTTAGAATCCAGTGGATGTAAGGATGTCGTGTCGAAGAATTATAACTCTTTTGAATAATTGCCGAGATGATGAATATGTTATTATGGTTGTACGTAGTTAACGAGTATGTATTCGACGAAATTAAAACGAAGAGTTGATACTATATGACGCTGTAATAATTTTGTGCTGTTATTAAGGTGACATTGTAGATTCCAGATATAATGAGGAATTATACTCTATGAAGGACGAAATTGATTTGATTCTTAGTAGAGAGCGGGGCTCAGTTTGAACTATTTTGTAAGCAACGGTATATTGATGCTAATGAGTGTGATTATAATTATTTGTGGGTACTCGTTCCGATGGTTGGAATGTTTTAATAGATGTAGTAACTCAGGAATTTATTTTTGAGTGCGAGTAAGTAATACTAAGTGGTAGATTAGTACCATGTAATGTATGATAAAGAATGATTCTTGAACGAATGAGTAAAGAGAGTCGGAATCGGATAAAACTCAGAAATCTAATTGGTGTAGATGATTGTAATGAGTAATCAGAGTAGTGTAGCGGAAGCAGAATTTAAAGTGTTGGATAATTGATGGTGTGACTTAAGAGGAGTCAGATAATTGGAATTCAATGGCATGAAGAATACGATTATTGAGTTTTCTTGAAGGAAGCAGTTGGTGAAAAGTGTAAGTATTACTTTATCGCGCAAATGGGAAAGTGTGTTTTAGGTTGGTACGTTCGTATATGGAATGCATTGCTGCAGTGTTGATAAGGTGTGATCATACCACGGGTTGTGTAATTATATTATTCAGTTATTGGGCGTATTGTATGAGTTGTACCTCAATGTACTATTGTTGTTAACCTTTTAGAGGTATAACGAGCAGTACACCTTTGGGTGGTCAAATGCAACGTAAGAGCTGAGACTGAATGCGTGAGATGTGCTTCCTGTTGGTTATGTCAGATGGATTTTGAAGATCGACTGATGGAAATGTTACATGGGAACTGGAGAGTCAGATGAAGGGCTCTATCCGGGACTTTTCACTTGAAGTATGTTTTCGAGGACGAAAACTCTTTTAGTGGGGGAGAGTTGTAACACCCCATATTTTATAATTTTAATTTAATCGGAAATTAAATTATAATTTAAAAATTATTCGGTATTTTGTGGAAATATTTGGAAAGAATTATGAGATGGGCTATTGAGTCAAATGTGGTGTTAGTAAAGAGGGGGTGCTATGTTAGTAGGTCTTTTACTAAATTAAAATCTATTTTCATAAAAATAAGGAATTGAGGAAAAAAGGAAAATAGATGTGAAAGAGGAGCAGAAGAGTAGAAGAGTTGATACGTGAAAGAGGAACAGAAGAGGAAGAGGGCTAATCAAGATCATTGGCTAAGGTAAGGGGGGACTCTTCCGCTTAACATCTTTTATCGTATTATAGATAATAGGACTGATTTAGATGCATTGTTTATGTCAATTGGTTATATGCTAGATTGGGGTTTTGGGGTGATTTTGAGGGGAATTGTATGATGTGATGAATTGTATGATTATATGATTGTTATGATGATTAAATGATCCTCTTTGTGTGTTATATTTGTGTTATAACATGTGTGTGGCTGATATGGTGGTATTTGAGGTTCATGATATAACTTGATTTGGGTTTTGGGGATTTTGGGACAAATCCCGTAATGCTGTCAATCGTTGTGAGATCTTTGATTTTTGCCAATTCGCGCCGCGAAGGTAGGTTGGCGCCGCGAAGGCGACAAAATATTGTCAGTTCGCCCCGCGAACATTGTGCGCGCCGCGAAGGCGTCGATTTTGGGTGACGCATCGTGAAAGACGGATGGCGCCGCGTGCTGATGATAATATTTGAAAAATGTAAAGATGTGTAACTTTCAAACCGTAAGTCCGTTTTAGACGCCGTTTTAGACGTTGTTCCTTAAAATGAATGCTCTACCATATGAAATAAATAAAACAACAATAACTTGATTTTATTTTGAAAAGTACCGTTTTCTCCAAATGTGGTTTATTCTTGTTTTGCATAGTTGATGAGGTGCAATGATTTGTTGGTTGCATAATTGAATATGTGCAATGATGTGTGTTGTTATAATGTGATTACTTCTACTTGTTATGCAAATGGATGTTGTTCGTTGTAAATATGGTTATCATGTGTTTTGATAAATGATGATGTAAATGCTCTCTTGTTGTTGGGTTGATTCGTTGGACTTGGTACACGATTGTGAGAGGTGCTATTATTGTTGCACTGTGTGGTGGTTTATGCGTACAGGCACATTAATGAATGTTTTACCTGTTATGATGTTGTGGTTGTAATTGGTGTTTGTTATACATATATTGTCGATGTAAAATATGTATTTTATTATGGTTGAGAAATAGCATAACTGTGTGTGACAATTGATTATTGTGTTGGTTGATGATTATGACATCTGGTTGTTTAATGTTGATGATGAGCATGTTATGGTTGATACATGCATTTCATAATAATTATGTGGCTGATCCTTGACGATGGTGGATTAGTGGTAGCTAATTCCCATTGTGTGGAATTGGTGAGTGGGTGTCGTCGTATCCTTGACGATGGTGGATCGGTGAGATGGGTTACCCCAGATTTTGGTACCACATGCATATAGTTGCATTTGCATTAGGCTACTTGTATGATTATAACATAAATGGAAGATTGTCCAATGTTATAATATGTGATGATTGTGTAATTGTTATGATTTGTTTGGATGAATTGTGGTGTTGTCTTTTGGTAGTGTATTCTATTTTGTTGTTGTTGTCTGTTGATGAGTACTTCCTGACAATCTGAATATAATGAAATTGGATGAATAATGTGACTATGATGTGTTATTGTTTATGATTCGATAACATTTGTTAATTGTGAATGAGACTCACCCTTACTATTGATATTTTCAGATTGAGGATAGCGGCTTTTGGCTCGGTGAGGATTAGCTCATGAGTCATTTTGTTTAGTATAGCGTCGGTGTCATGCTCTGATATTGTAACACTGGGGGAAAGCTAGTTTAGAGTTTATGATGATACTCTATTTTGTTGTTATTGGCATAGTTTTGTGAGATATTGTATAGATGATGTTATGCTTATCCGTTGATTAATGTTTCGCTGTGTAGAAACATGATTTTGTTAAATTGATGATTTGCCCCTAAGTGAAGCGTGACAATTGATTTATGATAATTTGTTTTAAATTGAAGTGTGGCACCCTTATTTTCATGTTTTGCTCTGAATTATTTTATTTATTTTCGCGGGGTTTAGAAGGGTGTTACAAAGAATTTTTAGACTTGGCATGTGAGAGACAAAGTTGTAGAGAATTCAATTTCCTTCAAAATGAGCTTAGGATGGGAAATTTCTGATGTTCCATGTGAAAGTTATGGCTGGTCAAAGTCCAGTTGACTTTTGGTTAAAAAAACCCTAATTTAGAAACTTTAGGTTTTGTTGATTTCTGTACTTTCCTTGATGAATCATGATCAATCCTTGATCAAATGATGAATGATACTTCAAAATAAGGTTGTTGACAAAAAATCAGGAATTTTGACTGTACTTTGACCACAGTTGACTTTAAGGTCAAACTAGTCGACTGTTGACTTTCTGAGCAATTGACTGGGCAATCCTAGGAATCAGAGCTTGAAACTTGAGGTGAGGATCCTTTGAATTATATGAGAGGCCATGGAGTTCACTTGAGGTATTAGAGGTTGACTTCTCCTTGGGAGAGAGAAAACTCTAGTTGAAGACTTGTTGCTTAGGAGACAGGCAAGTGAGCCTAATTTGAGTAATTTGAAGACCACGTGAGTCAAAATATTTTGAAATATGATGGGCAAATTTTGGGGTATGACAGATCCGTTCGCACTTAGGTTTGGACTTGAGTAAGGTTTGATTCGAGACGGAGAGGGTAAGATTGAGTTGAGGTTAGGATGAAGATAGAGAGGTCGGAGATGGAGGGTTTCGACGACGGTGTTAGGGCGAATCCGGTCGGAGACGATGAGAAGCCGTCGTCGCGTCGTTCTCGTGAGAAAGAAGAGAGGGTGAAGTCTGAGAACGAAGAAGCCAATTCGTCCCCAATTATCAACCCTAATTTACTCTTTTATTTTTCTTTTTTCATAATTTTCATGAATTGTTTTTTTATTATTTTATTGAATGGTAATAATGAAAATGGATCAAACACACAAAGATCTTGGGCTGAATCACTTTGCATCCCCTGTGGCCCATGATGCGCCATTTTTGGCTAAGCGAATCTGAACAAAAAAATGCTTGGGCCTACAACAAATTGCTTCTCACACCCCCTGGCCCATGGATTTCTTTCAAAAAAAGTTGTATAACAAAAAACCTGCTGGGCCAACACCCTGGGCCCAGCGCCTGTGCTAATCACACCACTATTTTCAGATTCACACCCCCCTGTTTCCATTAGTTTTGATTTAGGTTTTAATTAGATTTTTTACCATTTCTTTTTAGTAAATAAAAACTAATTTTTCCTATCATTCTTAGACTTTGATGCACAATTTTTGACATATAAAAATAATCACAAAAATATTAGTTTAGGCTATTTTCTTTTATTTCTTTTTGGTTAATTAGAAATCTTTGTCTTCATAAAAACCATAAAAAATAAATGAATCTCCTTTTAATTCATTTTTGCACTATATTTTGAATCCTTTTATTCCTGCTTTTGTACTATATTTTCAAGTCATCTTTAAGTCAATTTTGTACTAATTTTGTATCATTGTTTACATTGATTTTTGCTTATGCCTGTAGCTTTATCTTGTAATCTCTTTCCTTTAGATTTAGGATCTATAATCTTCATAACTTTTAGGTTAGTCTTCCCTTTGAAAAATCCTATAATTTTAGGTAGATTCATAATTTGACAATTTAGGACTTAGAATCATTTTTAGATTAGGTTCTTTCCTTTTTTTCTTTTCAACTTCTAAAACATCTAAAAAAGGACGACGCGAATCATGCCATTACCTTTTTTCATAGTGGGAAAGAAATGATTGGGGCGTAGACCCCGATGTATGTTCTTTTCTACTTAGTGGGAAAATGATTGGGGTGTAGGCCTCGATGTATTTTTACCCGCTATTTAGAGAAATGATTGAGGTGTAGGCCTTGGTGTATTTCTCTAAACATTTAAACTTTTAAGGCATGATTCAAGTCACAAATAAGTTCCCCTTAAAAGACACCCAACCAAAAACATCTCAAAACACTTAATAAAGGCTCAGACCTAAACAAAGTAAGGAAGTGATGCGAAGCCTTGTAGTGGGTTTTGCTCATCATGGAATTACACCTAAAAAACACAAACCAATCTTTTATCTTCTCTCTCCTGCCTTCAGGGTTTTCTTTCCCATTAATCGGACATGTTGCTTCCTTTCGATCGCAGACTGGTAACGCATAAGACTTCACTTAACGAGCTGTTATCCTGGCGCTAGATTGTGAATGTAACTCCGTCCACTAAAAACACAAAAACAAACTAAAACTTGTGAGCCGAACTACGACGCTCTGATTCCTGAAAAGGATACGTAGGCATTGGGTCGCGGGGCCTAAGCAAGCACAACTATTTATAAACCTTTTTTCCCTGTGTTTCCTTTTCTTTCTTTTGCATGCATTTCCTTTGCATTAAGGTTTAGATTTATTGATAACACACCCTTAGAATAGAACAAACATAAGTGGATCCTGTGGAGTACCACAGACGTAAAGGGTGTTAATACCTTCCCCTTGCGTAACTGACTTCTTACCCGATCTTTGGTCGTAAGACCCTTCTCTTATCCTTTCTTTATCCCAGGTTTTCTGATATTCCTTTCCCTCGATGGGATAAATATATTAGTGGCGACTCTGTTCACATTTCGCGAGCGTGCGACAATAACATACACGTAACATGAATACATGTGAAAGATATGTGAACATAAATCAGAGATATGGTAAACATACATGTAACAGGAATACACGCATGGCAAACATGTAACAGGAATACATGTGAAAGATTTGTGAACAAGAATCACAATCAGGTAAACATATATGTAACAAGAATACACGCATGGCAAACATGTAACAAGAATACATGTGAAAGATATGTGAACAGGAATCACAATCAAGTGAACATACACATAACAGGAATACATGCATAGAAAAGCCAACAAGCAAGGCAAACATTACAAGTAATCAAGAATTTGACCAAGTAAAGAAAACCAAACCATAGAGCTTGAGGAGTATCCACTCGCTAAAGTAGCACACACCTAACCATGATATCCACCACCAAGGTAGGACAAAGGGGGAAGCTTAACCAAGATATCAAGTTATCGAGGTAAGCAAAATGGGGGATAAAGCTCTTAACCATGATATTATGTCACCAGGCAAGAAGAGTATGGGATAACATCGCATCATAGCATCAACGTCGATCAACGAGAGCTAAAGACAAAGCATTGTTCAAAGCATCAATGTGTGGCACGAGCTAAGAACGACTTGGGACTTGAAGTGTGGGGGCGATTTTAGGCCCTTTCCATTTGTCTTTTTGAGGACTTATCAATGGGGAAGGGGGAGCCTTCTTTGAGGTCTTTGGCACAAATTTAAACATGTAAGCACAAGTAGGAATTGTCTTTCTAAAGGTATTTTAAAACAGCATTGTCCACCTAAAGTAGGGACTCCCAATCATGCACACCTAGTCCTACTTCTCATGGCAAGGAAAGTGATAAAATGCGGAATCATAAAAAGGATGAGCAATGTACCAAGCGGATAACAATCTGTAAATAGCAAGCAAGCAATGGAGACAAATCCGAAAAACTTCACGTAAGCTAGCATCAACAATAAAATAAGTCGGAAATCCAATAAGCCGACATAGGCATCGAAGCATCGCCGATGTGAAAATAAATCACAATCGGAACATATCTAATACATCCGAATAACTCACAATACACCTGCATAGAAACACAAGTCTAGACAAAACACAAGCAAGATATACATCTCATGGAATGAGATAAAAACAATCGCGCCGGAAGCAAAAACAAATCCCTGCATGAAGTGGAATACAAATGTTTTTCAATTCAAATAAACGATCAAAAGCTCTCTTGAAATGTCTTTCACAAATTAACAAACACATTAGTAATAACAAGAAGCATGTACGGAATCAAGTATCCGCTTCGTAAATTAAATCAAGAGTAAAATGTGAATAAGAGCAATCCAAACAAGCATTGGAACGACAACTTTAAAAATGGGACAGCATTGCATTGAAATTTAACGTGTCCAAAAAGTCGAAATAAAAACCACCGCAAATGGTACCGGTAACCTTAGAAAGTGCCAACGAGTTCAAATAACCGGTCAAACATAATTAAATCATCACACAAATTCCACCTACCAAGTCCGAGCAGCAATGAAATTGTCTGAAAAGTCGGAATGAAAATGGGCAAAAGTGGTACCAATATCCACCAAATATGCTAAGAAGCTCAAATAAATGATGCACGTAAATTAAATTAAAGCTTAAGGCGCATTTTCAATTTTCGGGCAGCATTGAACACATGTCAGTGTTTATCAACCAAATAGTTTGAAATCACGGTTATATCGTACAAGAAGCGAACACCGATACACAACAACTATAGCGGAATTTGAAAATGCAATGCAACAATAAAATTCACACTGGTAGCATAATTTCCAAGCTTTCAAACCACGTTTCAATCACATTTAGATAACCAAAATCAAGCCGAAAAATCATATCATGATACATGAATATCAAGTCGAATCAACGATTCAACAATATCGGAACCAAAGCTCAATATCGGCACATGAGTGAATTATCAATTAAAGCGGTCCCTTTGTATAACTTACCCCCCAAACTCAAAGTCTTTAAAAAGGGTCTTTCCTATTCTTTCTTCCTTTCTTAATTGAATAAAATAAAAGTCGATGGCGGCTCTTGCTTACCGCAACATGTTTTGCGAAATAACAAAACAAAAAGTCAGTTCTCTCACCGTATTACATCCATGCATCATATGTTGTCATTGTTATGAAAGAGGCATGTTTTCTTGTTTAGAGTGAGGAGTAGTGACTTGTCCCAAGCTCAGATGTGGGGTCTAGGAGCTTAAATATGGGGGCTCGGGGGTTCAAATGTGGGGACCCGGTTCGTATGAAGGACCAAATGTTGAGTCAATACTGCATGCATATAGAGTTGAGTTGTAAGTCCAGTTTAGAGTGGGGACTGTGACGAGCATGAGTCAAGTCAATTAATAAATTGCATTATATAAATATTGTGTAATTGAGATGTTTGTGTATTGATGAATACTCTTGTGTGATTGAGCGTGTTTAATTGTGATGTGGGTGAGATGTGGATACATGATATGTTAGGTGCATACCTGATACATGTGTGATTGTGTAGTGTGTGAATTTATCCTGATTGGTTATGCTTCGTTTATTTATTTGAATATATTCTCACCCTCTTTGTTGTTTGTGTGGTTCTGGGCTCCTTTGGGATATAGACGAGCAGATAAATGAGTAGCTGCTTAGAGCCGAAGGATGACGTTGAGGCTATTTTTCTATTACCTGTTTTATGCATTTAGATTTCGTTGCTCTGATCTGTAATACTAGGCGGGCGAATAATGTTATTTTATTATTGTGTCCGTTAATTGAGAGTTGAATTTTATACTCTTGATGTTTTCAACTTATGTTGATTGTGGAGACTTTGCCATATTTGTTTTAATTTCAAATGAAGTATTTTTATGAGACTTAATACTTGTGAAGCATGCTTAGTTGATGAATTTCGTTGCGACGATACCTTAAGTGAAGGTGAGCATGCGATGACAAATGCACTAGATTCTTTTACTTTAATTGATAAGTGTTATGGAACATGTGTTCTTGATGATGAGTGACATCCTAAATGTGTATATGTGATCCATACTTGACTTATTTTATAATTTGACGCGTGGGGTGAAGGATAGAAAAACACTTAGAAAGGGGGGATTTGAATAAGTGTATCTTTAAAACTTGTAAGATAAAAACTATTTGCACAATGATTTTTATCCTGGTTCGTTGTTAACTAAACTACTCCAGTCCACCCCCTTGGAGTGATTTACCTCACCTGAGGATTTAATCCACTAATCACACAATATTACAATGGTTTTCCACTTAGACAACTTCTAAGTCTTCTAGAGTATACTGATCACAACCTGATCACTCTAGGAACAAACTGCTTAGATACCCTCTAAGACTTTCTAGAGTATTCTGATCAACAACCTGATCACTCTAGTTCTTACAAATTAATGTAAACAAATTCTTTTAAGAGTTACAATGCTTCTTAAAAAGCTATTATCACAACTGTGATTTTCTCTTAAGTTTAAGCTTAATCTCACTAATATATTACAACAACAATGTAGTGAGGTTGAAGATGAAGTTTGAGAGCTTTTTGAATTTGACAGTGTTTCTGTATATTTGCGCAAGTGTTGTATTCAACTTCTCATCAGAACTTCTATTTATAGGCGTTTGAGAAGATGACCATTGGGAGCATTTAATACTTTGCGTATTCCGTACAGCATTGCATTTAATGTTTCACTCTTTTGTCAACTACCTCGAGCCTTGCTTTCACTGTGTCTACTGACGTTGCCTTTAATAGCTACTAACGTTCCTTTTGTCAGTCAGCGTAGCCTGCGATCTTGTACTTGCTTCTGATCTGATGTTTTTGTAAACAACGTTTGAATATCATCAGAGTCAAACAGCTTGGTGCAGAGCATCTTCTTGTCTTCTGACCTTGAAGTGCTTCTTAGCGTGATACCATGAGAACTTCAGTGCTTCTGCTTCTGATCTCAAGTCCTTCTGATGCTTCCATAGACCATGTTCTGATTCTGCTTGACCATCTTCTGATGTCTTGCCAGACCATGTTCTGATGTTGCATGCTGAACCTTCTGAGTCAGTGCTTCTTGCGCTGATTTTGTGCATACTCTTCAGAACATTCATAGCTTCTGCTTCTTGCTTCCATAGGACAGCTTCAGAGCTTGAATTTCTTCTTGAACCATTGCATGCTAGATTGTATCAGAATATTGTTGAATGTACCAGAGCATCATCAGAGCATCTCTACATCCTGAAATGTTACAGAACAAACTACACGACAAAAGTCAGAGCATGAATGAATTAGAACATAAAATATGTATCAGAACATATAATATGTATCAAAGCATAAACAATAATGTTTCAGAGCATATTTAGAACAAAAACATGCATCAGAACATATAAGGAATAAGAATGAGTTAGAGCATATTCTATCATCAGAATATCATAACATTCTTCCTTCTTGCTTCTGATCTTGAAGCTTCATAGCACTCAGCTTGCTTCAATTTCCATGAGCTTGTTTCCATATAGAATTGCTTTTCCCCATGTCTTTGCTTCTCATGTTGAGCTTTTAAGATTGTCTTCAATCCTGCAAAACACTTAAAGACACAGAACTTGCAAATTCTTGTTAGAAATATGGAGACTTTCTCCCAGCAACTGATAATATAAATCAGATCATTTATCACATTTTCTCCCCTTTTTTGTCATAACATCAAAAAACATAAAAGATTCAGATGAAACACAAAACAATATGAGAGAAAAAGAGGATAATTTTCATTGATTGCAAAAGAGAATGATCAGAAGATACAAAGGAGATGCAAGGAAGACAGATGCAAGAAACAAAGAATCAACTAAGACACAAAGGACTAAGACGACCCTAGCTTAGACATAATCTTGGCCAGCATGTCATGAATCCCAATATTGCTCTCAGTCTGCCTCTCCATGAATGAGCGGAACTCAGCATTGATGTCATTTTGCTTGTCCATACGAGAAGCTAGCTCAGCCTGATTCTTCTGAATAACCTCTAGAGTCTTCACCAGAAGAGAGGGTTCACCAAAAGAAGCTTCACAACTTCTGTTCAGAGGGACAGTAATCTCAACTGCAGCTTCCATTGTCAGATCATCATCATGATTTTCCTCAACAGGAATAGTCTCAGCAGGATGATCTTCAGCATCAGCTTCTCCCATAGAAGCATCTTCTTCATATTCTGGAGCAGGAAGATCAGAATCTCCATTCTCAAGTGCTTGAAGAATGGCAGCAAGATTCCTTGGAGCAGAAGGACCTTCAACTTCTGGAGGATCAACAACTTCTGGAATGACCAAATTGGGGTCCTCCTCAGAAGGATTTTCCCTCAGAAAGTTAAACAGGGACTTGAAGTCTCCAGTCAGAACTGGATACTTAGGTCTCCAAACAACAATCTCCCTACAAGGATTATCCAGCAATTCATCAACAAACATCTTCTCCTCAAGAACTCTCCTGTTTCTGATGGGATGATAGTATACACCATCATCAGCTTCTAGTTGATAGCCAGCATAACCAGGTGCAGCAGCCACTAGTCTCTTTTGGACTTTCATTGCTTCAACCTGAAAATCCTGCCGTGAAGAGGACCAGTACATCCTTCTTCATCAGCCAGGTTGTACAGCTTTCTTATCAACTTTTCAGTTATCACAACTTCATGCCCTAACACGAAGGAGATGATTGTAGTTGGGGTAACCGTTGCATGAGCCCAGAAATCTTTCACAAGAGCAAGATAAATTGGTCCAACCAATCTATCAAGGTAGTTTGACCAGCCTTGAGCCATTGTCTTTGCTTCGGGTTTGAAACCATGTACTTTCAGATTTTCAAAATCCACTGAAGATTCACAGAGATATTCCATTTCTGATGGTGGAATGGAACAGGTCTTCAATGGAGCATACCCATGCTTACGGAAAACCAGATGAGTGGAAGAAACTTCTGCTTGGCTTGAAGAACTTGACGAGGAATTCATGGTGAAATGCTTAGATGCAGACACAGACTAGGGTTTATGCGTTGAATGCAAAAAGAAAGAGAGAGACAAATGAAGAGAGAGAGTGAAAAAGATGAAATGAAGATGAAGAGGAGTATATAAAAGGTTGGGTATAAGAAAATAATAAATGCAATATGGTTTAAGTGAAATGATTACAGAAAAACATGACATCAATTTGCATTTAATGAGATATGACGTTAGGAGAGATAAATTGACAAAATGAAATGATTTGCACAGTTACCTAGGGCGGCGTCTCCTCAACTGCACGCATGCTTGTCCAAAAATAGTGAACACGTGTTCATTTTCTGGAAAAACTGGTGACAGCTGTTTTACTTTAAAAGAGATTCTGAATCAACTTAGATAATGAAACGTTAGTAGTAACAGAATCAGAACTTCTAATTAATCATTATCAGAACTTCTTATAAAAACATAACCCCAACATATTTTAGAACTTAGCCATACGTAAGACCTTCTCATCTTCTCATTCTAGACATAAATCCATACTGATATTCTTCAGAATGAACTTAAACCTATCTTCAGCAAGGGGTTTTGTAAAGATATCATCCCATTGATGGTCTGTATCCACAAAGTTTAAAGAGAGAACACCCTTGTGAACATAGTCCCTAATGAAATGATGTTTAATCTCAATATGTTTAGCTTTGGAATGTAAGATAGGATTCTTAGATAAACATATGGAAGAAGTATTATCACAGAAGATAGGAATGTTACTCTCATATATTTGATAATCTTCTAGCTGACTCTTCATCAAGAGCATTTGTGTGTTACAACCAGCAGCAGCAACATATTCTGCTTCTGCTGTTGAGAGGGCAATGGTAGCTTGCTTATTGCTGTACCAGGAGATCAGGTGACTTCCTAGAAATTGACAACTTCCAGAAGTACTCTTCCTTTCAATTCTATCTCCAGCATAGTCAGCATCACAAAATCCTACTAAGTTGTATTCTTTAGATCTTCTGTAGACTAAACCAACATTAGTAGTACCTTTCAGATACCTCAGAATTCTCTTAACAGCAGTTAAGTGAGATTCTCTGGAATCTGATTGGAATCTAGCGCACAAACAAACACTAAATAAAATTTCAGATCTAAAAGCAGTTAAATATAGAAGAGATCCAATCATACCTCTGTACAACTTCTGATCTACCTTCTTACTTACCTCATCCTTACCTAGAACACACGTTGGATGCATAGGAGTTTTGGCTTCTTTGCTTTCAGAAAGATTAAACTTCTTCAGAAGTTCTTTCACATACTTCGTTTGATGAACATATGTTCCATCATAAGTTTGATTGATTTGAATACCGAGAAAATACTTGAGTTCTCCCATCATACTCATTTCAAATTCAGCCTGCATAGACTTAGCAAACTCCTTTCCAAGTGAGGCATTAGATGTTCCAAAAATAATATCATCAACATAAATTTGACAAATTAAAATGTCCTTCTTAAATGTTTTACAGAAGAGAGTAGTATCCACTTGTCCTCTGGTGAAACCATTGTTCAGAAGGAAAGAACTTAATCTTTCATACCAAGCTCTAGGAGCTTGCTTCAACCCATACAATGATTTCTTTAGTTTGAAAACATGTTCTGGAGACTTAGAGTCTTCAAAACCAGGAGGTTGGTGGACATAGACTTCCTCATCTATATAGCCATTTAAGAAGGCACTCTTAACATCCATCTGATATAGAGTGATGTTATGTTGAGTGGCAAAAGAAATAAATAAGCGAATAGATTCTAACCTGGCCACTGGTGCAAAGGTTTCTGTATAGTCAATACCTTCTTGCTGACTATAACCCTGAGCCACCAGTCTGGCTTTGTTTCTTACCACTTCTCCCTTCTCACTAAGCTTGTTTCTGAAAACCCACTTTGTACCAATGATGTTAAATCCTTTTGGTCTAGGAACCAGATCCCATACATCTTCTTCTTCTGATTCTGATTCTTCAGAATCTACTTCTTCAGCCTGAAAAGCGTTAGTGTATTTTTTATAATTAGATTTTAATGCAATAGACTTATCTTTCTTCTGAGGTTCATTAGCATCCAGCTCAATTTCATGACTCCTCAGAGCACTGATTAATTCTTCAAGAGAGACTTTGTTCAGATTCTTGGCAATTTTGAAAGCAGTCACCATAGGACCCCATCTTCTTGGCAAGCTTCTGATGATCTTCTTGACATGATCAGCCCTTGTGTATCCCTTGTCAAGAACTCTCAATCCAGCAGTTAGCGTTTGAAATCTTGAGAACATCTTCTCAATATTTTCATCATCCTCCATCTTGAAGGCTTCATATTTCTGGATTAAGGCAAGAGCTTTAGTCTCCTTGACTTGGGCATTTCCTTCATGGGTCATTTTCAATGACTCATATATATCATAGGCAGTTTCCCTGTTAGATATCTTCTCATATTCAGCATGAGAGATAGCATTCAGCAAAACAGTCCTACACTTATGATGATTTTTGAATTGCTTTTGTAGATGTTTTTGATTGGCTGTATTTTTTTTCAGAATTTCAGCTTCTTTTGATCATCATTCATTTCTTGTCTTGTAAGCTTTACCCCAGTAGCTTTCACTGGATGTTTGTAACTATTCATCAGCAGATCCCATAAATCACCATCTAGACCAAGGAAGTAACTTTCAAGTTTATCTTTCCAATATTCAAAGTTTTCACCATCAAATACTGGTGGTCTAGTATAACGATTGTTACCATTTCCATTTTGTTGCTCAGCAGAGCCAGATGTAGATGTATTTGTTGGATCTTCACCAGCCATCTTGACTTAAGCGTTTTTCTCTTCCTGAATCTTTTCTAAACACAGTTAAGTGCTTGCACCTTAGAACCGGCACTCTGATGCCAATTGAAGGATAGAAAAACACTTAGAAAGGGGGGGTTTGAATAAGTGTATCTTTAAAACTTGTAAGATAAAAACTATTTGCACAATGATTTTTATCCTGGTTCGTTGTTAACTAAACTACTCCAGTCCACCCCCTTGGAGTGATTTACCTCACTGTTGCACCCCAAAATTTGCCCTCTTTATTTGAGCTATAAGTTAATAATGACGTTTATTTCGTCATCCAAAAAATCGAAAAAAAAAATATAATAAAGAGTTTTCATGGGTTTAAGGAGAAGGGTGTGAAAAATGGTTCAAATGGTGGAAATACGAGAAAATTCACAAGTCATATTTGGAAGGTGATATGAGCTAAGTTCCCGCGTGGCCTTGACTGTTTCGACGATATCTACAACTTTAGTGTTCGGCTCGGAAGCCAATTCTTTGAGGAAGGTCGCCAGATTTGCAAATTATTTGAGATTTCACAGTGAAAAACAGTGCTGAATGTAGGGTTTCGGACCTCGGAAAATTCATATCTCCTAATTCGCTCATTGGATTCACTTGAAAATTTAACTGGAACTCCGTACCATCATTACCAAGATTTCATATGTTCGGACCGAAGGCCAATTATGCACGGAAAACTCCCATAATTTTAAGGATCGTCGCGTTGTTTCGGTGAAAAGTGTGTTTTCGAGTATGTTGCGCCGAGTTCGAAAATTCATAACTCCTTCGATTTTTATCGTATGAAGTCCACTCCGGCGGAATTTTCTTGGAAATTTCGTTAGCTTCGATTCTTCGTTACACATGCCTGTTCAAATTCTGAGCCGAAGATAGGGTTTTATCGAGTTCTTTGAGCGGTACTCACAAAATTCTGCACAGTCGCACCAGATGAATCGACGTTTCTCGTCATTCAAATGCGTGTAATTTATTCATCGCTTATCGGATTGAGATGATTCTCGCGGCGACGAGTCACAAATTTGGTCATCTTCACAGTGGCATTGGTTTCGTTCCGGAATTCAGAGCCGAACCGAGTTTCCTTAAAAACGAGCCAAAATAAGACGCACCGAGGGCAATTTGGACATTTCGCGTTGACAATATATAAACATTTTGCTCTTCACAAATCAAGGGAGAACTCTCATAATTTCAATTCACCAAAAAGATCAAAAACACTTTCTCTCAATTCTCTTGAATCAAAACCACAAAATAAAACTTCCATCAATATTCATCAATTTTCTTCAAGATCAAGAACATGGATTGAAGATCAAGATCTCGAGTTCGAAATTTATCTTCCTCTCTCCTCACAAGGCCGTGCGATCTCCCTCTCTCTCCTTCCGGATTTTTGCTTTCGTGTTCGCGTTTGTGTCGTGTTCGCGTTCGTGTCGTGTTCGCGTTCGTGTCGTGTTCGCGTTCGTATCGTGTTCGTGTTCGCGCTTCGGTTTGGATCTTCATCCGGTAAGCTTTCAAATCTTGAATTAAGTGCTTAATTGTTGATTATCATGGGAATTCGAATCTAGTTCTATCTCTTATTTTGATTAGTGGATGATTGATGATGATTGATCGGTGTATTTGCGTATTTTTGCTCGAATTGATCGTGTTCATGCAAATTGTGATTAGAATTGATGTTCATTGCATATAATTGGTATCCGTTGATGAGGAATTACGATATTTGTATTCGAATCCGTGATTTGTTGGTGATTTTGTGTGTTCATGTATGTGACTTGCGACGCACTCAAAGTGTTTGTATAAATGCATGCGGAAGATTTTTGCGTGATAATGGACTTGCTTGATGCTTAAATCATGACTTGAATATGTTTTGTGGCTTAGTCAATATTGCATGTGTTAATTCTTGATGTCGTAGTCATATTAACATGATTTTGTTTTGGTTGACGCGTCGCGCTCATGCTTTAGTTTACAACACGTTTCATATTGATGTGCGTTTGTGTTTACGGCTTACTTCTATGAGCATTGCCTTGCGTATTTTCTACAATATTGGATGCTTGTTAGTCTTGATGTCAAGTCGGCAAGGTTTTGGATTGATTGCGAATGGCTACGAGACTTAAAAAATGCATAAAATTCTGTTTTACTACGCCAGGAACCGGTTCGTCCCAGCCAGGAACCGATTCCCAATCAATCCAAAATGCTGATTCTCTGGTTTTTTGTACCAGGAACCGGGTTGTCCCTAGGTGGGAACCGGTTCCTGCGTTGTTTTTTCCCTTGTGTTTTTGTGCCAGGAACCGGTTCGTCCCAGCCAGGAACCGGTTCCCAGCTGTCTGAAATGTTGATGGCCTTGAGTTTTTGTACCAGGAACCGGATTGTCCCTAGGTGGGAACCGGTTCCCAGTTATCTCAGATATGCATGCCTCTGGTTTTTAGTACCAGGAACCGGGTTGTCCTGGGCAGGAACCGGTTCCTGTGTGTAATTTTTGTGTTTTCTTCTCTAACTTCAATCTTGCATAACTTTTTGCTCGTAACTCCGATTTGCACGTTCTTTATATCGTCGGAAAGCTTATGAGACGTACTATCTTACTAGATGCTTAGTTTTCATTATTTTGTAGATCATCCATGTTTGATTTCTCTTTGATGTTTCATTATCCATTTCATGTTTACATTACTTGTCCGTTTCCTTTCGCTTTATAGTAATAACGCAATTCCGATTGCGATGTTTGTTATCTCTAACTTGTGTGCTAGTGTGCAAGGCTCTTGGATAGTCACCGACCGGCGCTTATTGCTTGAGTGTTCCGCTTTACTCGCGGAACACGATCCCTATTCACTTGTATCGTGTTCTCATCCGGGAGGCACGTTCCTATTACTTTATACTTGCTTGTTTGGTTTATTTGTTCCTCTTGCAGGTGTATTGTGATTGTACTCGACGTGCATGTCGACCTTTGTGTGCTTTCATGGCTAATCGGTGTGCTGACCATTTGCTTTTGCTTTGCTAGCTCGCTCGCGGGATTCTTAGTTTCTTCGCTTTGCTTCGCTGTAGTTTACGGATCATCATCCGTTTGGTATTGATCCCGTTTCATTTTATTTCTATTGCACTTTATCGCTTTCTCGCATCATCCAATAACATGAGAAGTAGGACCTAGACATTCATCTGGCCAAGCCCTCGAAAGAGGCTCTGTTTTTGTTGGTGTGTTTATATTTGTGCTTTGCGGCAGGGAGTCACGGTGTAATAAGTCCTATATGGCACTCCGTTAAGTCCTCATGGAAGGCACGCGGAAAGGGTTAGCAATCAACCCCCGCCTAGTCTCATCGAGTCCGTTCATTATGCGCACGCTACGCGTGGCTCGCTTCTGAACCTACACAAGATCTTGTTATCGAGTATGTCAGGAAAAGGGTTCATGCAGCCGGACCCCCGCCTTTCTTATAGCTCGCGTCGCTCGACGTTGATGCTCGGTGTACGCACGCACCGTTTTCCTTTACGATCCGTGACGGCTTGGTTGCCGAGAGGGGTCTGCCCTCTTGTCTATGGCCCGATCATTTTTGCGAGGTCTAATGCTTGGTTGACTTGGGTTGAGCTGCTCCCCTTGGCTATGGCGGGACCGCTTTTCTACCATTCGGTCAGTATCATTGGTTTTGTTTGCTTTACGAGCGGATGCTCGTTTGTGTGATATTATTGTATGCTTCCCCTTTCCCTCGTAGGTTGCTAGTTTAGTTTAGACTTGTACCCTTTGTATGATAACACTAGGTAGCAAGCTTTCCCCCTTTAGCTTAGGTCTTCCCCATGCATCTTTTAAAACACAAACCACACTCTTTGATTTTCTTTTCTTAAGAACTTGTTATTTCCGCTCCATTCCCAAGCATAAGTCTCCAAAGGTCGAGCAGCGGAGTGTGAATGTAACTCGTTCACCTAAAAAACACAAAACAAACAAAAATTAGTTAGCCGAGCTACGATAGCTCTGATTCTGCAAAACAGATACGTAGGCAGCGGGGGAGGGCCCGTGCGAGCATAATCCTTTCTTTTCCCTACATTCTGCATTCATTTTAGTCCAGATTAGCGCAGTTTGCTTAAACACCCATAGGTTTAGACACAAGCGTGGATACCATCGAGTACGATGGGCGCGAGGGGTGCTAATACCTTCCCCTCGCGTAACCGACTCCCTTACCCTTTTTCTCTGGTCGTGAGACCGTTATTTTGTTTTGTGGTTTGCTGGCATTCCCTTCCTTTTCAGGATAAATATGTTAGTGGCGACTCTGTTAATTTTCGCGGTAGCGACACTCACCTGAGGATTTAATCCACTAATCACACAAGATTACAATGGTTTTCCACTTAGACAACTTCTAAGTCTTCTAGAGTATACTGATCACAACCTGATCACTCTAGGAACAAACTGCTTAGATACCCTCTAAGACTTTCTAGAGTATTCTGATCAACAACCTGATCACTCTAGTTCTTATAAATTAATGTAAACAAATTCTTTTAAGAGTTACAATGCTTCTTAAAAAGCTATTATCACAACTATGATTTTCTCTTAAGTTTAAGCTTTATCTCACTAATATATTACAACAGCAATGTAGTGAGGTTGAAGATGAAGTTTGAGAGCTTTTTGAATTTGAAAGCGTTTCTGTATATTTGTGCAAGTGTTGTATTCAGCTTCTCAACAGAACTTCTATTTATAGGCGTTTGAGAAGATGACCATTGGGAGCATTTAATGATTTGCATATTCCGTACAGCATTGCATTTAATGTTTCACTCTTTTGTCAACTACCTCGAGCCTTGCTTTCGCTGTGTCTACTGACGTTGCCTTTAATAGCTACTAACGTTCCTTTTGTCAGTCAGCGTAGCCTTCCATATTGTACTTGCTTCTGATCTGATGTTTGTGTAAACAACGTTTGAATATCATCAGAGTCAAACAGCTTGGTGCAGAGCATCTTCTTGTCTTCTGACCTTGAAGTGCTTCTTAGCGTGATACCATGAGAACTTCAGTGCTTCTGCTTCTGATCTCAAGTCCTTCTGATGCTTCCATAGACCATGTTCTGATTCTGCTTGACCATCTTCTGATGTCTTGCTAGACCATGTTCTGATGTTGCATGCTGAACCTTCTGAGTCAGTGCTTCTTGCGCTGATTTTGTGCATACTCTTTATGTGATTCCTGAAATGGAAATTGCATAGGATTAGAGTACCACATTATCTCATACAAAATTCATATACATTGTTATCATCAAAACTAAGAATATTGATCAGAACAAATCTTGTTCTAACATGGGGAACTTAGGGTGTTATAATAGGTAGGAGTACCATTCCACTGAGGTTGCATGTAATTACCTCCACTAGTCATAGGTTGAAAGTGATAGTTAAACGACCAATCTTAGAACATACAAGGCATTGAGTATTCGTGTTTGAGGACCTGCCACCTCTTCCTCTATCAAATATGCCACCACGATTGCTTCTACCACCACAAAATTGTCGATAGTCTTGCATCATCCCGGGAGCACCAAATTGAGAGGAGGAGGAATCATCATTTGGAGATTGAGATTCCTCAGAAGCTGGTGGCTGAGGCACTACATGAGGGAGGTTAAGAGAGACTAAGTCAAGAATTGGCTGCTTCTTAAACTAAGTCAAGCGCAGCTCATGAGCAAGAAGAAGAATTTCAACTTCATCAATGTCCATAACACTAAATTTGCTTTCAACAATAGAAACCACAAGAGCAAATTCACCTGGTAAACCTTCAAGAATAACATCAATATGGTGAGAAGTAGGAATAAGATCACCAATATAAATCAAAGCATCAATGTTGGTGCGAATTTTCAGAAGATAATCTTAAACATAAAGTGTGTCAAGAGTAATTGCATGCAATTCAACACGCAAGTGGCGTGCCCTAGCACGAGTCTATTTTTGAAAATAGTTAAAGACGCGGTCCCACAGTTGGTGATAGTGAGAACAACCAAGCACGCGTGAAATAATTTCACTAGATAATGTAGATTGAAGACACGATAACAAAATCTGATCCTTCTAAATCCTAACATAATAAACAGGATTTACCGAATCAGTACGACGAGCTTAATCATCCAAGAATTGTGGTGGAACGCTGTTAGACGACGACAACTTATCTAGAAGAGATGAATATATCCCCAAGTCAATAATGAACTTTTAAAACGGTTTTTAAAAATCACAAAAGCTATGGCAAGCGGAAGGTTGGTCTAAAACAATTAAGTCGTCTAAATCGAACGAATTATTGGAAACTCGGATATGCGCACAAATTTAAGTAAGGGATAACTATGATAAGCGAGTTGACACACACAATTCTCAATGAATTGTTTCAATAGGCTTACTATGTAACCTATTTCCAATGAAAATAGTAAGAAAAACTTAAAGTCATAAATTATCAAACACTTGGCATGTGATCGATTTTTCAGATTTTCCTATCAAGTTTGTTGATATCCAAAAACTTTTAAAATCAATTTGATTGTAAGGAAATCAACAAACCAATTTATATTTCAAACAATCAAGGAAAATTCTCTACAAATCGATCACTCTACCAATGTACTTAACAATTTGATTATGAAAAGTAAATGATAGAGAGAGAGGACACAAGGATTTGTTTAGGCAGTTCACCAATCGTTCTTGCTACGGTTACGTCTGTCCCCAATTCCAATCGAAATCTAGATAATGATTCTTACTTTGCAAAATATTGTTTACAAGATAAATGTAGCAATTTGTCCCTACAAAGTCTAAGTTTTATGATGATTCTAACTCTTTCTCTCCCCTTGATCTTGACTCAATAAAGTCGCCCAATAATACCAATATGATTCACCGTCTCGTGTAACATCCTGATTTTATTAGTTATTTATTTAATTATTTCTTTGGTGTTTTTATTAATTATGTATTTTATTTCATTATTATGTGATATAATGATTATTTAATTATTTACCTATGTGTGTATTTGTGCTAATTGGATTGACTATACTATTAGTAGTATAATGAAATTATATGCTAGAGGGCCTAATATGGGAAATAGAAATAATGGGTAGTATGTGTTACTAAGCCCATTAGAGAGAAAGGAAGTAGTAAGGGGATTAGGTCATTTTTCATAACATAATCATTTTGGTAAGAAGAGAAGAATAGAGAAGAGTAGAGAAAGAAGAGGAATTGGGAGAATCTAGAAGAAGAAGGAGTTTGATTTGAGGTGAGGGGTAGAAATCTCATTATCTTGAATATATATGTATGCAATGTGTAGTAGTATGATATGTATTCATCTCTCTTTTTTTCATAGATTTCTAAAATGTTAGGGTTTATTGAATCAATAAGATTTTGTGTTTTAATCATGTTTAGTGTTGTTAGAATGATGACCCATGATTAGAAACATGATAAGAAACCTATAACATGTGATAAATTGTTGTTTGAATGAGTTTTGGTTGGCAAAAATCGGAGTTGGGTTGGTGTTGGGGTGTGCTGAAACGTAGCTTATTTTTCTATTTCTGGTGTGGAGTGTCAGGCGAGCGGTTTGCTTTGCCGGGAGAGTGCGCGCCCACAAGCCTTCGCCGAGAGAGACAAGCGGGCGAGAGGGTGATCAAGTTACTGCCTTGGAGCGCCGGGCGAGTCATTTTTTCCGCCAGGCGAAAGTACCCTATTTTGCCAATTTTCCAAACTTCATAACTTTTAATCCGTAACTCCCTTTTTATGTGTCGTTCGAAGCATAAGGAAGGTAGTATAATTATCTATATGATAGGATAGAATTGGTTAGCACTTAATGGATTAATTATGATGTTGTTGTGTGAATAACATATAATTATGTGTATGTGTGTTGTGAATTAGTGGATTATGGATAACATTTGTGATATGATACGTGATATGATATTCATGAAATTGTGTGAATGAATATATGTTAATTGGATGCATTTGTTGTGAATGGTTACTTGATGTATTTTGTACAATTGGTGGATAATTCAATGTGTGAATTATTATGGTATGTGGTATGCTAAGATTGTATGAATAATCTTAATTGCATATATTTTGTGATAATTCTACATGCATTCATGGTGGCTTTGATCCTTGTGTGGAAACAAAAGCGGGTGGCTTTGATCCTTGTGTGGAAACTCTTTACGGTGATTTCCGGTAAACAACCGCTAGTCTTCCAAACTATAATAAATATGATTTGGTTACTCGCAGGATCGACTAGATTGATCCTAGGACATAGTCAAAAAGATTGTTATTCATGATAGTTCGAATTATGTCTATGGTTGGCTTGTCTCGAAATAAGAAATACTTAATCAAAGAAATAAAGATTAACAATTACCTTGTTATACACATAAATATAACATCAGCGAAGGGTAAGATAAAGATAAAATATAAAACAAAACTATAAAGTGCAAGAATCTTAAAGTATAGAAACGTAAATGCTTTGAAACTAAGTAGAATGAAGATAAAGAGTGCAGGAATGTAAATGACAGAAAGTAAACGAAATGCAATAATATCAAAAAGATACTTGAATAAAGAAAGTTACAAATGTATTTAAGATGGTGTTGGTGTCATACGTACATTTCTCAGCGAAACTCGTTCTCTTAACACGTGATACTTGAGAAATATGTGAGTGATTTGTACAAAATGAACACCCGGAATCCTAATACTAAGACCCTTATTTATACTAATTTCGACCCTAACGGTCCTACACTAATCTGATGCCACGTTACTCACGAGAATCCTTGGGATGCCATCTGTCTTTGTGCAGTTATATAAACTACTTCGAAATTCAAATCCTCCCGCCTGAATCCTCTTTCGACGCGTGGCAACGTAATCAGAATCGAGAATGCCACGAAAATACGCTAAGCTTCAGTACTTTACATATTTCGTAAAAACGTTTAAGTCCCAAAAGATGATTCTTTTCGAATTTAGCTTCAGTGCTAACTGTCTCCGTCCTAACTTAAACCATCATTCTCGAACATGGCCATCAGTAGCCATTTTTTATCTCAAAAGATGGTCATCAGTAACCATCTTCCTTCGAATTTCAAACCTTCGAAGGATATTCTTCCCAAACGAAATCTTCAGCTAATAAATTGCCCCCAATAAATGCCTGTTTCGAAGACAAGAGAAATAGGCGTTTCTTGTTATAACGAGATTTCGTTTTACTTACTTCTTAGAGTTCCAAGACTATTGACTGACGTCACAATCATTTATGACTCTGTTTCTAAAAAGTCTTGTCATTTTCAAAGATGTCTTCTCATAACTTACATTCCCACGTTCTGGTCTTACTTCATGATCATTACTCCTATATACTAGGAGTAAAGCTAATAATTATTCGACCGCCGTTGGATTAAATCAACGCCTGCCGCGTGTCTCTTGGCTTTTACCCAAAAGATTTGAAAGGGTTTCCGTTAAACCTTTAAATACTTGAACTTCTACCTTCACATAACTTTCACTTCTATCTCCTCATTCTCTCCATAGAAAAGAACATCTTCGGTTACATTCAAACCCAATTCCCAAATCAAACTTATCCATGGCGTCTTCTTCAAATGTTCTTCAACCCGTTCTAAAACTTCAAAATCCTACGCGGACAGGGAATCAAGAACACATACCAAGTCCAAATACTGCAGAGGCGCGCGCCATCTATGCTTCTCAGGTAATCATTCCCTTTGAACTTTCTGGAAAAACTCATGCCTTCATGGGTCCTTCACCAGGAGAAAATAACTCCTCTTTGAATAAATTCTTTCCTGCTTATTACAAAACTAGGCCTTTAGTTAGCAAGAATAAGATAGACGATGAAGGTCACCCAGTCTCAGCCAACCCTGATAGCCCAAAAGATACCTCAACTGAAACTCCTTTGGCCTTAGAGAAAATTAGGTTAAACTATGTAACCAATTTTGTGAAGGTCTTTAGGTCAATCCTATTAGCAAAGAATCCTGACCTGTATTATGCTTGGCTAACGAAGGTAGAAAAGCAAAAAGCACCTTTCTGGAAACAACTAGGGATTTATGATTTAATCCAATTATCCAAAACAGGCTTAGAATATAACCAAACCATGCTAGTAGCGTCAGTTTACTTCTGGGATGCTTCTCACAATACTTTTCACCTTCCATGCGGGATGGTTACCCCTACCCTCTTCGATGTAGCTGCCATTACAGGGCTTCGACCAACTGGGGAAACCTTCGACCCTAACTTCATGGATACTGACACCATCAATTTTAATGAAGCAACAGTGACCTATACTGCCTTCATTCAACAATACCACAACAAAACGGACCCAGACGTTTCTGACGAAGAACACATAGCTTTTCTAGCACTTTGGCTCTCGAGATGCGTCTTTTGCTCTAGGTCCATACAAGTAGCAAAAAGATATCTTTACATGGCTAACCAGTTATTTGTTGGGATAAAGTTAAACCTAAGCCAGTTAATTCTAGGATTTCTTTATGAGAATCTTGGTGAGGCAACGGACCTTGTTAAGAACTACAAAACAGGATCTCTTCTTTTCGCTGGTCCTTCTGGCTGTTGCAACTATGGCTTAATGCCACTTTCGAGGCTCACCTCCCATATAAAAATGTCGTGGACGAAGAAAGTGCAAACATAAAGGATCGAACAGTGGAAGGAACCAGATTGGCTTACCTAACTCCCAAGGAAGAAAGTGGCAAACTTCGTGAAACCTTCCTGGCATTCATAATGATGTTCGCTGAACGTCATCAATTCACTCCCTCGATGGCTCCATTCGTACAACGTAAGGTGGGTCCCGAATGGTTTACTCGAGAATTTCCAGCAACTTCTTCTGATCAACAAGCTGAATCTATGGCCATCTGGGAAGCTTTCCTCACCCCAAAGTTGTTATATCACCGACTTCGATCTCCAAAAAGTCATTGTTGTCTCCTCTGCTATCAACCAAATCTGGTTTCAAGACAATTTGGGTTGGTTCAACTCAAACCAAAGTGTTTGTATGACAAAAGGAATCACATGTGTCTACACACTTCGCATCTGACAGAAGATGAATATGAATCAAAAATCTCCCGATATGTTGGCATCACCACTTTGTCTCCCATTGCCTTCGAGCCTACTTTTTATTCTACCATAGATTTTCATCAATGGTGGACAGAATATTATTCTACGCAAATCTTCGATGCCGAAAGCCTTACTCGGGAACTAACTGCAGCTTTTGCTGATGTGCAGGAGAATTTCCAGAAAGGTACTTCGACTCATATTAAAGAAATTCAAGCATTTCAAAAGTTCTTTGAAACTATCTACAGGCCTGATGACCTTAGTCGGACCGTTCGTGAGGCTGCAGTTACTTTACGCGAAAAGTTTTTTGCCAAACTGGATAAGTTGAAATTGCCTACGTCTGTTCGACCTAAACTACGTTATAAAGTGGCTTTCGAACTTCATCCTCCAAAATTTCCCCCACTTCCTAGTGCTGATTTTGGGGTGGCCTTAAGCCCTCCTTTTCCAGACTGGTTTGTGTGTGGGAATCTCATAAAAACTCTTCAGGAAGAATCTAAAAAACGCGCTGAACGAGTGGTCCCGACTAAGCACACCTTGGATACTTTCAAAGGACATCTTCATATAGATCTTGAGCATGTTCGCGTTTTGACTCCAATACCTGAAGGTTGGGGTTTAGACAATCCTTCAACTAATTCCTCCTTTTTCATTGAAATACTGATTTATATTTTGTTCACAGCTGTTGCTCGAAAGAGACAAATCAAGGAAGCCCCTGTACAAAAGGGTTCTGGAACTTCGAGGAACACCAGGGCGAGTGGGAGTGACTCTGTCACCACTGAAAAGAAGCCTACGGTACATGGATACCTTATATTTTAGCTTGTGAAACTTAATGAATGTCACTTACTTGGTTTTAATATGTACTTCAGAGCTCGAAACCTCCAGCGCCTTCGAAGCGAAAAGTTCCTCCAACAGCCGACTCAGACGATGAAGATAAATCTCCTCCTCGCACCAGACAAACAATAAAGAAAAGACAAAAAGCTGCCACCCCTTCAGCCAAAGGAAAGGGATCTGGGACTTCGAAGCTCACCTCTTCGAGTGATAAGGTATCTTCTGAGGACTCACCCTTGAAGGCTGCTAGCACTATCCCCATTATGGAGAGTCATAACTCCAGTCCAGACAACATTCCGAACAAGGTATTTTGGTTTTCACCATTTAACCATTTCTTTACATTCTAATTCTAATGATTAAGCTCACATTTTTACCTTGTAAATGTAGGATGATGCTGGCACCGCTACTTCTGATCTCAAAGCCTCAAGTTTACATATAGACCTTGACAACCTTCGAGGTAAATGTCCGCTCTTTTGAATGACAGAAGGACTTTTCTGTCTTTTCCTCCGTTTTGACCGACTTTAACTGTCCATCACAGGTGTTTCTCAACACGAACCTCATGTGCTTTCTCCCGTTCTCGAAGCCACTCAACCTCTTGCAACCATTATTCCGACCGCATCTGCTGAAGAAAGCCATTCAAATGATGAGTCTCCACCCATACATCAAGATGAAACTATGGAGGAAAATCCGCAGTGTTCGAATAGTGGTAACACAACTGGACAACCAACTGGCAGCGAAGACACCATATCTGAACAAGATTCTGCAGAAGAAACTTCCAAACTGGCTACACCTGGTTCTAATGAAACTTCGAACCTTGGAACCACAGTCACTCCTGGGACTACTTCGAAGCAAGCCCCTGCGATGCCTACTCCCTCAGAACTAGAGCAACTCAAGAAGACTGATCCTGTGAGCTTCCTCAAGACCATGATGAGTATCGATAGTGCTTCGTCCCTTGGAACTCCTTCGACTGTCTTGGCAGGTGCTGGTGACAAGGATGATATTCCTAAACTCCTTCGTCAGATAAGAGAGAGGTTCTTTGAAACCAACCTCGTTGAAGCTCTCAACAAGGATTCCACCAAATATTGTGGTCTAAACAACCTTCTGAAGAAAGTGGATTTACTTCTTGTTCTAGTGGAAATCTCAGAAGTCATTGTTTTAATGAGTTCTCTGATTGAACAACTCCAATCTAATCTCCTTCGAAAACGGGATGCTGACGAACAGCTCACAGCAAAAATGACTTCTCACAGTTCTTCGTGGGAAGCTGCTAACGATGCAACGAAGAAGGTTGAAACCCTTAAGCTCGAGCGTTCGAAGAACCAACGAGAATATGAAGAGTGTGAGACAAATATCAAAGCCTGGAAAAAAGAAATTGAGCAACTCAAAGGGAAGATAAAGGATGCCCAGTCTCGTCAGGTAGAAATCCAGAAAACCAATCAAGATGAATTAACTGAAGTGGCGCAGTCAGGGATTCGACACTTCGAGACGGCACAGCAGCTAGTGCCAGAGATCGAAGAACTGAAAAGACAACAGGCATTGATCTAACGTCATATGTCCTTATGGGAGATCCAGTACTCGAAGATAAAAGATAACCTTCCCAAAGATTTTAATTAGTTGCTTCGAACCTTGTACTCCCTTTTGTGTTGCGTACTTATCTTGTTTTGTAATCAAATTTCTCCAAGAATATATATATATATATATATATATATATATATATATATATATATATATATATATATATATATATATGCAACTTTATCTTTCAATCTTCCCACATATTTTATTTTGCAGTTGTCATAAGTAATGCCCCAGCAATTCTCTAAAACTTGCCAAAAAATATACTTTTTCACTGTCACAGTAATTTTAATAAATGTAAACCACGTGACATGATTACCCTTCGCAGCCCTTTGAGCCTAGACTTGACGTTTCTACTACCCTTAGCCGTAACCATCATTGAAAGCTGACGTCACCTTTTCCAAAACGTCTATTTGAGACATGTGTGCATCAGTTCTCATCATGATTACACTTCAACTTCCAAGGGCGGGAAACGGCGGAAGCTATAACTTCTCTTTGGAATACCAAACGCAGTCCAATCAAACATTAAAAATGAACCGTTCCTTTGCTACCCACTTATTCTATATAAAGGGTTGGCATTCCACTTCTTCCTTCACACTTTCTTCAACCTCTTGCCCAAAATTTTGTTTCTTCTTGCATTCTCTCAAATACAGAGTCAGATAAAACCTTTTCCAATCCTTTCTTCTCCAAATGGCACTACCCCTAACTTACGCTAACATCAGGGCTTGCATCAAGAAAGAATTCAAAATCTCTGAAGAAGAACTTGATGAAAACTTTATAAGCATCGGCGCCCTTTTTGCTAACCAAGAGCTTGATTTTTACCATGAAATCCTGGAGGGATCTGTTTATCCCAATATGTTAGCGGACTTTTGGATGTTTGCGTCTCTGCGCATAGATCCGGAAGGCAGAACCACTATCGTCTCTGAGGTTCGAAGGGCCCATATCACTATCACTCCCTCCACCATCTCCAACCTGCTGAGATGCAATAACTCTGGAGAGACTTTTGATGACAATACTGTAGCGGTAAAAATCAGACTCGACGCGTTTCGCGCATTCGAAGTACAACAGAGTCGCCACCGAACTTTATTTATTCCAAAAGGAAAGGGAAAATATCGATAAAACCCACGGATAAAAAGAAAACGGATAAGATGGTCATCGCAACCAAATTTTAGGTTCGGGAGTCGGTTAAGCAAGGGGAAGGTGTTAGCACCCCTCACTTCCATCGTACTCGATGGGACCCATTTAGTTAGTTTAGTGTTTGAGTGTTAGCGTAATGTTTGTGTTCTTTAGCTTAGTTAATTGATAAAAGATAAAAGAAATGTTTTTTGGGGTTTTCTATTATTGCGAAGAAAAAGAAAAGGTTTTTTATTATTATGCTCGCCAAGACGTTTGTATCTTGTGCCTACGTATTCCCTAGTGCAATGGGAAAGTCAGAGCAATCGTAGTTCGGAAGAAGAACCACGAAAATTTTTGTTGGTTGATTTTAGCGAGAGGTACTCGATCGCTTTCAAATGGAAATACTACGCGCACATGGATATGATATCACTACAAGAATGGATGACTAAATCAAGATAAGACATGATTTTGGCCATCATCGCATTCGAGTGGAAGATATTCGATCTTCACATGTGGAAGTATGTTCGTATTGAAAATTGGATGAGTGTCTCGTTTATGAGAAGAGTTTTAAAAGTCATAAGGCAAAAAGTTTGAATGAAATGGAAGTTGTGTTTTAAAGGGACATTTAGCAAAGGATTGAGCATAGGTGTTCACCTAGCGCGTCTTTACCCAAGGTATTGAACAGGAGCGAGCCCCATTGTCACTTGTTGTCCTTGTTAATTAATTTATTTTAATTCAAAAAATCAAGGTATTCAGGAGGTGTTCACCCCTTGTCACAGGATCTTTCGGTTTGGTTAATGTGTTTTAGATTCAAAAGATCAAGGTATTCAAGAGGTGTGCACCCCTTGTCACTCAATCTATTGGTTTGATTAAAATGTTTTGATCCAAAAGATCAGGGTATTCAAGAGGTGTTCACCCCTTGTCACAAGATCTTTTGGTTTTATTAATATGTTCTGGGTTCAAAAGATCAAGGTATTCAAGAGGTGTTCACCCCTTGTCACTTAATCTCTTGATTTTATTAATGTGTTTTGATTCAAAGGATCAAGGTATTCAAGAGGTGTGCACCCCTTGTCACTTAATCTCTTGATTTTATTAATGTGTTTTGATTCAAAGGATCAAGGTATTCAAGAGGTGTGCACCCCTTGTCACTTGATCACTTTGTGTGATTAATGAAAGGTTAAAAAAGTGTTAATAAAAAAAGAATCGAGGTATTCAAGAGGTGTACACCCCTTGTCACTCGATCTTTCGGTATGGTTAAAAAGATTTTGTAAAGAAGAAAACTCGACATTGGATCGAGAAATTATTTGACGACTTGGCGTTGGACCAAGGTTTATTTATTTTAGGATTGAAAGATAAATATAATATTTTTTGGTATTTTTAACATGAGAACAAAGTCTAAAAAATCTAGAAACATGTTTTTTTGTGTTATGTACATTTTTTATTAGAAAATAAAAGCAAAATAAAATATTAAAGAAGCTTAATCAAACAAGTTAAATGGGCAAGAAAATAAATAAAATGGAGGTGTAAGCATGCAAAATAGGGTGCTAGTGAAACGAGTTCGCTGGGCTTTAAATAGTGAGCCCAAATCAAATAGAAGAGGCTCATGGGAAGGGTTTTATTGTTGAGTGCTGGGTAGGTGTACAAGAGAAATTCGAGTTAGGCTTGGGTAAGTGAGCCCAAGCTAAAATCAGGACCAAATAAAACCCTAAAGACAAATTGGATCCACCTCTCTCTCAATTGCAAAATCGGTCCTCACGACCTCTCACCTCTCTCGCTTGATCGAAACAAAAACAACAACAGTGAAACTCTCTTCATCTCTCTCTCGTTTTCGAACAACAACAACAGTAATCTAGACATGGCAATGGTAGCACATAACACTCAACAAACCATCTAAACAGCACGGTTCAACAATTTTAAAGAAACAAACATGAATATACATACAACAATTAGCAATGATTTTTCGAAAGAATGATAACAATTACCGGCGAAGAGAAATTTCCAGGATCCAGGTACGAATCAATTGATTGCTCGTCGTTTCTCTTCTTCTTTTCCTCGGAGCGTCGGCGATGATGACTCGATGAGGAATTCAATATTTGCCGCTGAAGATCTTGACGCGGACGGTTTTGTTGCTTCGGTGATGACAATGCGACACAGTGAAACCTTGTTGAGATGCCGATTTGCGGATGCTTGTGGTTTGTTTATTGTTTGGATGTTGTGTTGCAGGTACAGACAGGAACTATAACAATGTTTCACAGGATCTCTGAGTGATGTGTTTTGTTCAGATTTTGTGAGATTTTCATGTGTGAAGGATTTGAATGGAGATTACGGGTTGTGAGTATGGTTGAAGGGTTTCTGTGAGATATTGGGTTTCAAGTGTGGTGGTTTTTGCGGTTTTGTTGCTGTGAGTTGGTTGTGAGATGTGAAGATTAGTATGGGAAGATTTAAGTTGTGAGTTTAGCAGAAGGTTTTTTTTGTGAAGTGTGGCTCTTTTTTTATTCTTGCTGTTACTTCTCTTTCTTATAGAGAAAATGAAATGGTTTTGGGGGGAAATTGGGGATGGATTTTTGAACACTTTTGGTAGTCTGATCTTTTGCTTTTTGATTGCAGGGATTGTATGCTCATTTTGGTGAAAATTTTGGATTTATTGGAGCAGCTATTAAGCAGGAGAAAGAGCAGACTATGCAGCATTTTTTGGACTGTAATGGCATGGATAGCAAGATGGAGCAGAGGCGTGGCATGAAGAAAGTGAAGGCCTTTTTTTGTTTAATTTTTGTACTATATTTTTTTTGTGTAAAAATGGGCTTCTAACTAAATGGGCCTAGATTAATAAAAACTCTCTCTTTTTTTGTTATATACTCTTTGATTATTAAAAAAAAAACCTAAATAAAAATCTAAACCTAAAATAAAATAATAACAAAAATTAATCTATAATTATCTAAAATCTATGGAATCTAAAAAATAAAAATTCTAAAAATGGTAACTCGAATAAAAATATGCAAAGATGTGAAAATGCAAGTTATTTTTATCGACTTTATCAAAAGTATATTTTTCAAAATATGCAACGATGCGATGTTTAAATGATGAATATACATGAAATAAAATGGGACAAGCCAACTATGAATGAAATATGCGGGTCAAAAATTGGGGTGCGACAAATACCTTCAACATGACCACCCATCTTATGTTGAGGACTCTTATGGACAATGATCCTTTCAGTGCCAAGGTCATGAGGGTTTGGCACCAGCTCCTCGTGGGCAACTTTCGTCCATGAAACCATGATCAAAACAGCATCATGGTGGAGGATTTGGAGTTTATACTCTGTGCCCTCCGTGGGAGGAAAATTAACTTTCCTCTGATGATCTTCAAAGGACTTGTTGAAGCAGTTTCTATGGCTACTGCTCGGCAAGGTGTAGTAACATGTCTTCCATATGGAAGACTCTTGTCCTACATGTTCCTTAAAAAGGGGATAGTGAGAAGGATGCGTAGATCTGGATCCTTGGACATGTTCGAGGCGGAAAGCTTGCCCCTACTGTCCCTAGAGGGTTTAGATAAAAGGATCAACTAGGAGGTGGGTTGCTTTAGGCTTCATGTTTTGAACTTTTGTAATCCTCAATGTACTTGGGAACCACCTTCTCTGTAACGAATGTACTCCTTTGATATCAATGAAAAATATTTTGACGTTTCTTTGTCTTCTTACTGTATTTACCATGCATGTTTGTTTGAAAATACAGCCATTTTGGTGTTAGTTCAACCATTTTGGCCTACGTAATATACTTCGAATATCTATGTTTTTGCAAGAATCTTTACTTCATGCATGCTTGGTTTGTATCTTTTCAGATACTTTCCATTTACCCTTAAAATTCTACGATCTTCTGCCAATTCTTCTATCTCATAAGCGTTATTTGAGAACACTTTCAAGATTCGAAAAAGGGCCTTCCCAATGTGGGGACCATTTACCTAACGCCTGATTCTTTCGATCTATAGGTAAAATAGCTTTCCAAACTAAGTCATTACTGATAAACGTTTTACCTTTCACCTTTTTATTGTATGCTCTGGACACTCTTTCTTTTTGTCTTTTTATCATCTCCAATGCTCGAAGTCTGTCTTCGTCCAAATCTACTAATTCATTCATCATCAATTCCCAGTAAGTGTTTGGAGGAATTTCGGCTTGCCTTTGGATCCTAACTGATTGCAGGTATATCTCAATTAGGAGTACTGCATCATGTCCAAACGTCAATTGGAAAGGTGTTGTGTTTGTAGCTTCTTTTGGCGATGTTCGACAAGCCCAAAGCGCTTGGTCCAAAGTTTTATGCCAATTCTTGGGTTTTTTCCCTACATGTTTCTTTATAAGACCAATTATTATCTGTTTGCTGCTTCGACTTGTCCACTTGCCTGAGCATAGTAAGGTGTAGAGGTAAACAACTTGAACCCCATATCTTTGGCAAAATCTTGCATCTTTCGCCCAGTGAACATTGAACCTTGGTCTGTGGTTATACTTTCTGGGATTCCGAACCTGTATATGATGTGTTTTTGAATAAACTCAATCACAGCCTCTTGATCCACATTCGCAAGTGGTATCGCTTCGACCCACTTTGTGAAGTAGTCTATTCCTACCAAAATATATCTTTGACCTCTAGAAGACTTGGGGTGAATCTCTCCAATTAAATCTAATGCCCAACCTCTAAAAGGCCATGGTTTTATTATTGAACTTAACTCGTTTGCGGGAGCATGTTGAATACCTGCATGTTCTTGACATTCCTGACATCCCTTTGCAAATTCTATGCAATCTTTCAACATAGAAGGCCAATACATTCCGTATCGAAACAGAAGCCATTTCATTTTGTGCCCCGCTTGGTGCGCACCACATGCTCCGCTATGTACATTTGAGAGAGCCAAATATGCTTCTGCTTCGCCTAGACACTTTAATAAAACTCCTTCAGGAGTCTTCTTAAATAATTCATTTCCCATTAAAAAGTATGATAAAGCTCGATATTTTACCTTTCTATCCATGTCTGTCGAAGGATCTTTTGAATAGTTCATAATTGGACTCCTCCAATCTGTGTCTGCTAAAGAGTCTATATTCAAAACTTCAAACTCTTGTTTGTTGGCAAAACCTAATTGTGAGTTCTCCAAGTCACTTGGGGAGAGCCTGGTAGCCATTGCCTTGCCTCTTACTTCGATCAGCTCTTCTAGTTTTTCTTTTGATACCCTGTATCCTGAAGCTAACTGTGCCAAATCATTTGCTTCTTGGTTTTTTTACCCTTGAAACGTGATTTAAATCCACGTACTCGAATTTTTTGAGCAGCCTATTTACTATAACAAAATACATGATCAAATTTTCTTTGATACACTTGTATTCTTTTGTCAACTGCTTAATCACTAGTTTAGAGTCTCCTTTAATTTCGACTCTAGTTTCCCCCAATTCTAACAAAGCTTCAAGTCCAGCAATCAGTGCTTCGTATTCAGCTTCGTTATTGGAGCATAAGGGACCTTCAATCTTGTATTTGAGCTTTGTTGGAATTCCATCAGGAGAAATTATTATTACCCCAATGCCAGTTCCCTCTTTATGGGTTGAACCATCGAAGTATAGCTTCCAAGGCTTCAATTCTACGTATTGTTGAGGGTTTTCAACCACTGCATGGTCAACAATGAAATCTGATATGATCTGACCTTTCATTGCTTTAAGGGGTTGAAATATCAAAGAGTACTCAGTAAGGGCCAACGCCCATTTGCCAATTCGACTATGCAATATAGGCTTTGATAGCATGTGTTTGATCACATCACAATGAGACGAAACATAAACATCAACTGGCTTTATATCACTAGCCTTTCTTTCAATCAAGCCCAATGTTTATTGGCATCGCCTTCAAATTCAGTGTTATTAACATCCCCATAGAGTCTAGTCATTACTAGTCCTCCTCAATAAAATCCAATGATTATTGGCATACCTTTTCAGATCTAGAGTCACGCTACGGTTGTGTCTCTTTTTCAAAGTCTAACTAAGGTTAGCAATTTGGTAGAGTCGTCTACGGATGGTTTCTTCCTTGTGGAGCCACGCTACGGTTGTGTCTCTTTTTCAAAGTCTAACTAAGGTTAGCAATTTAGTGGAGTCGTCTACGGATGGTTTCTTCCTTGTGGAGTCACGCTACGGTAGTGTCTTCTTTTTCAAAGTCTAACTAAGGTTAGCAATTTAGTGGAGTCGTCTACGGATGGTTTCTTCCTTGTGGAGCCACGCTACGGTTGTGTCTTCTTTTTCAGAGTCTAACTAAGGTTAGCAATTTGGTAGAGTCGTCTACGGATGGTTTCTTCCTCGTCGAGCCACACTACGGTTGTGTCTCTTTTTCAAAGTCTAACTAAGGTTAGCAATTTAGTAGATTCGTCTACGAATGGTTTCTTTCTTGTAGAGCCACTTTACGGTTATGTTTCTTTCAAGTCTAACTAAGGTTAGCAATTTGTTTAAGATCCACCTTCGGCTGGTATCCTTTGATAATACTCAACACTTTTTGCTTTACCACATAATGCAAATTTTGATGGTACTTTTAGGTATTCAATCCACTTACACCTCTCATGTCCAGAACTTGTGTCGTTCGTACATTCAGGTCCAAGAAGATTGAATAGGGGCAGTTGTTGCACCCCAAAATTTGCCCACTTATTTATTCCCCAATCGGACCTCACCTTACATTCATGTGCATACCTCATCTAGGCCATTCATCCATTACATTCATCCATATCATGGTTACTATTCAAAATTGATGAGAAAAGAACTTCTGCAGAAGAAATTCCTGATCAAGAATAAGAGAAGATTTGAAGTCTAATTATATGGCATTATTCCCACTGAAGTCCTCCAGAAATTAGGATTTCACAAGCTTCAGCTCAAGGAATTGATTGGAGAATATAGGCTTGAAACTCATCTGGTCTTCCCAAATCGAGGTTTTGACCAAAGTCAACGCACTTGACTTTTTGGTCAACATTTAATCAGAAGATGATTTTTGAGTATGAAATGTGTCGGCCTTGAAGAAATGTTCACTGGAGCCTCTTTGGTTGAAAACTGATTGAGAATTGGATCGGAAATGGATTAATCGGAAAATTCATCTGTAATCGAATAAATCAGAAAAAGCTAACTTTTTGGTCAAAGTCAATGTTAACTGTCAAATATTGACTTTTGGTGGAAAATCGGTCAAAGAAAATCAGAGAAATAAAATAAAATCAAGAAATCACTGAGATTACCATTTTGGGAAAGTTGGTTAAAATGGGAAATTTCTAAAAATGGCAAGTTCTAACACTTAGAAAAATATTTGAGAGTTCTAAACATGGCTGAACAGCCTACTTCAGGTCAATTTCTCACAAGCTTCGAGGCTCCAATTCAAGACAAGCTCAACAGGAAGAATGTTCATATCATGGCCCTATACAACTTGGTAGTTGGGGGTTTTGTCAAATAATGTGTAGATTGAGAGTTATTGAAGTGAGAAGTTGGCAAAATCTCACTGTATACGAGGCAAAAAGCTGGGCAAGTTTTCTGGGCAGCGTGGTCATTTAATCGAGCACGTGGTGTACCGTTTTTCAATTGAGTTTCAGGGAATTTTAAAGATCTTTTGAAAGCATTCTTGAGGCATTTCCATTCTTTGCCATGCCCCCTGTCCATTGAAACAAGAATAAAGCAAATTGGGCGTGTATTGAATCATTTATGAAGCCTTAAGGTCGAGCCCTCATCAAATCACCACTGCATGGCAAGCTGGGCCAGGATCCAGGTGTGGTGTCGTTTTTTTTACCTCCCCGTTTCACTTGGGAGGACGGCACGCTAGACCCTTCACGCGAAATTTGGAAGGAGAATGCGCCCGTGGTGGGAGGAATTTTATTTCAGTTCTTCCTACGATATCACACGAACTTTCTTATTGTCCTACGAGTAGGAAAGGGAAAAAAAGATCTCAACTAAACCCTAAGAGTTTTCTAAGTGTGGGGATTTCACCTAGACTAGAAATTCTGGAGTCCGAGGGGTCGGTTATACATAGGGAAGTGTTTAAGCACCCTACATATCTGTAGTACTCTACAGGAACCTTCTCTGTGTCTAAATGTGTTTGTGCTGCTAATGATTATTGGGAAAGTTTCTCCTTTGTATTAGGAGAAGGAATTGAATTGAATAAAAGAAAGACAGACAGACTGGCTGACTATTTTTGGTATTTTATTAGCTCGCTGAGATTCCTTGTGAACCTCATGCCTACATATCCCTAATGGAAGTCAGAGCTTAATGTAGTTCGGGGAACTAATTAATTATTAATTATTTTTGGGTGCCTTGCTTGAAGCTCAAGGTTGAAGCTAGAATTAAATCTCTGTTTACGGTAAAGAGACATGAAGTCATCTTTACAGAGAGGTATTTCTACTATTCCACCACAAACATTAAAAGAGTGACAGAATAACTGAATTCGTTTCATTCAGGAGGGGGACCTTACTTGTGTATGAGCAAGTATACCAGTCAAATGCCTCTTAAATGAAAGAAAGATGCTCATCCAAATTAGGGAAAGTTACCACATGTCTGGGTTTTACTGCCAGCTCATGCCTTTCAAAATCCTAAATGGGACACTTGATTAAAATGAAATGTAATGTTTGTTTGTTTGAATGTGGTGAGATAGAGGAAAGATCTCTCTATAGAGATAAGCTATGTCTATCTACTGTATAAAAGATTTGATTTTTAACTGGCTTGTATGAGGCCCAAGCTTGAGGCTTTTTGATTGATTGATTATTATTATGACTCTGGGAGAAAACTCCACTGGGGATTAATTACAAGGAATTTTTGTGTTCTGTACAAAGCCCAGAATTGAGGCTGACTCTACTTAGGGAAAATCTATTTTGATGGGTTTTATTTGGTGTTCTGTACAAAGCCCAGAATTGAGGCTGACTCTAACTAGGGGAAATATTATTTTCTGCCTTGTATGAAGCCCAAGGTTGTGGCGGACTCTTAAATAAACTGAGTATGGATGACTCTATGGGAAAAGATCCTAGATGTTAGGAATCTTTGACACAAGACATATGGTTTATCTGCCTTGTACAAAGCCCAAGGTTGTGGCTACTGAACAATGAAGGACTCACTGGGGAGACTCTATTATTTGCCTTGCACAATGCCCAAGGTTGAGGCTGACTATTAACATGGGAGTTTTATTGTTTTGGTGCCTTGTATGAAGCCCAAGGTTGAGGCTAACTATTTTTGTTGGGTTTTGACTCTACTGAAGGATTTATTTATTAAAAGACTGATTTTTTTGGAAGCTAACCCTTTCCAGGGATTTTGTCTCAGCTGGTGAGTTTATCTTTTGAAAAGAATGATTTTTGGAAGCTAACCCTTTCCAGGGGTTTTATTCTTTTAAACAGGTTTTTATTAATTGACTTTGGAGGCTAACCCTTTCCAGGGGTTTTTGACTCTTTTTTTTTTGGGGGGGGAAATTATCTCTTAAGAGAATGAAAGGGGTTTTTGTTAAAATGATTGGCAGAAAGATTATCTAGTGGAGACTTCTTGTTTAAAGCCCAAGATGAAGGCTGACTCTTGCTGAGGATAAGTAAACATGGATCCTAGACTCTGCTAAGGAAGATTGATGAAGATAAGGGTGACAGAGACTGTCCATGTCTCTCATTCCAAAAGGTGTGCTCAATGTAAAATTGAGACAAACTTAGCTTGTTTAAAGTCTGGTTTAAAGAATGGAAGAAACTCACCAGGGTATATTAAAAGGTGACTAAAGACCTGTTCCTATGTTTGTAAGAAACCTGATGGGTCCTTGTATACAAGCTCAAGAGGAAGCTGGAAATGCTTTTAAGAAGCCTGTGGGTCCTTATACAAAGCCCAAGAGGAGGCTAATCGAGGGTCATCGAGGGTCCTTGTTATAGCACAAGAGAAAGCTGTGTGGTTTTGAACTTATTTTGGCTCTAAGCAAATGGGTAAGAGGTTTCACCGGGAATAATTCCTCTTTGGGTGGATGTGTCCTATTTTTTTTGGATTCTAAGGTTTTTGCCAAGATGTTTCACCGGGAATAATTCATCTTGGGGGTTTGAACTACAGATCTCTAATAAGGAAAGAGCCTTCACCGGGAAGACATTATCAATCCTAGGTCATATTCCTATAATATATATATAGTTTAACTGTCCTAGGGTTTACACTCAAACGTAGTTCTAAACAAATATATGCACAGTTTATATTTGACAGTAATTTAAATAAAGACTGTAAATTGAAAGCTTGTAAAGCCTAACCTGGATGGAGTGGAGGCCATTGAAGAAGTATGTACAGAGCCTCAACAGTAATTGGTGGATAACAGTTGAATATATATATATATGATAAACAGTTAATGGTTTTTGAAAACAGAAGAAGTGAAGATGGACATAGGTCACATAGGTATCTGAAGAGTTTCACCGGGAATAATGCCCTTCAAATACCAGAAGAATGTTTTGAAAATAGAAAGGAGATTTTGTAAATACAGTTTTGAAAACAAGCTAAGAAGAGAAGAAGGTGTTGGGACTTACACTCTATTAGAGGCCCATTTGAAAATGATTTACTGTTATAAAAAACAGTTGGAAAGAAAAGATTGAAATGATATAAGGTTTTGTCGTTTGAAAACCTTAATCGTCTGTTTAATCGGAGATTGAAAACAGTTTTGCAAATTGACAAAAGTCAACTTAATCAAGGTAAAGATAAAATCTATACCTAATTAAGACCTAAATGATTAGGGTTTTATCATAAAATTATTTACAAGATAATTAGGTTAAAACAAAAAAATGAAAATATATATTTTTAAAGTATTTAAGAAAACACTTAAAATATACTATTTTAAACCTAATTAAAATATATGAAATAAATAATATTTTTATGATTTTTTTGATTATTCATGAAATAGGTATATTAAATAACAAGTGTGTGAAAAATGAAGTGAAAATGATTTAATTTGATAGGTGAATTAATTGTGTGAAGTTGTGAGAAAAATGAAGGAAATTAGTGGTAAAAATAATGTTTTGGTCTCACCATGGTTTGAACCCACGCCCTTTATGTTACCAGTCCCAAAACAACACCACTGAGCCAACGCGCGCTTGGTGACAATGTAATGGTTTCGTTGCAATACATATATTATTCAAGTGTATAGAAGCAAAAAAGAAAATAAAATCAAAAGGTCTGGGCGAGGGGGATTCGAACCCCAGACCTTGGGCACGCGCAACACACAAACACTCTTTACCGCTGGGCTATCACGTTTTAGTCGTTTATGAAACAACTACCATTCAATATAAAATAAACTTTAGCCTTGAATTTGAATTTTGCGCGCCACCACCATTGTCATCTTCAACCTCAAGCTTCCAGATTTTTGAAATTCTGAACTCTCTCAACTCTCAACCATTTGCAAAGATGTAAAGACCAAACTTGCTCTAAATTCACTCACGATTCCAGATATGTAACTAATATGAATTTATATTAACTATATCTACTGAATTATCTAAAATACGTGAAGAACCCTAAAATTTGAAATTCAAATTAAATGGCTATACTGAAGTATAAATGACTGATGATAGAGGGTTTTTAATCCTTTGATGATGCTGAATGAAATGGTATTGAGTTTTAACCAAAAAGGTACACGAATTAAAGAGGTGGAGTTGAGAAACTTACCTCTGAAAATGAAGATCGTGAGGATGTTAGAGAGCACCTGGGTTTGTATGAATGATCCTAAAAGCTTCCTTGGGACTCAGTGATGCTAACTGGATGCTTGTTGTGGCCTCAAACCTTCTGAATTGCTCTACTCGACTCCCTCGATTTGAGCTTCAAGTGAACATGGAGGATGATGAATCTGCAGTTACAGATGAGCTGCGACCATCTGAATAGCTTCACTACACCCTAAGGAATGTGCCTGGATGCTTGGCCTTGCTTGGAACCTCCTGAATTGCTCTGTGGTCCTCCAACTGCAAGTGCTCCAAAGTGAAAGCAACAATGGTGTTCCTCCACTTACAGAAGTGATCCAGGTGCTTGGATCACCTCAAATGAACCCCTTTGAGATGTTAGGATGCTTACTTTCCAAAGATAAGCTCTGGTTTGAAGAAAACGATTCTTCTTGCCAAAGAACTTTGAAAAACCGATAAGCAAGAGGAGAGAGAGAAAGCAAGGAATCTGGTTACTTTGGTGTGTTTCTGAATGAGAAAGAGCTCTCTATTTATAGGCAAATGGTTCAGTACTGATTGAGAGAGTGAGCTTGCTTAGTGAGGTTGATTTGGTTTCTTGGCTATGAAGGAATTCAAAAAATATCCAAAATGCAATGATGAGAATTTTGATTCCATTTGATCAATCCCCTAGCCCTCGATTTTGCTTGATCTCAGGGGACAATTCTGAGACAGAAATGAGCTCTAATTGGTTGGTGAGAAGATTCCTTGGGTGATTCATCAATTTGCCATAAATTCCCAAATGTAATCATTACATAATCACATGTTCTTGTTTTGGGAATCTTCCTCAATTCTTATGCTATGGTGAAAATGAATGCATGGCATGTTTTCAGATGTGTTATGGGTCGTGTAGCATCCATAAGTGAGGTCATGTGCACAAAATTTCAAAGTTCAAAAATAAGGCATGACCTATAATTTCACTTCATGAGGCCAACTTTGAACAAGCATAACTCCTAGCTCAAAATGAATTTGGAGAAGGTTGAGCATAATTTGGAAAGCCCTAAACATCTACTTCAAATCATTAGTTTGGGGTTTCTTCAGAATCATTTGGGAAAATTGTGAAAAATGAGCTCAAAGTTGGATGAAAACTAGGTTAAAACACTTAGAAAAATTTCTAAGTTTTTATAACCTAAAGCTTCAAAATTCCAAATCTCTTAAATGGTTGATCTTTTGAAAAAAGTTCCTATGTAAGATGTTGTTTTATTTTGCAAGATCTACAACTTTCATGTTGGAAGTTTTTTGAGTTGTGTAGGTGAAATTTTGAGTTCCCACAATGCCCTCAAAAACCCTAATTCCCGACTTTTTGCTCTTTGATGATTCTTCTTGAATTTCTTTGGTCAAATTACTTTAATATCCATATATTGATGATATTGATCTTTGAAAGTCATGGTTTGACCAAAAATCTTAAAAGTCAAAGGTGATCCCATACAGTTGACTTTTTCCAGATAAAGTGAGATTTTGGACTTTTGTGTGGAATTAAGATCTTCTCCTCAAATGAGTGATGTAAATGGGTTATATTGAGGTAGTAGAGGTTCTTGAATCATGTCTTGAGTTTTGGATCCATGCCATGATTAAAAGTCAACTATCCTGGTGAATTAGGTCAAAAACCCTAATTGTCGACCAGATGAAAATGATGACTGTAGGCTTTGAATTGAGGTGTGATGTCCAGTGGATCTTGTCATATGAGCTATTTGAAGATGATTGATGTCTTTGAATGATCCCCTGGGGCTTTTTAGGGTTTCCCAAAGGTGATCCCTGATTTCAGTCCTTGATAGGCTCAAAAACCCTAGTCTGGTAACCTGAGTAAACCTGTATTCAGATGACTGGGTGTCTAATCAATCATAGGTGAATATAAAAATGAAGCTTTTGAGTCCTATGATTGTGTTAGAAACCAATCCTTCTATTGATTGATCCTTTGCCTGAGTTTTCTTGTCTTTGAACATCCTTGATTGAATGCCAGATGAAGAAATGACTGTTCTGGGTACTTGTTTTGACCTGATGAAAATCCTGAAGATATGTCATCTCAGGGGGGTCAAAAATTAGGGTATGACACCAGGCCATACGCAGACATTTCTTCAAACACATGGCAGGCATAATTCAAAGTTGATTTTAGGGATTTATGGAGAGCCTTTTGAGATTATTTCAATGTCAAGCTACTCTACTCCATCTCCAATTTCCAATAGTCCAAGAATCGTAACATTTGGTTATGTAGTGACCAAGATACGAGCCATTAAAGTCATGCCATTACGAAGTATGTTTTGACTAAGGCATTGAGCTAGATCCAGGCTGAGTGCGGGCGTGCGAAGCCTCGGCGTAGCAACTCCATGGTGAGGTGACCCATGATATGAAGAAGAATCTTGAGAATGATAAATGTCTTCGGAGTTGCTTGAAATCCTAATGAAAACTAAACGAAATTAGGTCAAAACTAGTTAGTAAGTTGAAATGGTGAATGAAGTTAGAAAAATGTAATCAAATGATAGAAGTCAGTAGCTAACAGTCCCTAAGATGTGTCTAAACTACCATAAAATCATGTCAAGAAGTCTCATGCAAAATTATAGGTCATTTGCACAAGCTATGATACAATCGCTAACTAAAAGCAAGTTATTTACATGTAAGAAAGGAAATTCGAGCAAAGCATGAAAGGATGACTTAAAATTCACAAATCAGGTACTAAAGCTTCTTATCCTAGAAATGTACTCAAAAAGTATTAAAAGTATTGCATAGGTGCGTCATCCCTTATGGGCAAAAACAAACAACAATCGCACACAAACGCACAATAATCGAACGCTAAAGGAACTAGCCTAAAAACCATATCAAAATTTAGAATCCGAACTTTCTCTTTGATACATGACATCCTATATATCTCTACTGAATGTACACAAAAAGAAGTGGAAAAAATCAGTTTGCAAGTTATTCAATCAAGCCCAAATGCATAAGGTACCTAAACCGAAACAACATCGACTACACTTTAGAAAATAGTCCATCAAAAATACCAAGATAAGTCCTAAAATTCTTAGAAAAATATTACAATTATCTAAACACATTGAGGAATCTAAAACATATTTTTATTGATTTTTTTATTTTGTGAGAAAATGATTTATGAACTAAAAGTTATGAAAGAAACAAAATTGAAAACAAAATCTAAGTCTGCCTAAAATTGGGGGTGAACTAGCAATTGAGATATGAACTAATTCCTATTTACAAAGTGCGTGGGCCTGGTCTCAGGGGTGTACGAAGCGAAGCACCCGGCCTAATTACCAATCTCAGTCCATTATCATTCTTTTTATTCCAATTATTTATTTCATTTTATATTGTATGGTTTTTATTTTTTATCACTATGGTTTTTATTTTAAAAACATGACATTAACACACATATATCAATGGGTCAAGGCTAAACTTAAGTGACTAAAAGACAAAAGGGAAGACGTGGCCAATCACACGATGACAACACACTTAGCCAATGATTGAGTAAAAGATAAAGCCACCATATTATAGGAACCCCAACCAATGCCTGCATGCCACGTCATCCAAAGAAAGGAGAAAGGACGTTCAAATAAACAGACGCCGGAGCTGCGCTCCGGTCGTCTTCTCGGGCAGTGTCTTCGACCGGAGTTCACGAGTTTCGTCCAAAAATGCGTAAAGCGATCATCTTTCAACTCGATTCTCATCACTGAACCCGAATCTGCCTTTAGATTTTAACAATTCTACTTCTAACAGACTATGCGAAGTTAACAACCAAAACCCTAGCTCTAAGAAAATTCTCAAAATACAGACTAATGGCGCTGGGATGATCCTCATAACAAGCAAAGCGACTTAACCACGCGTTCAAACAAACATTAACTCTACAGATTGAATCCGGTTCTAGAGTTCGATATTTCAAGAAAATGTATCACGTGTATGACCTATGCATATTACTAATATGACAAGGGAGATTCGGAAAATGTACCTGCTTAGATCTTGATCCAACAGATGCAAAGAGATCTCTACCATCCTTGAAGTTCTTGCTGATGCTAACGCCAATTGTTGTCGATTTAGTGTGATCCCTTGAGAAGTAAACTCAAGGATCTCGAAGCTTGAATCATATGGAATCCCTTTTGAAGCATGATGATGAAACAACACTGGCAAGGGAGCATGAAGATGATGATCACGGATGATGGTGAGAGATAAGAGAGGGTATGATGCTATGGATTGGTGGAGACTTTGTTCCTTGAATGTGACGAAGATCGTGACTGGTTGTTGAAGAAGTTTTTGCGCTTGTAGATGAAGGCTGAAGATGATTTAGTTGGTTATGGAAGTTAAAAACGGTTAGGGTTGTTGGAATAAGATGAAGTGAGAGAGAGGAGAGAATGAGGAGAAGATGAGAGAGGAGAGAATGAGAGTTGTGTGAAACTGAAAAAAGAATGAGCCTGGGAAAAACGTGCTGCATTTGTGAAGGATCTTTATATAATGTGAGGTACCACGGACCTTAAGGTGTGGAGCTTGTATTGTAGTGTTTGTCTTTATATGAGAGTGTATGGAGTGCAATATGGTGGTGCAAGAGTGGTGGATCTTTGCTCAAACTTAATGCACAAGGGCTGTTCATATTTGGTAAGCTTTTCTGTAAACTTTGTGTGTGCAGAATTTTGCATGGCTCAATGAGGTGAAGTGAGTGGTGCGCAAGCTTTTTGTATCGGGCGAGACAAGAAAACTGACTTCCCTAGTGCATACCACAGCTGGACCCGCATTAATCATATATCCATCTTTACACTCACATAATTAGAGCTATGGTACGTCATTGGACTCAAATCTGATACTATCATAAAGAAGAGACGAAAGGGAAGAGTTTTCGTGTTAACCTCGAGCAAAGATAAAGATTGGAACCTCTTCAAACACAGCTAGCAAACCATGACGTTGCAACTGACTATAGTGATTGGGCATTCCAGCCAAGTCTTGGAGAATCATCCAACATTGAACCACCAACTTTCTTCCCATATATCTTTTGATCCAATCCTTTTTTAAAGTGACTTCCAACTACAACTTTATAGAGTGCCATGAGATGAATAACTTTGGTGTTGAGAGTTGCTTGAAATGACACTTGGAGGTGTGAGAAAAATGTTCACAAACGAGCAAAGTAAATAGGAATCTAGTAAAAGGACTTATTCTTATCTTGAGCATTGCACCATTTGCGTTGCTCGAATCCCTAATGCACTACAAATTCTTGTGTGACTAAGTCAGAATACTTTGCCACGCGATAATCAAGAGTGTTCTACGAAGACATTTCTCATTCTCAAGATTCTTCTTCATATCATGGGTCACCTCACCATGGAGTTTTCTGCTCAGAAGCCTTTGCTCGTCAACAGAGAAAGAAAGAAAATGAGAAATAAACCGATGTAATTCCAATGCCTTGTGCCCCATTACTTCCCTGGTGGTTAGAATCTGAGTTGGTTAAGATTTGTGTTGTGGGTCTTCCTTACCACATATAGCTTTCCTGAGGTTGATGATCATACTAGATTCTTCCATTTATAATGGTGATTACTGTTCTAGCATCTATATTTGGGGCTCCCGACCGAGGGATAAGCAAGACATTGTATATCTTGAGTGTTGCATCATTTGCATCGCTCGAATCCCTAAAGTAAGGAAAAAATGCACCACTCTTGTACGCCTTTGTTGGAATATTCTTCTGGGCAGTAATCTAAATGTGTGTGGGATGAACATATGATAATGCTAAGCGGCTACCATGCTGGGGCACCTAGCCATTCAACTGAAGGTGGTAGGACATTCAAAGGCAGAATTCAGGACCTCGTTGATTTCAGAACAACCATATCCACTCCAAGAGGGTTTATGCACAAATTGAAGTCTCGATGGGGTATCAAAAATGCAAAAGACATTCGAGAGCAATAAGTCCATACGGAGTCAAGTCTCCTAAACAATGGCATTCATAAGTTCTTTATTGCAGTCTCATTTTGCAACATTTCATTGTTTGTTTAAGCATTGCTAGCATGTAAAAATTTGTTAATTACTGAATGAAAATCATAATGCATTGTTTATGTTTGTCTTGATGTAATCCATTTGTTTTCACTCAAAATATGTTTTGGCACTACGATACCGACTTTTACTAATCTCTTGCTTAGGCAACGAGCTGAGGGAGAATGATGAAAAATAAAAGCGCAAAAATCTCCAATTGTGTGCTTTTGAATAAAACCCTACTGATGATGTACAGGCATTGTTTCGAATCCCCAAACACCGGAGATATAAGGGAGATAGACCCTCGTTAACCCCTTTGAGCCTTGAAGTAGGAGTTCTTTTTTTTATTATCCGAAAAAAAACCCTTATTTTAACCCTGGGGCAGGGTAGTATTCATTTAACTTGATCAAGTGTTCAAAACTCATAAAGGGTATGTATCTAAGGATACAACAATGGTTATCCTTCAAAAGGTTGAGGAAAGTCAAAACCGCGATGGTTATCCCTCACCTACCAAGAGGATAAAAGATGACGATACCACAATGGTAATTCTTCATCAATCATGGAATGAGGCTGTCGTAATCACTTCCAGCGAATCAAACACAATGCGAGGTCACACGACTTGTTCAAAAAAAAAGAGAAGAAAAAAAAGAAAAGAAAAAAGGATGAAAGAAAAAATAGCAATAAAAAGAAAAATGACGGTGAAAATAAAGCAAGAACAAAGTCGTGTGATAATAAATCAAAAGAATAAAAGGTGAGCGACTGCCATGTCCGAAAAACCTCATTGATTCCTCAACCGTTTCAAAAACTCCTGGTGAGGGATGAACACTCATGTTGAGTTAACTGAATTTAGGACTGGAGAACATCATGAAGGGGATGGGTACCAAATAATTTTGAGCCTAAAAAGTCCTTTGTTTCTGAAAACCATGAACCAGGCCAAGTTACAACCCTCAAAAGTCCTAATTGAAGTAGGGTTTAATTCGAAAGTGCACTCATATGAGATAGTGTTTACTGACTCCCAATGAAGCGTAACACATATCTATGTTGGTATTGTATGCCCGCTTTACATTTCATTCATAAGAGGTGGCCACCTCATTTCATAAAAAAAAGTTTGTTTAAACTTCAAGACTAACATAAGTTTTGCATTAGAATTGTCATTCTTATAAGTAACATTCTTTTGCATACAAGACACTTGCTTAAACATCAAGGAAGTTTCCATGATGAGAATCCATGAAGAGCTTGATCAAGTCAAAGTAAAAGGACTTGAGAACTCCTTAGAGGGAAAAGAAATCATCTCAGAGACTGGTCATCAGAGCAAGTTGTCTGAAGGCTCTATTGAGCATGTGCAGTTTAATGCCCTCGTTGTTTGATCATTAAGGGACAAGTGCCTGAAGACTTCTTTGAGCCTAATCAGTTTGATACTGTTCTCGATTGGCTACCCTGAGGGGAAAAAGGTTGAACGCTTCGTTAAGCAAATTAGTTGATACCTTCTTTGATTGACTACCCTGAGGGGAGAAGTCTGAATACTCTGTTGAGTAGATGCATTTTGATTAAGTACCCTGAGGGGAAGAGTTTGAAGACTCCATTGAGCGCGATAAAGTTGCTTCCAAAGTTTGTTTGACTTCAAAAGAAGTAAACTTGAGGATTCGGATAAGATGTACATAATCAGGGGCAGTCACGACGAGGAATATCTCTCGTGAATTCAGCCTATCTGGGGCAAGCAAATCAAGGTTTGACATCTCAAATTCGACCAATCAGGGTTAATCAAGTCGAGGAATCTCTCTCTTGATTTTAATCAATCTAAAGTAGTGACGTCGAGGAATCTCTCAAGCTCACTCAATCTTGGGCAGTTATGTCGAGATTCAAATAATCTCTTCAAGGATCTGTTGATCAAGGGAAAGAATATTTCAAACGCTTGAATATGCTGGGGCAGAATTATCTCAAGTAAGTGTGGTGTAAGGATCCTTCCGAGGAAAATGTCTTTATAAATCAGATACCTTCTTAAGTCAGGCAGCCTGGGGCACAATCTTTTGGGAACCGTCATTCACTTGTAAAGTGCAGTTGACCATCGCAAAGTTGATAGGTATCTTAATGCTTTTCCCTAACAAGTTACTCTCTCTCCCCAAGCATATGGGTTTATTTCTCTTGAGATTTGATTCCATTCCTCAAGCAAAGGAGTTTATTTCTCCTAGAAAAGCCTCTCCCTGAGCATAGGAGTTTATTGCTCCTAAGAATTCATTCTCTCCCCAAGTATAGGAGTTTATTTCTCCTCGGAGTTGTTCCGATCCTCTCAACAAGGGTCCCTCATTAGAGTTATCATCCCCAACATGGTGAATTGAGAGAATCTTCTCAAGCTGAAAATCCTCCAAGTAATGGCATATGGTGAGAAGTCAGGAGTCGTTCTTCGATTCAACGAAGAAGTGTATCTTGCAAGTTAAAGTCCAATATTTATTGGCACCCCCACAGAGTTCTTAACACTAAGGGGAATCTCCCTGGTGTTTACCTCTCCCGAGGTCAGAGACGAAGCTCGATCAACAAGTCAGCGGAATATTCTCTAAAGGGCCCTCGTTATCTCTGCATATAGTAATCATTGCATTCACATTGCATCTACAAAAACGCGTAGCATTCCCATGAATATGGAGCATTACGCCATGGAAAAAATTCAAACATGCATCAATGCATAAGCCAAGTTTGTATGTGCGTCAAAGGCACAAAGTAATATATTCCCAAAAGAAGTCTCACCTTCTCTCCCCAGTGTGGATTGGATACAAAATCTTTCCTTGTCAAGATCATTGCTTGTTTTGGTTATTTCCCTTTTGCTGAGTTCGATTGTTTAGATAACCCATACTTTGTGTGTGGCAATTCAAGTGATTGTCACTCTTGTAGAATTACACCCCGCCTTTTGGCCTGAGGGAACCATGTAGTTCTTATGTTCCGTAAGTAATGATACCTCCTTCAGGAGAAATTATGAGAATACCAACGCCACTTCCTTCTTTACGCGTTGAACCATCGAAGTACAACTTCCAAGGCTTCAAATCTACATATTGCTGAGGAGTTTCAACCACTGCATGATCCACAATGAAATCTGACACGATTTGTCCTTTCATTGCCTTAAGGGGTTGAAAGATTAGAGAGTACTCAGTAAGGACCAAAGCCCATTTGCCAATTTGACTATGCAATATTGGTTTAGAAAGCATGTGTTTAATGACATCAAAATGAGATGAAACGTAAACATCAACTGGCTTTATATAATACTTGAGTTTAATACAAGAGAAATATAAACAAAAGCAGAGTTTTTCTATTGCGCTATACCTAGTCTCTGCATCATTGAGTACTCTACTTAAGTAATAAATGGCTCTTTCGATGCCATTATCATCCTCTTGAGCTAACATGCTACCTATTGTATTATCTGAAGCTGAAATATACAGGCGCATGTGTTTCTTCCCATTTGGGGGAGATAAAATTGGTGGATGCATCAAGTATTGCTTTATCTTTTCGAAAGCTTCTTGATGTTCGGCACGCCATTCGAACTTTCCTTGCTTTAGTCGAAGTAAAGGAGAAAAAGCTTGCGTGCGTCCACTCAAGTTAGAGATGAATCTTCTCAAGAAGTTTATCTTTCCCAGTAAAGACTGTAATTCTTTCTTCGTGGATGGTGGCTTTGTTTCCATAATAGCCTTTGTTTTATTTTGATTAATTTCTATTCCCTTTTTGTAGACAACGAAGCCCAGGAAATCTCCAGCCTGCACAAAGAAAGCACATTTAAGGGGGTTCATCTTTAAGCCATGTTTTCTCATTCTCTCGAATGATTGGCTCAGATGGTCCAGATGACTGTTATCTGAAACAGATTTCACCACAATGTCATCTATGTAGACTTGCATGAAAGTTTCTATAAAGTCATGGAATATAGAATTCATTGCTCTTTGATAAGTTGCCCCAACATTTTTTAGACCAAAAGGCATTACAACCCATTCGTAGGTGCCTATGGCCCCTGGGCAACGAAAAGCTGTTTTAGACACATCTTCTTCTGCAATGAATATTTGGTTATACCCAGAATATCCATCCAACATACTTAGATATTCGAAACCTGCGGCTGAATCTACTAACATTTCTGCCACAGGCATGGGATATTCATCCTTAGGCGTTGCTGCATTAAGATCACGAAAATCTATGCATACTCTTAATGAACCGTTCTTTTTAATAACCGGCACAATATTAGCAATCCATTCGACATACCTTGTAGTTCTGATGAACTTGCATCGTAGAAGTCTTTCGACCTCTACTTTAATCTTCGAATGAATTTCTGGTGCGAACCTTCTAGGAGTTTGCTTGATGGGCTTTTTTCCTTCCTTTATGGGCAACTTTAATTCGACCAAATCTCGCCCTAAACCAGGCATCTCGTCGTAATCCCATGCAAAGCAGTCTTTGTTCTCCTTCAACAACGTGATGACTTTTGCCTTCAAAATTGACTCTAGTTTTGCACTGATGTATGTTACCCTCCTCTGATCTCCATCTCCGAGATTTACTTCTTCGAGTCGGTCTTGGGCTAACATTTTGATGTTTGCCCCCATTGGGTCTTTCTCGAATCCCAAAGGCTCTTCGTCGTAGATTGCATCCAGCCTTTGACTCATCTCCTCTCCTGAGATTTCTTTGGCTTGAACTGGATCTTCGAGGAACTGGGGGGTAGGATGTATTCCAGAATCCCTCGTTTCTGCTTCACTTTGAACCGTACTGATCGTCATGTGTGATAACTCGTCTTCGAGAGCCGTGTTTCTTTTGTTCTCAGCTATGTAAGCCGAAATCTTTTCGAAAAAAGATGCTTCAGACATGACCAACGTCGTCATCCCAGCCTGTTGGCCGTATTGTTGGTGAATGCTCCAACAGTGAGGTATCTTCTGGACCGTCCATTATCTCTCTATTCCATTGGAATCCATTAGGATGTAAAGACAAATAGTATAAAGCATTTCTGTTTGGAGTGTATATATCTTCAGCAGCATGGCAAGGTCCTATGTTCGCCAAATTCCTGTCGAAACTAGTTTTATTGACCTGGTTGACTTCAGCCATGTAGTAACTTTGATCTCCTTTGATGTTCTCTACTATTCCATCTTCTCTCCAAATGGTTAGTCTTTGATGCATCGTCGAAGGCACAGCCGCCACTCCGTGGATCCACTCTCTTCCAAGCAAAAGATTGTAATCAGCCTTTGCTGGTATCACCATGAACATCGTTGGTCTTGTAACTGAACCCACTGTTAGATTTACTTGAACAACTCCCAAGGTTTGCCCTATTTTGCCTTCATAGTTGGACAGAACCATGTTATGTGGCCTTATATCAGTATCGAACATACCAATTCTCTTCAACATGTATTGGGGCATTAGGTTCACTGCTGCCCCCCATCTACTAAGACTTTGTTAATGCCAACATTCTCAATCTTGGCTCTTATGTAGAGTGGTTTCAAATGATTCCTCATACCTTCATCAGGTCTTTCAAAGAAAGCGTTCTGCTCTTCGACTGCCCCATTGTTCAGCACATAATAACACACAGGTCTGTGTCTTGCCATCTCTTCTTCATCAGCTTCCTCACAATCTTCAACTTCAGTTTCTTGATTAAATTCATGAGGTAGTACTGACACAACATTTCAATTTAAGTTTATCGACGATACTCCATCTGAGTCGAAATCATTTGTCATCCTATCGTCTTCCTTCCAAGGGCTGGAATGCATTTTTTCTTCTTCTTTCTCATTTTCAGAACAAACAGCTTACGCTCCACTGGAGGTTTATTTGTCCTTGCCCCCTGCATTGGGATTTGATTGCTACTTGATTCTCCAGTCTCCCTTGGTTTGTATTCCCTTTGGGTTTTCTTCATTCTCTGGTGCCTTCTCCATTGTGATCTGGACATAGGATTTTTGCCTTTGTAGTTCTCCAACCTGTACATCTCTCGATTGGAAGTCTGGAATTGCTTCCTATATACCATTGCAGTTCTTCCTCCTTAGTCCCAACTTCGCCATTTGTTGGTTTTGGCACCAGCTTGCATCCATCTATCCCTGGGTATGTCGGCAGGAACTTTGAATGTGACCCTTCGAACTCTAGGGTGTGGGCTGTCAGGCCTCCTTGATGGGGTCCTGATATCGAACCCATACAAGTTGGGACGAAGTCCTTGAGTTTCCCGACCCATGTAGAGATACACCCTTTCGAATGATCTTGCTAAAAATTCATCATAAACTGCTCCACACCTAGGGCACAATGCAATCTCAGAGTTATTGTTGTGACATCTGACCAAGAAACCCACCAAGCTTTCTTCATTCCTTGGGTACACCTTGAGCAATAAGTTTCCTCCTCTCCAAGGCTGCTCCATTCTTTCTCGCAGGGCCCTCTCGAAATTGGCTTGAACCCTTCGATTCAGCATAACTGAACATCTTGGGCACATCAGCATTTTTCCACCATTTTTCACATGACAATCCCAGAGATAATCCTTCAAACTGTTCCCTCTTGGTGGGATTTCAATATTTCCTTTCTCCCTTATCAGCCATTTTTCTAGTTCTTCTATTTCAGATAAAGGCCATCACATTGACCATGTTAACAACTGCCGGAGGAGCCTCGGAAATTCGTATCTGCTGAAGCTTCACTGTGAGGTCTTCAGTGGCCTCACTTGTTTTTCCTTTCAGATCTTCAGCCATCTCAGCGTCAAAGGATTCTTCAACATCAGTATTGAAGATCGAATTGGCATTTAGGCTTTTAGTAGCCTGCTTTCCACCTGGATTTATCTCTGATTCAGCAGCATCAATTTCAGATACTTCCACCATGTTGACGTCAAATGGTTCACACAAGTTAGTGTCAGCCACACTCAAAGGATCTGTGTCAACCTTCATATGGTTCTTGGTTTTGTCAGCAAATTTTAGACGTCTATCCTTGATAGCATTCTGAATTAAATCCCTGAAAAGAAAACATTGTGAAGTTTTATGGCCTAAAAAACCGTGATATTTGCAAAAACCTCGCTTCTTCCGTTGTTCTAACGGAGGAACTTTTGAATTGGGAGGTACTATCATCTAGCCATCTTTTACTAATAAATCAAATATTTCGTCACATTTCGTGACATCAAATGTATAAGTTTTCTTAGGAAATCTATCGCTTTTATCATTCTCTACTGGATTTTTTTCCATTAGAAGGGGTGAGCAATTTGCAAGAATAAGGTGGCGCCTCTTTTAACTCAGCAAGATCGATTTCGAACTCTTCCATATTGTATGAATCTTCGAAAGGTTCGCCATCAACGTCGTCTGCTTCGACGTATGCTACTCTCTCCTTCTTATAACTTTTACTTGCTTTGGCCTTTTCTGCTTTTAATCGTTTGACTTGTCGAACCCTGTCTGCCAATTGGGCCATATCTCTTAGGTATTGAGTATCCAGTTTCTTTCGAATTGAATAATCTAGGCCACCTGCAGCCATTTCAACTAACTCATGCTCTGGGACAGTCGTGAAGCATCTTGACTTCAACAAACGGAACCTGTTTAAGTAATCATCTATAGATTCCGTGAACTTCCTCTTGATGCTAGCCAATTCTTTCAGACTTATCTTGGTTTGACACATGTAGAATTGTTCATGGAATAATCTCTCCAAGTGTGCCCATGCATCTATGGAATTTGGGGGCAAAGTAGTGAACCAAACGAAAGCATTTTTTGTTAGCGAACTAGGGAAGTATTTAATCCTTAAATCTTCGTTCCCTGCTAGATCCCCTGCTTCCGTAAGATACCTGGCTATGTGCTCCACGGTAGACTCATTGGTGTCCCCTGAAAATTTAGTAAATTTTGGTACTTTGGTACCCCTTGGCAATTCCGTTTGCATGATATATTCTGCTATTAGGGATGTATAATTTGGGCGTCGAAGCCCGGTATTAAGGCCATTGTTAGCCATTATTCTCTCTATCATGGCAGTGAGATTGTTCTTTGTTGCCAAATTGTCTCTCCTAACCCTATGGACCACTTCGTCAGGATGTTCGTTTCTTCTTACCATCACCAGATTAGGCTGTTGCTGGGCAACTGCCTGCTAGCCAATGTTAGTCGTTTGCCTTCGAGTTTCTAAGTCTATCACTTGGTTTTGCTCGATTGGTGTTGGTCTAGATGGTGGTGTTGTGGCTCGAACTTGTTCTAGAATGGGTTCCCCTTCCTGATAAGTTGATTGGTTGTTCCTTCGTCTATTTTGTGGAACTCCTAAAAAATCTGCCATTCGATTTATTTGAGATGATATTTTTTGGAAAGTTTCCACATTATCCTGGTTAGTCCTAGCAATGTTTGTTGCTAACGGATTTAAGATGGAGCCCAATTCTTTGGCAAGAGTTCCTAACATATCATGATTACTTGCATCCATTTCCTGTCGAAATGCTGCTTGACTACTTGTGGTAAAAGGGGGTACTTGGGCAGAGAAACCAGTTGTCATACCCCAAAATTTGCCCATCATACTTACTCATATTTCACTCCATCTGACTTTCAAATACTCAAAGATACACAAGAAGGAAGCATGCAATCTCTCTCCTAAACAATAGCCTCCAAGTTAGGGTTTTGGTTTTCTCAAAGATAAGTCAACTTCTGATGCCTCAAATGGATCCCATAACCTCTCACATGATTCAAAGTATCCTCATGACAAGTATCAAGCCCCGATTCAAAAGATTGCTCACTCAACGGCCAAAACAATCAACAATCGACTGGTTAACCTAAAAGTCAAACTATGGTCAAATCACAGTCAAAGTTCCTGATTTTTTGTCAACATTCTCATTTTGAAGTGTCATTCATCATTTGATCAAGGGTTGATCATTATTTATCAAGGAAAGCTCCGAAATCATCAAATGTCCAAGTTACTAATTTAGGGTTTTGAACAAAAAGTCAACTAAACTTTGACCAAGCATAACTTTCACATGGAACACCAGAAATTTCCCATCCAAAGCTCAATTGAAGGAAATTGAATTCTCTACAACTTTGTCTCTCACATGCCAAGGCTAAAAATGCACCATTTAAGAGATATGATCCAAAACATTACAAGTCCTTCTAAAAGATCGCAAAAAGTCATTTTTTCTCAAAGCTCATAACTTGGACATGGTAGACTCAATTGAGATGAAACCAAAATGAGCCTTTAGAGGACTCTTTGAGCTTTCTAAAAAGTCCAAGAACACTTTCATATGATCAATATTGAAGGAGATATGAGGTTCAAAAGTTGGTCAAATTTCAAGAAGTGCATGAAACCATAATTGAACAATTTGGTGTTTTTGAGCTAATGGGCTTAGGTTTTGGACTTCAAACATATATATGACCCAAATAAGAACCTATAAAACCATTCTTATATTTTTGGCTTTTTTTTATTTTTATTTATTTGAATTTTATTCATTTAAATGCAAAATAAATTAAGTAAAATACCAAAAATGATTAAATAAATTATGGGGTTTTGTTTTGGATCATATGAAGGCCCAAGAAACACCATGGGGACCAAGGAATTTCGTTCTACATAATTTTGGATTTATTTTATTTTATTTGTTTTGAGTATTATTTGTTTAAAAATCAAAATAAATCAAATAAATACCAAATAAATGCATGGCTTGTGATTGCAATCAAGAGATTCATTCAAATAATAATCTTGAGGGCCAAGGAAAAGAATTGAAGTTGATTGATACACAATTAAACTCAAAATAGCAAGTTTTGAGTCAAAATATTTTCTCTTCCAAATCAAATTTTTTCTTGATCCAATCTTGTTGATTCTTTCCAAATTAAATGACATAATCTTTTCTCTCATATATAGCACAACACATTCAGATGAGGGGACGAAAAAATTAAAAAAAAAAGGAAGAAAGTGGCCAAGAAACAAGGGTTTCAAAGTTGTAAAAAACTCAAAAACTAGGGCAAACAAAGAATCCTTGCAGCAGCCATTATTCACGAGTTTCATGCGCAACATCATCATCCTGAGGATACCTGGAGTTCATACTCATCCTGTGTAAAGCCCAGATCGATCCAAGTCCCCTTCTCCAAGATTACACCGTTTGGTAAATATTTGAACTTCTGGTTTTGTTATTCACGCAATATGAATTAGTTCTATACATACATACATGTTAATAATGATCTTTAGAACTGTTTTGAACCATTACTTTTGAGTTTACACGCAGGAATAGTAAAGTGCCATTGTTAGGGCATAAGGAAAGTTCATCATCGTTTTCATGCCTACGGGAAGTTTTTGATTAAACTAATCGTACCAATCAATTCAGGGGACCTTAATTAGGGTACCTGGGCCTTTTGTTTCGTTGTTACAATCATGTTTTGCAGGTTTCAAATGTTGCAGTAGGAAGTCACGAACATATGGGGAAAACCGCAGCAGAATTCGCAGGTAATTTCCCAGCAGAATTCGCAGGTGTCTTGGATGAAGATGATGAACAGTCCCCATGGACTTGTTGACCGCACGCGAGATCCTTTCATTGGTCGGTCAGATTTTTTAAATTCTCTCCCTTAAATCCATTGGCTGGTCAATGTCAGCACTACCATTCTCCAATTCTGATTTGCCCACACAACCAATTGCGGCCCACGCGCGCTGTTTCTTTTTTGTATCATAAATAATGGTTTTTTTATATATTAATTCATTCGATTGTCAATTAAACAAAGAGTTGATACAGCATGATTGGCAAAAGAAAATACTTTGGTGGACCTTCAAAACCCAGGTTCGATCCCTGGCAAAGGCAAGGATTTTTTAATTTCCTTTTAAACCGAGATATCATAGGATCCAGTGGTCAAACTTCACATGCGAGGGTCATGCACCACCGTCAAACTGACCATCAGATCCCAGCAGAAAAACAATCTAACGCCCAGCAAGGTGCGAGAGTACCATGCACCCTCAAGGATCAACCACATCTGATCCCAGAGCTAAGTCCCTTTATTTTATTTTTTTCTTTTTATCTATTTTCTTTTTATCTATTTTCTTTTTTCTATTTTCTCTTATTATTATTTTAAAAAATTTATTTTTAACATGTGATTTCTTCATTAAATAAATATTTTTCATGACCTTTTAAATTTATTTAATCAAACCTTCTATTTTATTAAATTCTCAAATTATTCATTTTCATGTTTAAACCAATTGTCTTAAACCCGATTTTATTTTAGCATGACAACTAATCACTGTTGTTGGTAGGTGTTATCCACCAACCATATTTTAGCCTTACAAACCCTGTAGATCACAATAAGTTTTCTTTTTAGGGTTTGTAGATCTTTAATCAATTAAGGATTGTAGATCATTTATACACTAAAAACCTCTTCTTGGCGCAAATTTTCAGGGTTATTTCAAGTTCTTCAGCCACGCGCTTCGCTCGACCAAAAGCTAAGTTTTCTAATTTTTGTATATATTTATTTTTTAATCCCTCTTTTATTTATTATCAATGCCTTGTATTTGCCACAAAAAGTTTTCTACCTTTCTCTTCTTCATTCTTCAGGGTTAGCCAAAATCCTCCGACTACGCACCATCAGAGCTAAGTTTCCAATCCTTATTGTATTTTATATAAATATTATTTTACTTTTTGCCTTTTGCCCAAAATAGGGTTTGCCTCGAATAGTCAATAAACTCACTCTTATTTATTTTCCTTTTAATTTGTAGAGTTGATCAAGGGTTCGAGGAAGATCAAGGCTCAACATAATTATTCATCCTTCTTATTCCTTATTCTTTCTGTCTTTTAATTTCCCCCATCCCCGCAGGTGTTTATTGTAATAGCGTAGGATTTTTATTTTCCTGCCTTTAATTTCCGTATGATTTTAACTGCGTGGTTAGTAATCTTAGGGAGTGCAAGCCTTTAACAGAATTAGATAACTAATTATAAGATAAATAACTGAATTGAACCACATGATTGTTGCACCCACACACCTTTAGGGTAACCTCTCTTGGTGCCTGTTGCCTTATTATATTGTTGCCTTGTTGCCTCTAAGTATACTAAATAGTCAAGTCCCTCGATTCCGAGGATACCTAAAGCAAATGTTGCCCTCAGTTCATTCATCATAAATTTTGTCCCTCGATGTTGCCTCGGTAAATGATGATTTGTCCCCATTGCTAAGGTATCCTCGTCTGTTGCCTAAAGGTTAAAATGACTATTTTATCCTTCCCTTAGACTACCTGCCCTCTTTGTGGCATGGGACAGTCTTATGGCGAACGATTTCTCGATGACCCTTCACATCCAATTGAAAGACTTCCCGCCCTCTCGTGGTATGGATAGATCCTTTCGCCTGAAAAGCTAAAAGAACGTTTTTTTTTCTAAACTTAGGGTAAGTAGCTTTTAATTGCTTGCTCAATTCAAATTCAAACTCTTTTTCCACTAATTTTCAAATACTTTTTAACAAGGCTACCCTTATTTACAAGCTAAAGTCCTTAACGAAATCTTTTTACTATTCACACACTACTCTTTTCAAATAATTCAAACATTTTCAAAACAAAGTGAGCTAAGCAATTAAGAGCCCATGGATAACCATGGATGCAAAGGGTGCTTTACACCTTCCCTTTGTATAACTTACCCCCCGAACTCAAAATCTTTTCAAAAGGTCTTCTTCTGTTCTTTTAGCCTTTCTATAATTGGATAAAATAAAAGTCGGTGGCGACTCTTGCTATCCGCACATTTCGATGAAGTCAGTTCACCGTATTACACCAGTATTCTGTGCGCTTCGACCTATCGAACTGACATTCAGCGAAAATGCCGTCGGGTTAGTTGTACTGTATGTAGGCCCTAGTCCTCGTAATCCTGTCATATATGAATATGGCATTCCATATGGATTGTTTGGTCTCCAACCTTCGAAAGTCGATGATGGTCCTGGGGAAAATAACTGACTTGCAGCGTTTGTCGAGAAGGGTGGTGTCTCGCTTGCGTTGATGAATGGAGGCGCGGTGGTCGAACTCAAAACTGGTATAGTCCCTGTTGTCCCTGTAGTATTTTCGGGTGCCGTCTGGGAACTACCTATGGGTTCAGATCCTGTCGAAACTGGTATAGCCTGCACCTCTTGAGTAGAAGTCGAAACGTGCGTAGAATTTGTCGCTACTGTTCCTGACCCTTGTGGGGGATCTTGATTTCCCCCTCCACTGGCCACATTGACCATTTTCTTGTTGTACCTTCGTTTAGGAATCGGTTGTGCACTGTTGGTTAATTTACCGTTCCTAAGGTTCATACAAGGTCTTGATATTTTATAGACAAAACAAAACAATCAATTAAAACAATCTGTTTGACATTGTCCCACCGGGTGTGCCAAGTTGTTTACGATGATTTCCGGTAAACAACCGCTAGTCTTCCAAACTATAATAAATATGATTTGGTTACTCGCAAGATCGACTAGATTGATCCTAGGACATAGTCAAAAAGGTTGTTATTCATGATAGTTCGAATTATGTCTATGGTTGGCTTGTCTCGAAATAAGAAATACTTAATCAAAGAAATAAAGATTAACAATCATCTTGTTATACACGTAAATATAACATCAGCGAAGGTTAAGATAAAGATAAAATATAAAACAAAACTATAAAGTGCAAGAATCTTAAAGTATAGAAACGTAAATGCTTCGAAACTAAGTAGAATGAAGATAAAGAGTGCAGGAATGTAAATGACAGAAAGTAAACAAAATGAAATAATATCAAAAAGATACTTGAATAAAGAAAGTTACAAATGTATTTAAGATGGTGTTGGTTTCATACGTACATTTCTCAGCGAAACTCGTTCTCTTAACACTTGATACTTGAGCAATATGTGAGTGATTTGTACAAAATGAACACCCGGAATCCTAATACTAAGACCATTATTTATACTAATTTCGACCCTAACGGTCCTACACTAATTCGATGCCACGTTACTCACGAGAATCCTTGGGATGCCATCTGTCTTTGTGCAGTTATATAAACTACTTCGAAATTCAAATCCTCCCGCCTGAATCCTCTTTCGACGCGTGGCAACGTAATCAGAATCGAGAATGCCACGAAAATACGCTAAGCTTCAGTACTTTATATATTTCGTAAAAACGTTTAAGTCCCAAAAGATGATTCTTTTCGAATTTAGCTTCAGTGCTAACTGTCTCCATCCTAACTTAAACCATCATTCTCGAACATGGCCATTAGTAGCCATTTTTTATCTCAAAAGATGGTCATCAGTAACCATCTTCCTTCGAATTTCAAACCTTCGAAGGATATTCTTCCCAAACGAAATCTTCAGCTAACAGAAACATAGGCGTGGCTTTGTCTCCTTTGTGGATTCGGGAGCGGTGAACTAAAGGTTCATATTTTGAGGGCTTTGATCTTGTCTGGATCGGAAGCATGGCTCTAGTTTATAATCGGGAGCGATGAGCTTGATACTCACATGGTACCACATGCATTGAGTCACATTAATTGCATTCGAGTCACATTATGTGTTATGTGGTTATTTGAATTGATGTGAATTGCTTTGTGATAATTGGAAATTGTGCTTTGAGCAATAATTGTGGAACTTATTCAAATTATGAAGTGTGTGGAAATGATAATGCTATTGTATGTTATGTTGATTGTATATATATTATGTATTTATTATGATGTGAATTCCCACTCTTCTGTTTGAATGATGTTCATTGTGACATCGTTCAGGTTCCGATGAGTAGTGAGCTTGTCTGAGGATTTAGCCGAGGAGCTTTTGATTTATCGTTTTGATTAGGTAGTGAGTCAAATGCTCAGATCATGTAACACTTGGGGGTTTATTTGAACTCATGTTTTAATAATTGGATATTGTTATTTTTGTGGTATTTGATATGATATTTTGGATTCATGAAGTTGAAGGCTATGATGCCTAGCTTTCGAATTCATATGACATGTGTGTGTGTGTGTGTGTATATATGAGTTGATTATGTTATATGATTTGGTAGATGGATACAGTATGCGATATATTCATTGAAATTGCTTGAGATTTATTATTCCACGTGCGATATGCATAATGTATGAAAGCATGAAGTTTCAAATTGTGTTATCAGGTGATCATTGCATGTTTGTACTTTGTTTTGGGTTTTCATTGTGGTGAAAACAACATGTGACGCCCTTTATATTTTATGCATGTTAATACTCTGTGAATGTTTAATTATAATTTGGGGTTTAGAAAAGGGGTGTTACATCTCGCGCTACTCCTTTGCAAGAAGCCAACGTTCTTCAAAGCTTTAACTCGGTCGAATCCAAATTGAAAATTGTTGTCACCCGATAATACCCATTGATCCATCGTCTCACGCTACTCCTTTGCAAGACACCATCGTTCTTCATAGCTTTCACTCGCCTGAATCCAATTGCGAATTTTCGTTACCCAAGATTTACCAAATTGATTCATCGTCTCACGTTACTCCTTAGCAAGATACCACCGATCTTCAAAACTTTCACTCGATCAAATCCAATTTGCATAATCCAGTCCAAAACCTTCAAATCCCAATGATCTTGAAGGAAAACCCCAACTTGGTTTTTTTATTATCAAAACCCCCAAATAAATAATATGATCTTGGAGGACAAACCTCTTAGGTTTTTCCGGATGAAACCCCCATATATTCTCAACCCAATATACCGGTACACCGACCTAAATTGGACGATATCAACACAAATCTAGATGACACCCAAGCAAAAAATGATAATGTGTAGTTTGCTTATTTGTATGCGTAGATGAGAGGTTGAAGATGAAGAGCAATTTTTGCATGTGGTTATAGTTTCATGAAGTTTGTAATTATGCATGTATGAAGTATTTATAGTAGTATAGGTTGGAGGCAAAAAGAATGCTTAGAAATTGAAAAAGAATGCAATTTTTCAGAAACATTTTAGCATGTGTCGACATATATAAATGTAGGGGTGACAAAACAGGTCGTGGCCCGCCAGGCCAGTCCGTGCACCCGCCAAAAAATGGCGGGTTGGGTTGGGATTTTAGGTCCGCCGCTCGCCAAAGCCCGCCTCGTCAAAACCCGCCGCCCGCCATAACCCTCCCCGCTAATGCCCGCCACCCGCCGCCCGCCAAAGCCTGCCTCTCCTCCAAAATTCCCTCTTTTTTAGTTAATTCTAGTAATTTCAATTCTTGATGGTTTATTTTCTATATTTATTTGTAAATATATGTAATATTTTTTTAATTAAAATTTGTTAAAAAGTTGCTTTTATAAAAAATTGTTTTAAAAAATAAGTGAAAATTTAATTAAAAGGTAAAAACAACTATTAATATATTAAAAAATAAAAAAAATATAAATAAAAATAGGCGGGCAAGTTCGCCGCCCGCCAACCCGCCATCTTGGCGGGGCGAGCATGATTTTTATGCCCATTTCACTTGGCAGGCTTAAGGCGGGGGGGTGGGGTGGCGGGGGGGGGGGGGCTACCCGTTTTGCCACCCCTATAAATGCATGTGTCGACCTGTATTAGGTCATGTGTCGACACATTCAAACAGAAGTTACAGACTTCAAAACTGCAGCACATGTGTCGACCTGAAAATCATATGTGTCGACACATGAGAGTAATTTTGACATCATGTGTAGACCTAAAAAGGTTCATGTGTCGACGCATGCAAACAAAAGCTATATGCTTTATTCTTAAGGTACATGTGTCGACCTATACACTGCATGTGTCGACACATACACTTGTATTTTGAGTAAAAGTTTATTTTTAAAGCTTGCAGCTGATATTTAATGCCATGTAACTGATTTTTGATGCATGATACCTTTTTCAAACATATTCTAAGTGCATTTTAAGATCCTAATGCAAAGGTACACAATGATTCAAAGATACAATCCAATATACATAAGTGCTTAAGTTTTAACATCATGCAAAATACCTAATGGGCAAGTGCCCTTAACGCGAGAACAAACAACAAGATCGGTGAGATTATGAACGTTGATATATAGTTCCACTTGTAACACCCCTTTTCTAACCCCAAATTATAACATACAATTCACAGAGTAAGCATGCATAAAGTAGAAACGGCCCCACATGTTGATTTCCACAAAATAAAAATCCCAAAATAACATACAACATTCATAATATGCAAAGATCATATTGTAACACAATAATGTAAATCTCATGCTTCCATACATTATGCATAAACGCTTGTGGAAAACAAAATAATTTCTATCACAAAAATTCAATGAATATGTCTCATACCATATTCATCTATCAATTCGAAATAACATCAATATCCATGCTACTTAAATTCATAAATCTAGGCTACAAGGCCTTTAAAACAACATATCCAAATGTTAACATTTACATCCAAAATATTCAACAAAACATAAAGATAGCAATGTTAAAAATATAAGCATAAGTCAACGAAATTCCCCCCAAGTGTTACATGACCAGAGCATATGACTCGCTACCTAATCAAATAACAAAACTCAAAGCTCTTCGGCTAAGCCACGAACAAGCAACTACTCGTCGGAACCTGCACGTTACCAACAAAGGGTAACATTCAAACCGAAGGGTGAGAATTCAAATTATTATAGAAAACATAATAATGGGAAATACAAAACATAAACAAGCATACATTTCATAATTCATCACTCTTCTCAAAATAGACAATTCATATACCATATATCAATCATCATGCAAAGCAATCTCATAGATACAAAAACAATCACATAGCACACATTGTGACTCGAATGTATAAATGTGATTCAATGCATGTGGTACCATGTGAACCCAAAGTTTCACCGCTTTCCGATTCAATATCTAGAATCCAAGCCACGTTTCCGATCTGGACAAGATCAAAGCCAATACGCCTATCTCCAATTAAGGATCACGTCTTCTACGCCTATTTCCATTCAAGGATCAACATATCTTACCATGTGAACCCAAGTTTCACCGCTTCCACCATAAAGCCGACCATGCTATGAATGTATGTACAAATACCAATATTATATGCAATTAAGATTATCTCATCAATCTTAACTTACCGCATACCACAATAATCCAACTCTATGAATTATCCGCCAATTGTACACAATATTCACAACACAATTAACAATTACAACAAAGTACTACTACCATCATATATCCAATCACAATTATCATGAATATATTACCACACATCATACCAACAATTGTTATTCGCCACATACCAAAACATAACGCACACAAGACAATTACATGTTATTTCACATAAAAACATCATAATTAATCAATCAAGTGCTAATCAATTCTATTCTATCATATAGAACATCACAATAGCTTCCTAACGCTTCAAACGATGCATAAAAAGGAGTTACGAGTCAAAAGATACAACATTTCAAAGTTTGGAAGAAGTTTTACAAAACAGGGTCCGCTTAGCGACCTTCCAGCGGGCTTATGGAAATGCAATTTCAATAACCCAACTTGAAGCGGGCTTATACAGACTAAAAACAGAAACTTTCAATTTTCGCAGCTCCGCTTAGCGGGCCTGCGCATTTTTCAAATTTTCACTCAGCATCTGCTTAGCGAGCTAGGGACCGCTTAGCGGACATGCGATTTTGCAGAAAAAAAGCCAGAAAACTCATAACTGCGAAAATCACATCCCACTATTCAAAAATACTTCTAGTCACAAATAAACAGCAAAAGCAATTAATAGTCATCATCATTTAACAACATCCATTATCAAAATCATGTTTAATCATATAAATCCATAGAAATAGCATAAAGCCTAACTTTTCTATGTTTTCATGAAATTTCAAAGATGAAGAGAATCTATAGCAACTTGAATTCTAACTCTTACCTTTAGTTCAAATCCACCCTCTTGATGAAAATCTACAAATCCCTCTTTTGCTCTTCTCTTGCCTCTTTCTCTTTTTTCTATCTTTTCTCTTTTCTAAATCTAGGTTATCTCACAATTTTCTCTATTAGCTCTTAGTTGTTATTGGGCTTAACCCATCCAACTATCCTTTCTAATTCATTTAGGCCCATTAACTAACTTACTATATTTCTACCAACTACTAATTAACTAAATTAACACATTATCACATAATTAAATAATTATCACTCAAACAATAACTAAATAAATCAAACAAACATCAAAACATCAAATAATCCTAATTAAATAAATATCTAATAAAAATAGGATGTTACACCACTTACTGACGCTAGAGATGAAAATTCTTTTCATCCAACTTTTGCGCGATTTTGAGCGAAAAATGTAATGACAGGAATCATCGGCCGCTAACGTTGTCGTCGACGTCATAGCAAGGGAAACATGATTGGAGGAAGGAGACGAGACATGTGGAGTAATCTGTGACATGGTTCGACTCAACAATCTGATACCATATTAGATTGTAGTGTGGAGGTTTTCATTTATGTTATAACAAAGTTTCATTAATATTGAATGTAAGTTACAAATACACACTTATTACCTTATATAGAGCAACCTAGGAAACCTAGTATAACAGGTTAAACCTTTCCTAAACTGACAATTGTCAGTCTTAGTAATTACAATAGATGTGAAAATGTTAGCTATGCTATCTTTACATCCAATAAACATAGCCTTAGGCTTTGCTAACGAGTTATTTTAAATGGTTTTGAAGAAAAAAATTAAGTGATCAGGGGTATGTTTTGATTAATGGAACATAACAGAGCGGAACGAAATTGAACATAACGAAATTGAACATAACGAAATTGAATGATGCAGAGCAGAATGAGATGGAATAAAGATCTCACTCTATTGTTAGACTATTTTATTAAAAATATCTCATTTCATTGCATATAATCGGATAAATAAAAAATGAAGGATGAAAAAGAATGAGATAAAATAGATTACATCATGTTTCATTCTATTTCATTCATTATTTACAAATCTAATCCATAAAATCTCATTATTTACCATTTAATTTCACTATACTCCACCAACTTTCATCAATCCAAATATATCCTAAAAATCAGTTTGATTTAGCGTTGGATTTTATGGAAGCTAATGTTTGTAGCTTCACCATTTTCACCATAAAGACACATAAATTGCTAAAACTTACAACTAACTATAAGTCTATATTTTGATATATATATTTGATTTTTTTAAAAGAACATAATAAACGACAATACAATACTTCAAACACAATTAATCATTGTCAATTTGTCAGTGTCACTACCCACACACATGAATAAAAAAAATTATCATCATTTCTAATTCATACTAAATTTAATTTTTTGATGCACTTATTCATAATAACTGAAAAGTCCAATTACATTCACATAAAAAAAAGAGTAACTGAACTCTAACCAAATAATCAAACATAATTACCCCGAACCTAAACGGTGCGTTTAAGTTCACGAATTAAGAAATCAATCTTCACTGTACACAGAGAGAGTGTAAGAGTTTCCAGCACAGATTCAGATCGAGATTGAAGTGAATTGGTTGATCGTACTTGGTGGTTGCATCACGCAACTCCACTTCTTACAATCAATCCTCTTTGCTTCAATTCAAATCAGGTATTCATTCTCGATCCTTCAAATTTTCCATTTTCCATTTCTCAAATCCTCGATCAATTCGCAAAAACTCTTAAACCCTAGCCACTGATTTCGAGTTTTGCAGGTTTTGAAAATCTTACAAACATGAATTTCTTGATGCGTTCCGCAACACACGTACATTCAGATAAAGATAAAGATAAAGCTAAACCTTCATCGATTCCGGAGCCTCGTGTTGATGCGCTTCCTCCTCCTTCTCCTCCTCCTCGGCCTGTTCATGGCTCTCACTCTTTGGAGAGTTTGTTGTCGGAGAATCCGTATGCGAGGTATGGTACGACGGTGGAGCAGTTTGAGGGAGAGATGGATGGGGAGAATGGAGTTTGTGATTTGAAAAATGAGGCGAGTTTGTTGGCTAAGCATTTGGATGTGGCGGAAGAAGAAGGATGGATTGCTATTCCTTATAGTATGTGTTACTGTTTGATTGATTACTCACTAAACACAATTAGTGTATTGGTGTTATGTTATTGATTTGATCCTTTGAATAGTGTATGTTAAACTTGTTAGAATAATTGATATGTTGTTATATGTGTTATGTTTTGGTGTGCTGTATTCTATAAAGAGGAGAGATCTTGTATTGGGATGAAACAGTTGGTTAATTTTAGTTTGGTTAGAATTAGAAAGGTGGAACCAGAGCCGTCTCAAACTTTTGAGAGACCCTGTATAAGAAGCTGAAGTTAACTTCAGTTAGTCATGAATTTTTTTAAGGGGTCCTATTTAACAGTAAATTAACTGGGGAATATATGTGTATGGAGGTCTTTTTTTCTATAGCTTAATCATGAAAAGTGTGAAGCCTTGTGTTGTAGGGCCACCTTGCGCACCTTCAAAGACAGCCTTGGGTGGAACCAACTGAGTTGAGGATTGTTGTTATCATTTTGTTCTGTTTTCTTCACTTGACAATACCCAGGGTTGACATTTTCGAGTTTGACTAAGCTTTACGAATGTTTTTTATTATTTATTTGTGTTTTAGAGGGATTTGGATTCTTTGTAGTCGTGCATTCACGAAGTTGGTTATCGGTTGTTAGATTAAGATTAGACTGATCATATTTCGAGATTTATTTAAATTTTGATTTGGTGATGTTAGAATATGAGCTGTTTGATTTTCATCTAATGGTGGGTCAAGATCCCTTGACTGCGTGATTGTATGATTTCTCTGACTACGCGGAATCTGGGTTCGTTTTAGAGATAGAACGTTATAGAATACAAGATTAAAACGAGGTGCATAACATTTTCATCATTTTAATCATTCTAATGTGGGTGGTAGTACTGAGGAGGACTGAACAAAACTGTTTAATTCAGTTATGATTGTTTGTCAAATTCTACTTCAGTGGCAACTGAGTTTCGAATGAGTGAAATTATGAGGACAAGATGATTTTGATTGGCATTCATTTTAGAAGGGTAGTGTTTATAATTTGAAGTTAGGGGAATATTTTTTATTGTCTTTACTTTTAGATTGTCTGTTCAGTTTGTCCTAACTTGATATGTTTCTTTCCATCTTTTAACAGAAGAGCTTCCTGAAGACTGGAATCACGTATCAGATATCCAATCCCTGCGTACTCTAGACCGTTCCTTTCTCTTTCCTGGTAAGACTCTTTTCTTCTTTGGAGCACAATTCTCTGTGTAAAATATGTTTATTGATCTGTCAGCTCGTACAGAAAGTTACATGGACCTAATTTATACTTATAACTCAGGTGAACAAGTTCATATTGTGGCATGCTTGTCTGCATGTAAGCAAGACACAGAGATTATCACCCCCTTTAAAGTTGCTGCCGCGATGAGTAAGAATGGCATAGGTCACAGCCCTAACAAAGAAAACGGGAACATCGAGCACAGAAATAATTCAGTTGCTGGAGAAGAGCAACTTAGTTCTAGTGGTCAAGATGAGAACAAGGAAAACCTGCCAAAGGCAAAGGCTGATCACCCATCAGATGTTTCTTCTGGTGAATCCCTTCTAAGAATGGAGGTTCATAAAAGACAGACTGCATCGTTGTTGGACAAATTCAAGAGTTCACACTTTTTTGTGAGGATTTGTGAGTCTGATGAGCCACTTTGGTCTAGACACGGTTCTTCCAAAAAATCCATCTTCTCTGAAACAAATGGCCAAAAGATCTCATCAATTGAAGTGAAAGAAACTGTAAAACATGAGTCTTCTATTAGTGCAGTTATTGATAGGGCAAATTTTGATGCAACTATTTCTGGTGGAGTGGCGAGGAATTCTGTGAAGTGTTGTGCCCTACCTAATGGAGACATAGTGGTATGTGCCATAATGTTGATTATTTTCTGGTTCAATTTGGGATTCTCCTCTTATTCCCTTTTGATCACTAAAAGTTTTCATTTTCCTAACATGCACACTTACTAGCAGCTTGATCGTCTTTTACTTAAAATATAAAATCATTTGTAACTTCTAAACGGTATCTGTATGTGCGTACATGCACCAATGCCTTGTGTATATTAAGCTATAAGTAACTCTTAGATGCAAAACATGGAATCCAGTTCATTTGTCTATCCTGATTGTAAAAGGCATAAATGAGGTTGTGCTATGAGTTGTTGCATACTCAGCTCTGTTTTGTCTTGTAACTGCATTATCAACATTTAAAATCCATATATTGCTCTATGGAATTCGGAGCGAACAATTTCTATATGCTACTTGGGCTGTTAAGGAGTATATTAACTTATGTAACTATCATTGTTAATTACTACCTCCGTTCCTTTTTATAAGAGAAAATGCACTTTTTAGATTCATTGAATAATCAATGTATCTAGTCTATAAAGAGACCAAATACATTAGTTATTCAATGAACCTAAAAAATGACTTGTCTCTTATAAAAAGGAACGGAGGTAGTATTAATGAAATTTCTAGGACATACATTTTGTGTTGGGAAATTGTTGCACTAATCTAGTTGGCTTCTTCTCTTAAATGAACACGAGCATTTATCAAGTTTTGAATATATTTCATGGGCGTTTTCCATGTTTGTTTAATACTTCGAAAGATCTTGGTGAAGTATTCCTGTGAAACTCATGTGGATCATTAAATGCATTTTTTATAACTTTTGTGGCATATTTTGTTTTCAATACACAAAATCCTCCTAAATATGCATGAATAATCTCATTTGCTCAGATTACTGATCTGATTCTATTTTCCTGTTTGGAAGGATCCAGGTTCTTTTACAGGTGAATGTTGGTGTTAATTTTCTTAGAGACCCTTGTATAGAAATTCTTCAATATGAAAAATATGAAGGGAAAATATTGTCTTCTGAGAGCCAGGGCAATTCACTTTATACAAATCAGGATCCATGTGGAGACCTATTGAAATGGATACTTCCATTAGATAACAATCTTCCCTCTGGGTCTCGCCCATTATCTCCCTCTCCTTTGCCTACAAACTCCGGAACCAGTAGCACCTCTCAGAAGTACAATTCTTCACCCTCATCTGGCCCTCAGATATTCTCTTTTGGAAGCCATTTTAGAAGTTACTCCATGTCATCATTACCCCAAAATACTATTCCGCCGCCTGGTCCTTTGAAAGCAGCTAGTTCTAAGCCAGATTTTGACATTGATGAGTGGGACCAGATCTCATCTCAGAAGTTTTTAAGGAAAAAAAATGAGGCTGAAGAACTTTTATCTTTTCGAGGTGTCTCATTGGAGCGAGAAAGATTTTCTGTTTGTTGTGGATTGCAAGGTATCTATACCCCAGGAAGAAGGTGGAGAAGGAAACTTGAAATAATACAACCTGTAGAGATTCATTCTTTTGCTGCTGACTGCAATTCAGAAGATCTTCTGTGCGTTCAAATAAAGGTTTGAACTTTCATACCTTTTTTTTTGGGTGTGTGGGTGGGGGAAAGGCCATTTATACTATCAACTGTTGCCGGCTTCTGTTTTTTATTAATATTTTTTAAGTTGTTCTTCAGAATATTGCTCCTGTACATGCTCCGGATATTGTCATATTTATTGATGCCATTACAATTATATTTGAAGAAGCAACAAAAGCTGGACCACCGTCATCATTACCATTTGCATGTATTGAAGCTGGAAACGACCATTCTTTACCAAATTTATCCCTCAGGTTGTTATTCTTATTATTTTTCTTAATGTTGTCTGTATTGTTCAATATCTGATATCATGCTGCGCACCCTTCGTTAATTAGTTCTATATATTCTCTTATTGAGTAATCCTAACCCTGCCAAAGAGGGGGAAATTGTTTCAAGATGCTATGTAATCTATCCCCTTGCCCTCCTGCAAATTTGGGAGGAATAATTATTCTAACTTTTCGCAAAGTAAGGGAGGAGGGTCCAGTTCTTCTAATGTATATGAATCAATTCCCCCTCTTCTTTTGGTAAGAGTTGTTCCTTCCTATAGCTTCTTCCACTGTTACCCCAATCCAAACATTAGCTTTACTAAAAAAGCTTTCCCAACTTTGCGCTGCTGTTATTGTTCCAGGGATTTAGCTGATAGGATGCAAGAGTAATTTAAATTAATATATTAAGATGAACTGTGGTTTGAATTTATTAAGAGAATCTGTTGGACAGGTATCATTTCATGTAATTGACGCACGCCTCTTCCGGCTAGAGGCAAGTAAGTGGCTTTGAGGGTGAGTTTTTGTGTTTAGACAATTTTGTAAAAAAAAAACTTTTTTTTCTTCGAAAAAATTGTGGAAAACATTTGAAAAAAAGGTATACTTTTTTTTATAAGATAAAAGAAGAAGAATGTAGGTATGAATAGGAATTGATTTTTGTTTTTGAAAACTACCAGCATCTAATGGACTTTTATTAGTAACATGATATCAATTAGAAAAAGGAGAATAAGATATGGTTGACCAGGCAAACGAAATTTACAGAAATATTTTACTAGTATGAATTTATGCTGCTGTTCAGGCATTAGGATAAGGAAGACTAAATTCAGTTTTAAGTATTAAACTAGATTCATGGAGCTAGATAAGTTAGAGATGGGGCATGCAAGGTCATGAATTTTATTAGAATGTAATTTCCTGTTTATCTACTTTAATTAGTTAGTGTCTTACAACAGCTACAATTCTCTCTAATGAGAGCTGTAACTCATAACATCTTAGTTCAGTTGGTATTCCTACTGTACCATATTTATAATTGTTTGTATGAACAAATGTATAAACATGGTCAAGGTTTAAGTGGAGTGGGGTGTAAAGATAGAAGGGTAGAATAATGTGGAGTAAGTATTCGAGGAAGTTAGCTAAAGGATGAACAATTAGAGAAATAGGGAAAATAGAAAGGTTTCATTAAGAGAATTTTATAGTTTGTGTTTAAGGGGAAACCCTTTGTGAAGGGGCAATCCTTAGAAGCGTATGACTTTTGCCTAACCAGAAGTAATACAGAGTATATGGAATGTAAGTTTAGCAAAAGGAGTGGTGTTTCTAACCTAGAGGTCAAAGTTGAAGATCATATCATACCGCGGGTTACATGGTTTAAATATCTTGTATCCATAGTACAAAATGATGGAGAAATAGACGGAGACGTAAACCATCAAATTAAAGCTGGTTGATTGAAATTGAGGAGGACCTCAAGTGTTTTATATGACAATAAAGTACCACTCAAATTGAAGGAAATATTCTATCAGATAGATGTAAGACTAGCAATATTGTACGTGGTGGAATACTGGGCGGTAAAGAACCAATACAAAAATAAAATAAGTGTAGCAAAGATAAGGATGTTGAGATGGATGTGTGGTATGATTAGACGAGATAAAACTAGAAATAAAAATGTCAGAGAGAATGTTGGGATAACACCCAAGTAGAAAAGATGGTGGAAAATAGACTTGGTGGGTTGGATGTGGGTTTACCCATAACCCAATTATTTTGAATGGATTTTCATTTTTGAAAACCGTATTCACCCAATAACCCAACCCTGGGTCGATTTGGGTGGGTTTTAATGGGTTTATTGGGTTTATCCAACCCATGCGCACCCCTAGACTTGGGTGGTTTGGACATGTAGAGAGAAAACCTATGGACTCTGAAGTAAGAAAAGTAGATCATATGGAGGGTAATTAAACGACTAGACGTAGAGGAAGACCTAGAAAAACGGTAAGAGAAACTTATTAGGAAAAGATCTTGAGTTTGACGAGTTGGATAGAAACATGGTTTTTGATATAACATTATGGTGTAATTTGATCCATGTAGCAGATCCCACTTAGTGGGATAGAACTTGGTTGTTTTTAGTTGTAATGTTCTATCATATCATATGTTCAACCATAACATGTTCAACCAGATCTCAATAACTTCCAATAACACATGTTCAACAAGATCTAAATAACTTCCAATATCATATGTCATGAAACATCACTCTATCAAACTATTGATCTCTAAGTCTTTCATAGTAGTTTTTCCTAGATTTTTTATTCATCTACCTCCAGCGACTATAATGAGTGGGTTGTGTAGGGCAGTCAACAAATTAGTTGGCGGTGAATGCAAAACTTAGTTGAATATCTATGGCATAATAAGGCATAAAATAATCCAAAAAATTTCCTTGGAGAATACCATGTTTATTTTTGTTTATGGACCAAGAATATTTTCCACTCATAATTTGGGAAAAAAATGTGTATCACATACACATGGCTATGTAAAGTCGGAAAGAATTGTTCCGAATGAATTGTTTATTTCTGCTGAATATGGCTCATATAAATAGTGTTTACAGTATAACAACTTTACATAAATAGATTCATAAAATTAGCAACAACTTAATTAGCTTGATACTATCTAATTAAAATAATTAAATCTAATAACTACCGGAATAAAATAATTAATTAGCAATCCTAATAATATCTTCGACACTATGTATCTTGGGGTTGGATCAATCTGGTTAGCTTGGGGTTGGATGAAGAGGATGTGAAATTCAGAATTTGGTTTATGCAGTTAACTCTACTATTCTTCATCTTATTAGAAGTTTCTAATTACAGGAGAGGTGAGGAGCACTCTTTCATCCTTAAACCTGCAACATCTGTTTGTAATCATCTAAAGGTTCTGGATGAAAGTCCCCACTTTTCAAAGTTGCAATCTGGAAGCTCGGCATCAAAATCAAGTCTTTCTTCCAATAGTCTTGACAGAAGTAAGATTTCTTCTATTGACGATCAGTATGCAGTTATGGTGTCATGTCGATGCAATTATACAAGTAAGCCTTTGGCCCCCTTTGATTTGTTCGGTTATACCATATAAAGGTGCTAACTAGTGTTCTTTTCCCTCCGTTTGTTCTTAATAAAGCATCAAAATTATTTTTTAAACAACCAACCAGTTGGCGTCCACGTATGCCGAGGGATATTATGATTTCTGTTGCATCTGAGATATCAGGAGAGTCTCCAGGACCTTATGAAAGAAATTCCCAACTTGATGTGCAGGTTAATATATGTTTTATGTTTTGACTATCTTGAGTTGGGATCTTGCATTAATGCTCATATTTTGTTTGCTATGATTATTCTCCTAAAATTACAATTAGATTAATCTAAATGCCATTTCTTTGTCAGGTTTTAACTCTTCAAGCTTCGAATTTGACATCTGAGGATCTAACATTGACAGTGCTTGCTCCAGCATCTTTTATTTCACCCCCTTCAGTGGTTTCACTGAGTTCACCAGCCACTCCATCGAGTCCTTTTATTGGTTTCACAGAATTTTTGGGAAGGATAAGTGACGATGGCAGACCTCAAACAGTTTCTAAGAATGATGATGTCATCCCTAATTCTGGTGTGAGTTGTACACATCTGTGGCTCCAGAGTAGAGTTCCACTGGGGTAATATATTATGTTTTGTTTTTATTTGTGGTTTTGTTTTAAGTTTAAATGGGTACTGATCAATTTAAAACCGTGTATTCTCCACATCAGATGTATCCCATCTCAATCCACATCCACTATTAAGCTTGAGCTACTCCCATTGACTGATGGCACAATCACGCTCGACTCTTTGCAAATTGATGTCAAAGAAAAAGGTATGGATCGACACACATTTGGATGATGCCATTTATTGTTAGTAAAGTAGATGTTTGGGAAATTGTACCTAGTGAGGTGTTGGTCCCTGAATTATGCAATGCAATGTATTATGGTGGACACAATCACCCTTGATGCAGCTGAACCTGTATCAAAATAATTTACTTTTGCTTTGCCCATTTTATTTAGTGCCCCATGACTTGAATTTTTTTCCAGATATCTCAAGATATTAAAAACTGCATCCTTATGTGACCTTCGGGCGGATGAAATGAATTAATTGATGACACTTCCTGGGTAGAAAATGTTTGGACATATAAATTAGATAGTTAAATCACCAATACTATTTAAACTCACGGGGATTTCTCAATCAGATTATAACTGCCATCATCTGGAGCATGTTTAAGATTTTGAGCGTCATTTGGGTCCATCCTCTGTTATTTATTCTGCATTGTAATTTGTTTCCTGTTTTCTATAGTTGTTTACTTATTTCCATGTGCAAACTGCCAAGCATACATTCTTACGTATATATCTCTCAAATATTTTTACCATGTTTGGCTTAACATACATTCTGGTTTTGAATAGGTGTTACCTACATCCCTGAGCGCACACTAAAGATAAATGCAACATCTAGCATTTCTAAGGGGATTATTTAGTACAGACAAGTCGGTTGAATTTCATTGAACATGTCATCTGGCGCTGTAGAGGTAAAATGGGATGATTTGTTTGCTTGCATTTTAGAACTGCACTTGTGACTTGCAACTTGCTCCCAGTGGCACGAAAGTATCTTCCCTTACTAGAGCGTTCTGATGGAGTTGGTGTGATTTGTTTGCTTGCGTTTTAGAACTGCAGTTGGGACTTGCTCTACGAAATTATCTTCTCTTAATAGAGCATTGTGATGGAGTTGGTGTGTTGATTTATTTTAGAAATAGAGCTTCACTTGTGTATTGTAAACCATGAGGTTAAGATAGATGATTGTTTCATACCCCTTTTAAGGGGAAGAGTGTAATCTTTATAGATAAATCTATTTTTTTACGAAGATGTACGTATGTGACTTCATATTTAAAGTATTGTGGCATCTGAATCATGGCAGCGGAAGGAAAGCATTGTAACATGGATTTTATTTTATTCAAATTAATACACATGGTTGATGTGTCTCAAGTTGCCGAAGGCATGCACAAATTCGTAATTGTTTTTTGCTGAAGTTTTTTCTATGTCGAGAATTCTAAAGTATTAGGCTTACCCTTATTCAATGTAAATATAACTCATTAACGATCTAGTAAATATATCCTGATTATACTTGAAATTGGAAGTTTAAATGAGAGCTTATATCAAATTAATTGGAATATCAATCTGTTTTGATAGTCATGACGACAGTATTAAACTAAGTTTAAGTTATTGATTTTAGTCTGTTTGAGATATAGGATCAATTCTAAACCGGTCTCATCAAGCACAACTTTTTAAATGACTATGGAAAGCATTTCTTTCATTTTTTTTATTGTTTTAGTTTATAACTTAAAATAACTACAATAATCATTTACATGTCAATTAAGCTTAATATTATAAATGAGAAAATATTTATTTTACTCTTTATATTTAACTCCATGTAAAAGTTGAGTAAAATTACACCATGCAAATACGTCATATATCACTACATACTTTAGGAAGAACGAGTTACAAGACCTATGAAATCACTCAGCTTCAGACATGATCAGAAGAGAAAAAAGACAAACAAAACACTATACTACACTGTCTTTGCTACCAATATTCACACACCAACATCTCTATTTGAGTGAAATTCATATCAGATCCTACTATTTTATGAGAAATCCATTATTAAAGTGATGGAAAGATTGTGTTGCTATTAAGAAAATTTCATTCTATAGACAAGCCGTCTATAGACGAGACCGGATGAATACTTTTTTCTCATCTTTCTGTATTAGATTAATTCCCTTAAAGCCATTATCACCCATTTTGTTTGGAGGCTGTGAATCTTCAACAAGTTTGTTTGATGTTTTGTACTGCTGCTTTATATTATTCATCTCTTCCTTCTCTTCCCCCACTTTTGTTTCAAAAAGGAGTTCATTTGCAACCTTTTTATCAAGGTGTTTCTTGGTCTTCAATGGCGTCGACATTGGTATATTTATCAGTTCTTCCCGTACCATCTTATCTGCATGCTTTCTACCTGCAATAAGCATAGTAATGATATTTGAGGAATTCCTTGAAGCATTAAAATCTTATGTGAAAAGTAATGGCATTTAATTGAAAATAATCAACTTAGGTTGTTAGGACATGGAGAACATTTTAGATTTCATAGTAAAGAGAGTAAATTAAATAGAAGTAGTCCAATTACTAAAGGCAGAGAAAGAACAAGAACAACCAAGGAAAAGCTATAAAAAAATACTTAGAAGTCAAATGTTTAACTAAAAATATGATAAGTAAAAACACATTATAAAATCGTTTGATCTCACATAGATGATTGGCATAGTCACAAATCAATGGTAATCTTATGACATAGTATCAGAAAATCGATGACAAGGAGCATTTATCAAAAAACAAATTCACGACAAGGAGGAATGCATCATCAAAAAAGAGACAGGTTGCATTTGAGATTCAAACAATCAACAAAACATTTACACGATCTTTAAATCAAACCAGATAAACTTCCCCAGAACTTATAACCAAAGAGAAGTTGAAAAGGTTTTACAACTACTTATAAGTTATAACTTACAGTTACAGTCAACTTTTACAAAACCCTGTCATCTTCTTCTCCATAAGCACTTGTAAGAGTTCTCCCTCAAGTAAAGAATCAAATACTAATCTCACCTAATGATAGCCCGTATTAGCTAGAAGCTAATTCTAAATGATCAAATTCAGTTTGGACAAGTTTTTAATCAATTAGTTATGGAATTAAAAAGAAGGGTTTGATCCGCGGTGTGAACAAATACCTCTTTCCGAATTAACTATTAAAATTTCCCATCAAAATAAAAAAATGTAAACTTTTGTGCTTTTCATAATCTATGTCATCCAATTTATTTACATTACTTATTCCAACCATCATTTGGGCTGGCCTAAGCCTACTTATTTTTGTTGAATGTTTGATCTTAAGCCTAAAGAATCATAAAAAAAATGTAAACTTTTGTGCCTTTCATAATTTATGTCATCCAATTTATTTACATTACTAATTCCAACCAAGATTTGGGCTGGCCTAAGCCTACTTATTTTTGTTGAATGTTTGATCTTAAGCCTAAAGAATCATCACGAGAATAAAGTGTAGCAGAGCTGAGGATATTGCAGTAGATGTGCGGTAAGACTAGACAAGATAAAATTAAAAATGACAATATTTGAGAGTGTTGGAGTAACACCAATAGTAGAAAAGATATTGAAAAATAGACTCCGATGGTTTAGGCATGTAGAGGGAAGATTTGTGGATTCTGTGGGGGTAAGAAGAGTAGATCAGAGAAGTTAAACAACTAGAGGTAGAGGAAAGTCTAGAAAAACTACAAGCAAAGTTATTAAGAAAAATCTTGAGATTAACAATTTGGATAGAAACGCAGTCCTAGATAGTACTTTGGCGGAAGTTGATCCATGTAACTGATGCACTTGTTCTTTGATCTAAGCCTACATTCATCACAAATCAAAGTCTGTTTTTATTCTAACCCTAGACCTCTATCCCTCAATCCCCTACTGACTTGGGCGTGAGAGCATCAAAGACTATGCACTTCGGCCCCACCGCTGCACCGGGGAGTATAGCCACCATGCATTCCGATAATCTTTCACCATCTCTTCCCGTCATAAAATCATTAATTTCAGGTTTATAACAGAACAACATGCAGTTAAACTTATAAAAACCTTCGGAAATTAAAATCCAAAAAAACTAATTTTAAATCAAACATCTACAATACATGATTAATCTAATTGGAATAGAAAGATAAAAACTAACAACAATGAAACTATATACCATGCAATCATACAACTCCTAACTGAAAAAAATAAATAAATCCAGTAATCAGACCAAGGTAAAAACGATTCCAATATTCAGAAAAACAACGGAATAAGATCCATTTCGGTATCAAAAGGATGATCCCGAAAATAACGGAAAAAGATTTGGATTAGAGCGAGCGAGAAAGAAAAACCGACCAGGGATGATTTTGAGGTAGCCGTCGACGGCGGAGTCCACGGCGAACTTGAAGAATTCTGCAAGGATCTGGCTTAACGAGTGGCGGCCATCAACGTTGGACACGGCGGGGGGCATTCCGGCGATGAGTATCTTTCAATTCCGATTGGATTTTTATCGGGCAAATCAAGGTGTGTGGTTGCGTTTTGCTTTCAATTTTGTTTTATTTATGACATAATTTTGTTTATTTAAAGTAAATAATATAAATTTTGTATAATATAAAGCATTTAAATATTTTTTAGTCATCGATTCTACTTTTTTTTTAAAAAATAAATAATAATTAAATGTTAAATTAACTATGTATTCATAATTCACATAAAAAAAAACTATGTATTCGTAATTAAATACAATATTAAATTATAGGAGTTAATTTATTTATTAACTCTTTGTCTCTCTCAGTATATCCATTATCTAAAGTGTCAAACTCAAACTACTTGTTTTTCAAACAAAATAAACTAAAAAAATATTAAACAATAAAATATAACATAAAAATAAAATAATAATTAATAAAAATTCATATTTAATTTAAGTATTAATACAAAAGTTTAAATATTTTGATAAAATACAAAATATTGAATCTCCATTATACTTGTTCATCAACTTCAGGAGCATATTTCTGTTATAAGAAGAAAAAAACTGTAAACAAAAACACATTTCAATTAGAAGTTTAATTTAATAAATTTAATAATATATATGTATCTAAACTTTTGAAAGAAGAATTGGATTTAAATTTGCATCTTCACAATTTTTTTTGTCTTCTTCTATTTCTTGTAGGGGAATATAACAATGTTATGTTCTTCACCTTTGCATAATCCACAAGCATTCATGTTATGATATAACTCTTTTTCACCTTTAATTCGTCTTCATTTAGGACGGCCATTTGTTTTAGAAATTGGGGGACAATGAATAACTTGTTGTGAACGAGCTTCGTTATTGCAATCTATTATTTGATAATAAACTACTTCATCTGCATGTGATGCTTGAAGCCGCCATCGTGACATCAAGTAATCATTAGGGATTTTATGACAATCTTTATGAAGAAAAACACTAAGAATGTGACGACACAATATCTCCCAAAATTCAAATAGTTTGCAACTACATATAGCTATTTTACCATCCCAAAAGACTTGATGTTTCATACTATTATCATCTTTATAGTATTGCAACACTAACACATTACCATTCTCGTGAAGAATTGAGTATTGGATTGATCTTTTAAACTCATCTTGAAACTTCTGAAAAGAAAAACGCGTGAGAACACTTTGAGCTTGCTATTGTCATGGTGATATCAACTTTATATTTGACCCTTTGCACTTTTCTAACATTATATCAGGCTCTTCTTTTTGCTTAATATCATCAATTGCTATATCAACCTGAAAATAATTTATAATTTTTTAATACAATAATTTAGAAACAATAAGTATTAATATAGTTAAAAATATGTCATACATGCTTTGCAAAGTCAGTTAAACTTGTGTGGGAATTGATGAATTTATTAATGAATGCATTAATACTCTCTGATTATCCAGTGGTTGTCATTCCACCAAAGAAATATTCACAAAGATAAGCGAGTGCCCAATACTTTCTAATATCATACAATCCTTTCACATGTTTATTTGTCTACAAGTTATACTTCGAAACAACTTTTGGCCATTGATACTCAAATTCTTCACATGTCTCCAATTTATACAGTACATAAAAATCAGAACACCATTTTGCATATTTGTCTCGAACTATAGCATTAAACCAAGAACTAAACTTGAAAGTTATGTGCCATATACAAAAACTATGTTTTGTTGATGACATTTCTTTCGAGATTGCTTCTTTCATCCATGGATCTTGGTCGGTTAATATAGTCATCGGTGACTTCTTCATCAAATTAAAAAAAATCTATAAAAAGGATCAGATAAACAAATTAAAGAAAAGGGATTAAATAATCAAATTAATAGGAAAAAAAGAAATAATTACCTTCATTAACCAACTAAATGCATACATTATTTCATTCCGTAAAAGTGCGCATCCAAAAAGTATAGTCTTTCCATGTTTATTCATACCCACAAAAATTCCAAACGGCATTTCATAAGAATTTACCTTGTATAAAGTATCAAATACAACAACATCACCATATTTTTTGTATCATCAAAACAAGATGCAGAGGACCAAAAAATATGTTCTAACCTTCTTTCTTCATCAAGTGTATAAGCATATTGAAACTTTGAGCAACTCTTTTTTGCATTCTCACAATAATTTAGAAGATCCACAACATCACTTCCTTCAACTTTTTTATTGGCTTTCAAAAAAAGATTGCGAATGTCCTTTTCAATAAATGGAAGATATATGTGCTTCACATTTTTCTCTAACTCTAAGATACGCATTATTTGTCTAACAGAAAGCACGCCTTCTTTTAATAAGAAAATACGATCGTAATCATTTTCAGAGATAGTTCGATAAGAAGGTAAAAAACGCACCTTTGATTGAGTTAGTAAACCATGATTGTGTTTAACAACAAATGTTACAACTCGCCACTCACTTGGAAATATATCTTGAGACTTTTGTAGTTTAATTTGTAAATGAGCTTTACATTCACACTTTGTTGATTCTCTTTTTCTTTGTTCTTTTGATGGTTCTATGTCTTTCGAGGAAACTCTACCTTCACGATGACAAAAAAAATCACACCGACTAATAATTCCATTCTTTTGTTTTATGAACCGACCTTTTCGAATTGAGAACCCGTGATGATATGCATATCTCTTGTAAAAAGCAAATGCTTCTTCTTCAGTAAGAAATATTTGACCAATAAAAGGAACCATATTTGCCTCATCACAAATTTCATCTTTATCAACTTCTTCTAAAAAATTATTTATAACAATATTCGGACTTGAAGATATAGGATTTGGACTCTCAAAAGTTTCAATTTTTTCAACTTCTAACATGTCTTTCTCCATGATATTATGATCAAAATGGTCAACAACTATTTTCTGAATAACCATTTTCTAAAGAAATATCATCTGTCGGACTCATTCAAATTAAAATTTCTTCTATTTAACAATATCTATTGTTTATTATCTACAAATAAAAATTTATTTACTATACAAACATATACTAAGAGATTGAGCATTCTACCTAAAGTTCCCTTGCCTCAAAAAAAATTTACACTACAATTTGGACATTTTAGTATTTAACAAAATAATCCTATCACTTTTTATTGCCCAATGAAAATGAATGCAACGTGTCACTCTTCAAATTCTCCTTCCCCATCCCCCCCTCTCCTATCCCTCTGCACTCTCTCACTTCAACCCTCTACACTCTCTCACTTCAACACATATTCTCTTCTCTTTCTCTCTCCTTTGTGGCTAGGGTTTTCAGATTCAAGTTCACGTTACAGGCAAAAGATTGGGCTGGTTCTGCAATGAAACTTAATCTTTTTCCTTTTCCTCACGCAACTTCCACTCCGAACCGGGGCTTTAAGTCATCTTTTTCTTCAAAGTCTTCCCTCAGAAGTGAAAGTCAAGATCCACATTGTTTCCATGGCCACAGATTTGAAAGTCAAGATCTTGCGTATCCTTTTTCATTATTCTTTACTTCTGATTTAATTTATCCTTTCTAATACTTTGTTGCATTTTACCTATTTGTGATATTTCTTAAAAGAGTTTCATGTTTTCAAACGTTTATGCTTTAAAGAGTTTCATGTTTTCTAACGTTTAGTCTTATTTTTCTGTAGATATATCAAGATCCGTTGCTTTGATGTCAGCTGAAGCTTGTGTTTATTTCGATTCCTTCCCAACAAATATGTTCCATTTGGGTAAAGTTTTAGGTGAGGATACACCCATTTACATGGGTGTTAAATGAAAGTGACAGAAAAATTGTGTCTCATAGTTCTTAATTTGTTAACTGCAGGTTTTTCACTCCTTCGTATTCTTAGATCTATGGTGTAATGATTTAGTTTGAGTTTGCTTCTTGGTGTTATGATTTTTAAAACATTGGTTCTTCGCTTTGGAAAGTGCACACTTGAAGGATGTGATAAGAAGAAATTCATTTGGTCTACATGCTCAGGTACATAGGTTATAGTATAAATTTATTCATGGAGGTTTCTCATATTAATTAAAAGTATCAATCATATAATCTTCTTTAATCAAATTTTAAAACATGCTTGTATTAGTTAGTTTTTCTTAGTGTTTCTCAAACTTTCAATGGAAAAAGGAAACTACTGAGTCTAGCTAGATCATTGCTAAGAAGATCAAAGGTTCTCGTCCTTGATGAAGCTACTGTTGCTGTAGATGTTCGAACAAATGCTCTTATACAGAAAACTATTAGACAAGAATTTCATTCCTGCACGATGCTCATCATTGCACATAGATTGAATACAATTATTGATTGCAACCAGATTCTCTTACTAGACGCTGGCAAGGTACATCCAAGTAGCATGAACTACAAAGATTTAATTCCTAAATTTTGCACTTACCATGATGATATAAAGTCAATGTTGATGATTCGCTTTCTTGTACGCTTCACATGTTCTTGAATACAGTTCACCCGAGGAACTCTTACGAAACGAAGAAATTGAATTCTACAAAATGGTTCAAAGTACAAGACCTGCAAATGCTGAGTATTTACATAGCTTAGTATTTGAAAAGACACATAACAATTCAAATGAACATAACAAAGATTTGGAAAATCGTATAAGACAATTAGCATCAACAAATTGGGCTATTTCTACTCAGTTTGCAATATCTTCTACATTTTTTTCTTTACATCAACACCTTCAAAGTCTAAATACTAAAGACAATAATGATATCCTTAATAGAACAAAGGACACAGTCATTACACTTCAGGAAGTTCTAGAAGGAAAGCACGATGAAACTATAGAAGATATATTGATTAAATATCATGTTCCTACTGATAGATGGCAGTCTACTCTCTGTGGTGTTATGATTTAATTTGAGTTTATTTCCATTTCAACATTGAAGGAAAGCGATATCGGGTTGTCATACCCCAAAATTTATCCGATATAATCCACATCTTCTAATTTATTAAGGGTGTTAAAAATTAAGAGCCATGGGGTTTAATATATCTATTATTAAACTCGACCTCTTATAAAATTCCCTTATAAATCGGTTGAAATAAAATAGGGGTTTGAATAGCAAGTATATTTGGGATCCAAACAATGGGCCCAATTATTAAAAAAAAAAAAAGTTCTATCATTTTTTAATATCATTTGTGTTTCACTAACACTTTGTTTTATATTATTATTATTATTATTATTTTTATTATTAGTTAGTGTTAATATTTTTTAATTTTACTAACTAATTATTGTTGATTTTTTAGGATTATCATTAGTTTTTATTATTATTAACTATTATTATTAGTAATTAGTATTAGTTATTATTATTATTAAATATTATTATTAGGATTATCTTTAGGATTATTAGGTTTAGTTTCAATAGGCCCATTAGGTAAAAAGAACAAAAACCTAAAATAGACTAATATAAAAGAAAAGGGAAAGGGGGCTGTGCAAAGGGGGGAGCCGAAAAGAGACAAAAAAAAGAAACGAAGAAGAAGAACGCGAACAGTATCCACGCGCCCTCATTTTTTTTAATTTTTGAGTTCGTTGTTTGTTTTCAATATTATTCTATGCGTTCGTTATATTAGCACTTGCAGTGTGTAGAGTAATTGGTAATGCATGGCGACTTGCAACCACGATCTCTTGGGTTCGATCTCCAGGATTGTAGTTTTATTTTCTCAGTTATTTGAACATAATCTGGTGCGTCTCCCGTACGTGGCTCACCGTACGCCCAGAGCCTCATAGCCACAGGATCACATCAATATCCAAATCCAACGCCCAGAATTGCAGGATTACCATAGACCTTCAAAGACCACGCCACATAGGATCTCGCCCCAGGTTCTTTCATATATATTTTTTCTATTTTTATTATTTAGGATTAATATAAATTATAATTAATTTATTTTAATTTAGGATTTGAATAATATAATTAGGTTAAAATTAAGATTAGGATTTAAAATCATTTAGGATCATCCCGATTATTCGATTTAATTGATTTTAATCAATTATAATTGATTTAATTAATTTAAATGGTTAAAAATCACAATAAAAACCCTAGAAAGGTTATATGCATTAGGGTTTGCCCGATCCCATTGCCCATTTGGCGAAACATTAACCTTCGATTAATTCTCTCCTCGACCCGACTAAATCTATTAGTCGCCGAGAGATAAAAGAATAAAACATGAAATTTAATATACACAATTTAAAATACATTCTATTTGCTGCCCGTGACGATCGAATCTATCGATCAGAGCAACCAGCAATACATTCAATCCGTTAACTATAATGATCAAACCTATTGATCATCGCAACTAACGGTGACATATTAAATCAGGGTTGTATGCCCAAACATTCAAAACACACTAAACCACGACACTACGGATTTTCATCTCTTCAACACCGCGATGTTCAAAACTACGACAAGGTAATTCAAAATACCTTCGAACTTCGCATTTCAAAAACTACGATAGGCCATTCAAAAAGCCTTCAAACAACCTCATACTAATTCTAAGGCGTACAACCCTGTGCCCGAACTACGTTGACTCTGATTCTCCATAAGGAGATACGTAGGCACTTGGATAACTAAGGCGAGTCCCCCTCTCTAAAATCTCAATTCACTTAAAATCTCAATTTTGCCCTTTTCACTTCTTTAGCTATTATCCTAAATATTTTAGCCATAAGCCTTAACCTTAGATACAAACCTTAGGAAAGGGTTGAGGGTGCCTAACACCTTCCCTCGACCTGATTATAATAATCTTACCCCGATCTCTTAACTGCGTAGGGTTTCCTATTCGCCCTTCAGAATAGGTGACGACTCTAAAAGCTTAATTTTTAGGGCAGGTTGCTACACGGGTACCTCGAAGTTATCCTGCTTGTGTCCGCCCATTAGAAACTATCCAGCAATTTTTTGTTTTTTGTTTTTTGTGCCCAGTACATAAGAACCTAAAAGTATGGAAGATACAAAGTTCTGTCTTGGATAATTTAGATTTGTTCACCCATTCTATTTTCATTTTATCTATGACTCAACCCTTCCTAAAAAATTGTATATGGTTCATATTTGTTTTTATTAATAGGAATGGAAAATTATTCAACAAGTCACCTTTGTGGATATATAGTTGATTCTTTGTGTTTGAGAGGAAAAACTGTGACATCTATGGTATTTCTTTTAGCAAATTTTTCCAGTATTTTCTTTATGTTGATATTTTTCTCATTGTGTTATTTGCAAATTTTAGGGCTTTGAAAAAGAAAGTGTTTGTGTGAAGCTGGGGTTTTTGACATTTTGTATTTCGTATCGAAGTTTTAGGTGCCTTCCAGGTTTGTATCGAAGTATTTAGTATTTAAATATTTGAAATTATTGTTTGCTTATTATAATATAACTTCCAATTATATTTAAAACATTTTGAATGACTTTTCTTGGCAGATCACCTTGTAGCTTGGATGAAGGAATACAAGGTAATGTTTTAACCGATTTTATCGAGAAAGAAATATTTTGATGCTATTGAAGTCGTGTCACTTGTATCTTATAGCATATAAACCATGAGTAGTATTTGATAAAGAAATTCAAAATAGCATCTAGAAGTAGACACACCATTTATTGGTTCATTTAAGCTTGGATACTAAAAGAAGCCGTTAAAGGATAAAAGTGGTTATTGGAACTGATGCCCTTACTTATGGTATATTGGAGCGTCATTTGCATCTGTGATCGATTGTAGCATGCGCTGCAGGATGGATTTTAATTGAGACTTTCATTGCTGGTAAATGCTACAGATTGTTCCATTTAAAAAATCCTGGGCGGTTGGTCTATTGCGCGCTATCGAACATTTCCCCTCGGGTGTTCTGCAGCGTCTGTGCTTCTGGTAGATATTTTAAAAAAGAGTGCTTGCTGGTTGTGCAGTAGGTTGTGAGGCGCGATCGTCTCGGAGTATTAGGAATTTTGGTGTCAAGAGAGAGATCTTTTAGATAGATTGAAATTAAATTGTTCTCTGTTGGTGTTTTTGTTCTGTCATGCACTTCTGGGCTGGTGTTTTGTATCTGTCATGCAGTGTTATATTTCTTGTATTCAATTGTTTTGGGGTAGTTTCTCTTTTGGCTTAGGTGTTATTCAAGTGGTTTTGTTTATTGGTCTTAGATTACTTGGCATAGTGTTCATGTGTGATAATTAGTGGATACTGGTGTATGTTTGCACAACTTCTTGCTGGCTTATTTTAATGATATGTTTCTTTGTTGTTTAAAATAAAATCATAAACAATATATATTGTATTACATATAATCAAAATCAACCAATTCATATAATCTGTTTGGCTCACTTGTCATTCATAGTAAGTTTTAATTCATAATTACTACAGTATAATTATATTATAATAAAAGATACTACTATGTTTTAAGTTTGTTTGACTTTTCAATCATTATAACTCTGCAAGCTGTATTGGAAGTGTCACTCTAATGAGAGAGCATTTGCTACATTGGTGCAAGACAAAATTTTGAAGGGATGCAAGATTAAAATATATAAAACAATCGATATAAATTGTAAAAGTTGAGGGGTACAGTTGCATCCCTGGTCATTGAGTACACATAATCTTCCTCTATACTTACTTTTAAAAGTATCGTTTGATCAAACTCACAAACATGTAAGCCATGATATTGTCAACGTGATTATGTCATGTGTATGTTATCCCAGGTGCTACTATTAGATTCTACATGATAAATTGCTAAGCATGACTGCTACTATTAGCTATGTAGAGTAAATTGTGGAGACAAATTAAATTATCCTTTAAATATTATAATAAATTTTATTATATAGATTATTTTTAATTATATATTACTAAGTTTACACACATGAATTTAAATTTTTGTTTTTATGACATATTTAATAAGTTTTATTTATATTTTATATTTAATACATATTTTATTTATTTTTTCAAATGTTAAAATTCTTTTTATTCTTTTTCCTTCTAATTTTTTTCTTTGTATAATTATTTAATAGTTAAATAATTCATTTTAAATTTATTTGTATTTAAATAGTTTTATACCATATCAATTGCATGATAGTATAATGTATTTTTTAAATTTTAATAACATTAAAAATATATTTATCTCACGGGTCACTAACAAGACAATATTTATTTTAGTTTAATCAATCATTATTTTAATTCAAGACAATATGATGGTATAGTTTAATCAAATTATCACATTAAAAAATATTTTGTTGTTATTTTTTATTTATTTAATGATTATTATTTGAAGATTCTAAATTACTACATATTTTTTAGTTATTTATATTATCATGATTAAATTATCCATCCTCAAAATTCACGCGGTTGGAATTGCAAAGCATGGTGAAATTGACTATGAAATAGTTGTTAATCTTGCTAAGGTTTATCTGTCCTCAATACTTACTTTATTTTGCGATTGTGTTCTTGACCTTTCTTAAAAATTTTTTGTGCATAATTATTTTAACTTAGAACCTAATTTTCATACTACTAATATATTATTAGTAAATTTTATTTTTAAATGGTTAATTTTTATTTTACATATACAATTTTGTCAAACTTTTTTACTTCAAATTTTTTCGCATCATTTAAAAAATATTACACTACAAATAATGCACCCGGGCGACAGCACGGGTCTCTGTCTAGTAATACTATAAAAATAAATTATAAAATTCTATTGTTAATGTTGAAGAATAACACAAAAAAACATAATTCTAAAAAAATTATATTCTAGTCAAAGAAATACATATAATAAGAAACTAGACAACTACACCCGTGCGATGCACGGTAAATTTTATTAAACTATCATTAAATAAATTTAAACTTAAAAAAATTATGTTAAAAGAAAATTTGTTTACATTAATTGCATTTTTTATTAAAAAATTTATAATATATATTTTTAATGAAAATAATATATAAAGCATAAAACTTTATAAAATTTAAATAAAGTAAAAAATAATGTCTCTCTTATTTTATATATATATATATATATATATATATATATATATATATATATATATATATATATATATATATATATATATATATATATATATATATATATATATATATATGGTGTCATTGGCTTAATAAATAATAAATAAAAAATAAAATAACTAATAAAATAAAATAAAAATATATAATTACAACCTTAATTTCATAAGTTTCTCAAAATAACAACTTTATTTAATAAAATTAATAACATAAGATGTAAATTAATTATAATACAATTTTTTATAAAAATTACACAATTATATATGAATACAATTATTATAATAAAATAGTAAATTTCTAATCGTTTAAACTGCGATACATCAAAATGTGATATTTAATTATTAATAATGAGAAAAACTTCACAAAATTAAGTTACAAACTTATTATAAAATGCATATAATTTTACATTCTCACTTCAAATAGTTTTTTATAACCCCTTTAAAATCTATTTTCACACCGTATTTAGGGCCCGTTTATTTTGATTTTTTTTTAAAATGATTTTTATAGTGTTACATAATTTTGTGATTTTTTTTTTACAAAAAAACCTTTTATAAAAGTTTCAAATGAAAATTTTGTTTGAATAGCTATTCTTAAGAAATCACTTAATTTTAAAGCTATTTCAAATAGATTTTCATAAAAATCATTTTTGAAATACAACTTTTGAAAAATTGCGATTTTGACTAAGTTTTGGTCTTCAAGAATGTATATTTATGTTATAGGATGTCAAAATTAGTGTTTCATTTTTGAAAAAACAAATTTTAAAATAATTTATAATATTTAAAAAAACGGTTTTGAAAAATCTATTTTCAAAAATACAAAAAAAAAATCTATTTTTATAAACCTGGAACAAACAAACTCTTAATTACTTTCTATGCTAAAAATAATAAATAAAATAAATTGCAAAATAATTAATAATCTCATTTTGTATTACTATTTATATATTGCCATACCACCTATCATCATCATATTATCATACTAAATTATAATCCTACAACTTCTTTTAAAAAAAAACTCTAATAATAATAATAATACTAAACCCACAAGCCACTTATTACTTCCTATTTTTTAGTTAATTGAAAATATTATTTAGTAGTTTTTATTATTAAATAAAATAAACCCTAAATAAGACTTTTCCCCAATAACAAATCATCGTATTCATTAAATAACTAGATTTTTGGCCCGTGCGTTGCACGGATTTGTTTATAATTTTTACCTGGATTTTTTTAAAATCAAATAATATATTTGATTAAGTATAGTTAATTATAATTATATGATTAAACATACTTTAAAATTATATTAAATACAAAATAAAATTTTATAGTATGAGAAATGTTAATAAATTATACATAAAAGATTTCAATTATATTTTTAAATTAGAAAGATGTCATATTTACGTGAATAATACAATATTATAAAAAAATGTTATATAAAATTATGTGTATGTATTGTTTGTGATTAATCATTAAATTCATAATAAATATAAGAGTCAATCAATGTAAATTTCAATTTAGTGTTTAATCTATAATTTATAAAATTTAAGAATTTTTTATTCAATGTCATGTCCAAAAAAAGTTTTAATTATATAATTTCTCTAAAAAAATTAATTATTTAAAATTTATTATATCTTACCATATTGATTCATATTTTCATGATTTATTTATTTATTATAGTGGAAGAAATATGTTGTGACTTGATAAGACAGTACCTACAAATAAATAATAAAAAATTAATAAACATCAATAAAATTAAAAAGACTTAGCATATTATAAAATTGAACAAACAAAATAAATCTGTATCTTCTAACTCTCCTCAATCTTTCACAATCCAATTTATCAACAATTTTTCAAATATATTTTATAATGTTTCAAAATTTATACCTAAAAAAAAATCAAGAATTAACAAATATTATAAATATTGAAATCAAAGCATACAGAAATAAGGAGTTTATACCCTTCTTCTCTCATTATTGCCACCCACCATTTCTAAAATTAAGAATTAATAAATATTAGTAGTAAATATAGAAATCAAGGCATACAAAAATAAGGAGTATGTACTTTTAAACCAAGTTTTTTACATTATGTCGTCGTTGCTGCCGCCATTTCTCACGTATTTACTTTTAAACCAAATTTTTTACATTATGCCGTCGTTGATGCCAAGATCTCTCATGTATCTACTTTTAAACTAATATTTTTTATAACCAATGGTATAAGTAAATTATACTTATTTAGTGGCATGAGAAGTACCAATGATATAAGTAAATTATACTTGAGATTTAATGGCATGAGAAGTAAAGATTGTGATTGAGAGATTAACATGAAAAGTAAATATTGTGATTGAGATTGTTGTGAATTCAATGCCAAGAACAAAGTATAAAACAAGGAAGAATAAAGGACAAGGAAGAAGAGGAACACAATAATTGGTTATAACTGCTATTCTTTCACTTTCTCTTAAAACAAGATTACAAGTTTACAAGAATAACAAATAACCTCTCTCACCCTAAATTAGGATTTGCAGCTTAGCAATGATGAGAGACTAGTATGCTATTTATAATAAAACCTAACATACTAACTAATGGGCTTTTTCCACAAGGCCCATTACACAAGTCAACTTAATAAACAAGCTAACTTAACAAATTAGGGTTTAAACACTAAAACCTAATTTAACATGCTAACAACCCTAGCATCTTCGACACAAGCATGTGAACAACCTTCGACTTCATGCTTAACCCTGTCGAACCAAGAAGCTACCCTTCGGCCATACTAGAGTTCGATCCAAAATCTCACAAATCTCCACCTTGGATCTAACTCTACAACATCAAGGGAACAAACTAGCTTTCTTCATGCAGCTTTATCAACTGCATACAGTGGAAAAACTTGCAACTCGGCAATGTCTTGGTGATCATATCAGCAGCATTGTCTTCAGTCGAAACCTTCAGCACTTGGACTTCTCCACGCTCGATTACTCCTCTGACGAAATGCAGCCTCACATCAATGTGCTTAGTTCGCTCATGATAGGCTGAATTCTTCGACAGGTGTATTGCACTTTGACTATCACATTTAACAGTGATACCTCGACCTTGAAGTTTCAGCTCCTTCGCAAAACCTTCAAGCCACAATGCTTCTTTCACAGCTTCAGTTAATGCAATGTACTCCGCTTCAGTGGTTGATAGAGCAACAACCTTCTGAAGTGTTGCTTTCCAACTAATTGCTGTGCCAAACATAGTGAAAACATATCCAGAAATAGATTTCCTGGAATCCATACAACCTGCATAATCAGAGTCGACATATCCTTCGATTACTGCTTTACCATCTTCACCCAAGGCTCCACCATAAATTAGGACTCTATTCAGAGACCCATTTATGTACCTTAAAATCCACTTCAATGCTTGCCAGTGAGCCTTTCCAGGATTCGCCATGTACCTGCTTACAAGACTTACTGCATATGCTATGTCGGGTCTAGTACAAACCATAGCATACATCAAAGAACCAACTATATTAGCATATGGGATGCTATTCATATAGGCTCTTTCCACATCAGTACTGGGACACTGATCAATACTCAGCTTGAATTGAGGGTTTGTTGGAGTCACAACTGGCTTCGAATTCGACATACCAAACTTTTCAAGAATCTTCCGTAGATATGCCTCTTGAGATAGGCATAACTTCGACTTCTTTCTATCTCTTCGAATGTCAATTCCAAGAATCCTGGAAGCAGCTCCCAGATCCTTCATATCGAACTCCTTATTGAGTTCAGCCTTCACCCTCATCACATCTTCGACACTGTTGCTTGCTATGAGAATATCATCCACATAAAGCAACAAAATAACAAATGAATTACCAGGTCGAAATCTGAAGTAAACACAGTGGTCGAACTGACTTCTAATGAAACTTATGCGTGCCATGAACTTGTCGAATCTCCTATTCCACTGTCGAGGAGATTGTTTCAGACCATACAAAGATCTCTTTAACTTGCACACATAATCTTCCTTCCCCTTTTCGACATACCCTTTAGGTTGCCTCATCAGGATCGTTTTATCTAAATCACCATACAAGAACGCAGTCTTCACATCCATTTGTTCCAGTTCAAGATCGAACTGTGCCACCATGGCAAGCAACATTCGAATGGACCTATGCTTCACAACAGGAGAAAACACATCATTGAAGTCGACACCTTCTTTCTGAGTGAAACCCCTTGCAACTAACCTTGCCTTGTATCTTTTCGACGTCACTCCTTCAATACCTTCCTTAACTTTGAAAATCCATTTACAGCTGACTAACCTTGCCCCAACAGGTTTCTTGATCAGTTCCCAAGTATGATTATCATGAAGAGATTTCATCTCATCATCCATGGCCTTCAGCCATTCAGTCTTATTTCGACTCCTCATAACTTCCTTATAGTCTCTAGGTTCTTCGTCTAGAACCTCACTTGCAGAGATTAAGGCATAAGCTATAAGATCTGCATATCCAAGTCTCTGAGGTGGCTTGATGACTCTTCTCGACCTATCTCTCGACAATAGGTAGTCATCGTCAGTTTCCTCAACTTCAGCATCTTCTGCTTCTTCTTCGACTTCATCTGGGATATGCAATTCAGCATCAACATGCTCCACCTCAACAGGAATCTCTACCTGTTCCAGCTCTTCGTCAGATGTTTCTGTACTTCGACCAACATCATCAGTTTTCTTAAAAGCCATTTCAGCTTCATTGAAAACTATATCTCGACTGGTGATACACCTCCTGTGACCTGGCTCTAGGCACCATAGCCTATAAGCTTTGACTCCTTCAGGGTATCCCATGAACATGCATTTCAGAGCTCTAGGTTCGACCTTGTCTTGCCTAATGTGAGCATAGGCTACGCAGCCAAATACTCTCAGTTTGTCGAGATCTGGTGGATGTCCCGACCAAACTTCTTCAGGTGTCTTCATATCTAACGCTGTTGAAGGACATCTGTTTATCAGATATGTTGCTGTCGAAACAGCCTCAGCCCAGAACACCTTTGTTAACCCCGCACTAGTCAACATGCATCTGACTCTCTCCAAAATAGTTCGATTAAACCTTTCAGCCAAACCATTTTGCTGTGGAGTACCTGCAGTAGTTCTATGCCTTGCAATACCAGAGGCAGCACAAAAACTGTCGAATGCCTCATTGCAAAATTCAAGGCCATTGTCGGTTCTCAACCTCTTGACCTTTCTGCCAGTCTGATTTTCAACCAGAGTCTTCCAACTTTTGAAATTCTCAAAAGTTTCATCCTTAGTCTTCTGGATGAATACCCATAATTTTCTGGAATAATCATCTACTATGGATAGAAAATACCTTGCTCCTGAATGTGATGGACACCTTGCAGGCCCCCAAAGATCAGCATGGATGTAATCAAGGGATCCATGTGTTCTTTGTTTGCCTTTGTTGAACTTCACTCTGCAAGATTTTCCAAGTACACAGGGTTCACAAAACTTCAGCTTTTCGACTTTGTCTCCACCAAGCAGATTTTGTTTCCCTAATTCGACCAGACCCCTTTCACTGACATGGCCCAATCTCATGTGCCAGATTTCTGTTTTCGACAAAGGTTTCGTGGATGCAACATTTGTCGAACCACTTACAACTTCAGCCTCAAGGGTATACAAGCCTTGTTTCTTCACGCCTCTCAAGACTTCCTTTGAACCCTTCATGACTCTTAGGATACTTTTCTCTCCTTGGAAAACATATCCTTTCTTGTCGAATTCACCAAATAATGGCAACGCTGCCATTGTTCAAGATGATTTCGAATCATCTGATGTTCTTGTGGTTTCAAGCAGTGACTCTAAGAAGGAGTGGATTATGAAAGCAGATTTCTCTTCAAATCAGGAACATACCTGACTTTAGTCAACAACCTTATTGACTCATCATGGAGCTTGAATCTCACAGATCCAACACCTGCAATCTTGCAAGCCTTGTTGTTTCCCAGCAATACTGATCCACCATCTTGATCACATAATTCCTCGAACAAGTCTTTGTTTGGAGTCATGTGCCAAGTGCAACCTGAATCCATAATCCACTCCTTCTTAGAGTCACTGCTTGAAACCACAAGAACATCAGATGATTCGAAATCATCTTGAACAATGGCAGCGTTGCCATTATCCTTACCTCCATGATACTTCAAGCGTTCAGGGCACACCTTTCTTGTGTGACCCTCCTTCTTACAATGGTAGCATCGAATGCCAGATGCTTCGCCACTGTAAGTCTTCGACTGGCTTTTGCCTTTCTTCTTGTCGAACTTACCATCCTTTCGTAAGAGTTTTCCTTTAACGGCCAAACCTTCGCCAACAGTCGAAGGTTTATGCTCCTTTCGTTCATTCAAGTCCTTAGAGTACAAGGCTGATTGAACTTCTTCAAACGTCAGGGACTCCCTTCCATACAGGAGAGTTTCTTTGAAGTGAGCATGTGATCGAGGCAAAGAACACAATAGTAACAGCACTTGATCTTCATCATCGATCTTCACATCAATATTTTCAAGATCAAGAATCAGCTTGTTGAACATATCCAACTGCTCAGCCAATACTTTGTCTTCAATCATCTTGAATGAATACAAAGCTTGCTTCAGGTAGAGTCGATTTACCAGCGATTTGGTCATATACAAACTTTCAAGTTTCACCCATAACCCTGATGCCGTCGTCTCCTTTGATACCTGCCGGAGAACCTTATCACCAAGGCTCAACAAAATTGCGCTGTGTGCTTTCTCGATCATATTTGTCTTCTCCGCTGCCATCAATTCTGCATTCATGGCTGCCTCTCCCTTCAACGCTTCCAAACAACCCTGCTGAACCAGTAGGGCTTTCATCTTCAAGCGCCACAGACCGAAATCATTCACTCCGGTGAACTTTTCAATCTCATACTTTGTTGAAGGCATCTTCTCCACGCTCACCGCACCAATTTGTTGTGAATTCAATGCCAAGAACAAAGTATAAAACAAGGAAGAATAAAGGACAAGGAAGAAGAGGAACACAATAATTGGTTATAACTGCTATTCTTTCACTTTCTCTTAAAACAAGATTACAAGTTTACAAGAATAACAAATAACCTCTCTCACCCTAAATTAGGATTTGCAGCTTAGCAATGATGAGAGACTAGTATGCTATTTATAATAAAACCTAACATACTAACTAATGGGCTTTTTCCACAAGGCCCATTACACAAGTCAACTTAATAAACAAGCTAACTTAACAAATTAGGGTTTAAACACTAAAACCTAATTTAACATGCTAACAACCCTAGCATCTTCGACACAAGCATGTGAACAACCTTCGACTTCATGCTTAACCCTGTCGAACCAAGAAGCTACCCTTCGGCCATACTAGAGTTCGATCCAAAATCTCACAGAGATGAAATAATATAATAAAATGTAAATATTGTGTTTGAGATGAAATAGCATAATAAGGGAATTATATTCAATGACATGAGTTGTGATTGAGATGAAATAAGATAATAAGGATCGATTATTTATAAGGGGAATAGTGGGTGAGTGAGATTGGTTATGAAATAAAACTGATGGAGAATAATGACATGGTTAATTTTCTTAAAATAATTAATAGATTAAAAATGACTTTATGATATGAAAACGGATAGTAGTGGAGTAGTACGTTTTATCAAAACTAATTAATAGATAAAAAAGGAGTTATTATAAGAAAACTAATTGTCAATAATTATATTTCCAAAACGAATGAAGTTATTGGACCTTTTACGTGGCTATTATTATTTTTTTAAATGCAATATGAAATAAAACGGATGGAGAGTAATGACGTGGTTGATTTTCTTAAAATAATTAATAGATTAAAAATGACTCTATGATATGAAAACGGATAGTAATGAAGTAGTACGTTTTATTAAAACTAATTAATAGATAGAAAAGGAGTTATTATAAGAAAACTAAATGTCAATAATTATATTTCCAAAACGAATGGAGTTATTGAACCATTTACGTGACTATTATTATTTTTTAAATGCAATATTTATAATTGTCACACTAAATATTAAAATATGGCATTTTGGATAGATTTTCTATAACTTTTAGAAACATAATATGAAATAATATTTCCTAAATAAATATGACATTTATTTGAAGCACCTTTTAGTTATCTCTCTGTACTCACCGATTACTTTTTTATATAATGAAAATTGAGTGCATGATATTATGTAATTAATTTGCTTTAAATTAAATTTATTTGAAGCACACAGAATATATTATATATATATATATATATATATATATATATATATATATATATATATTTATTTTATATATATTTTTTATCAAAAACACACAGAATATATTTTAGTTATATTTTATTATTACTACTACTAATTTATAAAATAGAAAAAGTAGTGGCTCATAAAAATTGAAAATTCTAAAATTATATCACATAAGTATTATAGTTTAGATTGTGTTCAAAGTTGCTAAAATCATGCCACATAAACATTAGGGTTAGGATTATCTTCAAGGTTGTTATCATGACAACCTTGCATTTAGATTAAGTAGATAATAATAATAATAATAATAATAATAATAATAATAATAATAATAATAATAATAATAATAATAATAATAATAGTTAATAAATAAATATTTAAACCACTCACCACGTTTCATTATCAATTAACCACCTCCTCTGAAAAAATTAATGACAACTAACCATTTCTTTAATGATTATCCCCACTAATTTACACACAAAAGAAAAATTTAACTAATTAATTATAAAAAACAATGCTTTAACATCATAATTGAATAAATTAAATAATTAATTTATTATTTGGAAAATATTAGGGAACGTGTATGTTTTCAATTTATTAGGAAAACGTTTTTTAGAATTAATTTTAATTTAACATCTTTATTTTTATTATCATTATTAATATTTTTTTTAATAAATTTAGGAAATTTTAAAATTAGGAAGTGGGTAGTGGGTTATTTCGGTTAATAGTTAGTGGATAAATGAGTTTTATTACTATTAATATTAATTTAAGATTATTATTATTAATTTTATTTTAATTATTAATTAATAAGTGGATTAATTTTGGAGGGAGTTTTGGAGGGAAAATTTAGGGAAGAAGTTATAGGATTATAATTTAGTACGATGATTTGACTCTATAAGCTACAACTCCACTCCACTTGTAAAAAGTAATTATTATTGTCATTATTTATTATTCAACTGAATTAATTATTTAAATTATTATTAATATTTTGCATTATTTTTTATAAGATATACTCTATATTTTGTCTAAAATCTATCTAAAATGCTCTATATAATTGAATTTTTTAAAAATCTTTCTCAATATTTCATACGGTTTTGTAACGGGAATTACAAAATAATAATAATAATAATAATAATAATAATAATAATAATAATAATAATAATAATAATAATAATAATAGTTGTGTATTATATAAAGAATTTAAATTTGTTTAAATATTTGATAAGAAATTGAGACAGCATTTTATAAAAATAACTAAAATAAATAATAATTGTATATTTTGTGAATCATTGTTTTAAAGACTCTTCGTAACTTTGTCTCAAATTCGTTTTATATTTTACAAAGATTTGAGATAAAATAAAAAAATAGTAAAATAAATAACATTTTTGCATTTTGTCTAAAATTCATTTCAAATTCTATATATACACTGGGATTCCTTTAAAATTCGTCTCAATATTTTACACGAATTTTGAATAAAATTTCTTAATAAACTAATAAATAATTATGTATTTTCTCTAAAATCTATCTTAAAAGTCAATATAATTGAAATTTGTCTCAAATCAGTCTTAATATATAGTTATGTTTATTAAATATATTATTAAATTTAATTATAATTTAAATGTTTTATATATTATACTTTATATATTTATTTATAATTTTTATATTTGTTTACTTGTTAATGAAAAGAATATAAGTGAGATATAATGCTACATCTACTGGTCCTTAAAGTCAAGAGCAATCCCTTATTTGAATATTTTCCTATTAGTGAAAGTGATGTCTAAGCTATATATATATATATATATATATATATATATATATATATATATATATATATATATATATATATATATATATATATATATATATATATATATATATATATATATATATATATATATATATATATATATATATATATATATATATATATATATATATATATATATGAGGAGGGATCAAATTACACCAATATGTTACACTTATAGTTACACTCATTAATAATCTTTGATTTTATTTTAATCCAATGGTAAAAAATGTCTAATTAGTGACTCATCATTCTTACTTAAAATAGTTTGATTCTATTTTTGGTAATCAATAATTCTGATTTTATCAAATTATAATTTATTTATTTTATTATAAAACTAATTAGAACTCTCCTAATTTTCTAACAATTATAGTAATAAGTTTTTAAATTAATCATTATTAAAATTCATATATTTTTAAGAAACATTAAAAAGAATAAGTGAATAGAATATAATTTTATAAAATTGATGAAAAATATTAATTTTGTTACTAAAAAATATAAAGGTTCACGTTTTTTAATATTAATGACAATCACATGATTTTTGCTAATATTCTCAAAATAAGTTATTTTTACGATTTCTTTATAAAACTATAATTTTTTAATTAAAACAATTTGTATTCTTAATCTTAAACAAATTTCACTATTTTTTAAAATAAATTTGTATTTGATCCACAGCTAAATTATTATGTTCTAATTAATTATTATTTAGTTTTTTGTATTTTTATAGATATTTTGGGTATTATTTTGTATAATATTTAAAAATGAAACAATTTTATTTGTTATATTAAGCGAGTATAATATGATTTAGGTTAAAGAAAAAATATAAAATTTATTTTAAAGAAAAAATAATACTATGTTCGTTTAATGCAAATAATAGAAATGTTTTACTTTTAAATACAATACAAAGCAATACTCAAAATATGTATAAAAAATACAAAAATCTAAATAACAAATAATTAGTACATAATAATTTAATTGTGAATCAAATACAATTTTATTTTAAAAAATAGTGAAATTTGTTTAAAATTAAGAATACAAGGTTTTTTTTAATAAATTATAGTTTTATAAAGAAATGATAAAAATAGATTATTTTAAGAATATTAAAAACTTATTACTATAATTGTTAGAAAATTAGGAGAGTTATAATTAATTTTATAAGAAAAAAATAAATTTTAATTTGATAAAATCAGAATTATTGATTACCAAAAATAGAATCAAACTATTTTAAGTAAGAATCATGAGTCACTAATTAGATATTTTTAACCATTGGATTAAAATAAAATCAAAGGTTATTGATGAGTGTAACTATAAGTGTAACGTATTGGTGTAATTTGATCCCTCCTCTATATATATATATATATATATATATATATATATATATATATATATATATATATATATATATATATATATGAGGAGGGATCAAATTACACCCGAAGAGTTACACCACGAGTTACACTCGTTCAATAACTACATCTCGAAATAATATTTTTTAAATTCAACCGTTGGATTGAAACATAATATCATATAGATCATACCTATAAAGTTTGAGCTTAATCTATAATGATTTACTATATCATCAAGATATCCAAAGATTAACGTCAAAATGAGCTTTCATATAACGTTAATTTTGATAGAATTCAATGACATAGTAAATCATTATAGATTAAGCTCAAACTTTATAGGAATGATCTATATGATATTATGTTTCAATCCAACGGTTGAATTTAAAAAATATTATTTCGAGATGTAGTTATTGAACGAGTGTAACTCGTGGTGTAACTCTTCGGGTGTAATTTGATCCCTCCTCTATATATATATATATATATATATATATATATATATATATATATATATATATATATATATATATATATATATATATATATATATATATATATATATATATATATATATATATATGTATGCTCACTTTTTTTTTATAAATATATATATATGAAAATGAGGGAAAACAGAAAATCAATCTGTTAATGTTCTGTTTCCAACTCTATAATTGTGAGTGAAAGGAGGAAAAGTTAAAAAGAAGTATGCAATTTTTCTTCTTTTTGGCTAATCAAAAGTAGTAGTGTTTTTTTTTTTTTTTCTAATTTATTGTTCAAGGTTGAAAGCAAAATTTTCCCTCCTCCTGACCCAACAATAATAGTGATATTAACAACTTTCCACTTTTATTCAGCAACATTTCAAATTAGATTTGGTTTGAGTTGATTTGTGACAATTTTGGAAAAAATAATTGTGTACGTTAAGCACAACCACATATATGTCTGGACTTAGTAATGGTTGCACAATTAATTTTTCTCCGAAAAGTATATCATCAAATACTTTTAGATACTAGTACTAGTATGATGTAGTGGATTTTTGGCTTTAATTTTGGAACACCCAAAATTTATTATAAACTATATAAGTTATTGACATATTTAGATGTATTTGACTAAAATTGGTTTTAACTTGAAATTAATTCTAGTTTGAAATTAAAAGATGTCTTATATTTTTATATTAATTTATTTTTTAAATTTTAAATTTTGATGAAGTTTTATTTATAATGTATCTTTTCTCGAATGAATATTTTTCTTTTTTACGGATTGTTGATAATTGAAGATATAATGACAAATTTTAGTTTATGGTCTGTTGTGATCTAATGATAGGGGGTGTATTTGAAGCACGCTGACGTTCAAGTCAGTGACGATCGTAAGTGAGATATTTTAAGTTAAAATAATGTGTATCTAAGACTTATTTGTCTTTTAGTCTTTATAGTAGACCCTTAGGATTTTAGACTATAAAAACATCTTCAAAGGACACTAAGACATGTCTTAGAGGATAGTTGTCAACAAATCATATGACCTTGTTATCTAACAACCCTTGAAGACTTAGTGGCCTGAATTCGTTGAGCCTCAAGGACGAGTGTATCTCCTAGACTAATCTAGCATCTGGATTCGAGTCACCCGAACCTGAGTGGGTTGATTGTGGGCCTAAATTAGATTAATATCCCCCCAAGACTAGATTGACAAATCTGAGGCGTGGCTTTGTTTATCAATTTTTCCAAAATGGGTTGGCCTATTACAGGGCTTCGAATACGTGCTTTGTAACACTCCACTAAACCCCGCGGCAATTAATTAAATAAATCAGAGTAACATGCACAAGGGCGTCACAATTCATAATAAAATAAACATCATCGGTCATATGTCATGCATTCACTGAAGAAACATCTTAACATAACTCATAAACAAATATCTCATGCTTACAGAGCGGAATAAATCATCAAACCAGCATCACGTCATCAATGCCTTAATCCTCAAAATAAATTAAACAAAATAGAGTTATTATCATAAACTCAAAACAAAACGTTCCCCAGTGTTACATCTATCAGAGCATGACACCTGACACTAATCTAAACGAAGACTTATGAGCTAATCCTCACCAAGTCGGAAGCCGCTACCTCAATCTGAAAATAACAACATGTAAGGGTGAGTCTCATCGCAATTAACAAATATTATTGCATCATAAATAATAACACGTCATAGTCATATCATTCACCCAATTGTATCGTATTCAGACAATTTCAACAAAATACACACATCTAGCACATCATCAAATCATAACACTGAAACGCATTCAATCATGTTATGAAAATCATGCATATGTAATGAGTGACACTATGCATGTGATACCAAACATCATCAATGGGAGTAACCCACCAACCGATCCAACATCATTAAGATACGGCCCTGCCAACACAGATTTCACACAATGAGAATCATGCCCTTCACTAATCCAACACATCATCATGGATACAGCCTTAACAAATGGTTATGAATGAATGCAAACACATATAACATACTTATATCATCATCATCATCATCATCAAGTATGTTTAAATATATTAGCATCATTCAAACATCATCAAATTATCATCATCATACCATTCATAAGTCATCACATGAACATTACTTCAAACATAGCATGTACTTAACATATCTCATCACATATATGTATAATACATCATTCGTCAATAAATAAATCATGTTTCAAAAAAAATCGAGTTACGCCTCATTTCATCATTTATACACGTAGGTTATCTCACGAGGTTCACCGTATTCGAAACGGCACTAAAAACAGACCTACGGTCCAAAAGATACATCATTTTCAAGTTTGGGCAATTTTCTACACAGCAAGGTTCACTCACCGATGCAAGGCAGAAGCGAATTCCTTCATACCTCCGCTCAGCGAACCTCTAGCGAAGTTAGATAGAAGCTAACCAGGTCGGGTCCTCCGCTCAGCGGACCCCCCTCCGCTTAGCGGACCTGCGGTTTTACCAAATCTCAAGTCTGCGACAGACCCTGCGATTTCACACTTCAAGCCCCAAAATCGACCCTAAGCACCAGATACAGTCATACAATCACAAATTACATCATTATACATCATCACACATCAAAACAACACATTTTAATCCAACAATTCATGAGATTTCATCAATCATAACATCCCTAACCTAACATACAAATCAATTGACTCAAACGACATCCCTAATCAATATTATCATCTAAAAATACGATAATAAATGCTAACCAAAGAGTCCCCCCTTACCTTAGCCAAATTCTTGATCTTTGGTCTCTTCCTCTTTGTTCCTCTTTCACGTTCTTCGTGTTCCAACCCTTCAATCTTTCACGTTCTATTCTTTTCCCAATTTCCTTCTTGTTTTATGAAAAATAACTTTAATTAGAAAAGGCTTTTTACTAACTCACACCTCCTTCCTTGCTAACATCATACATTGGCCCAATGCCTTAACCTTTTATTTTCTAATTTTATTTTCCATAAATCAATATAATTCTAATATTAATTAAATTTCCAATTTAAATTAAAATTAAAATCATACGGGTGTTACATGCTTCAAACTTCACACTCTCATATTTGGAATTCTTTATTGAGTAAACTTTTTGAGTCCATATAGATTTCACGGTTTTTATCGTTATTGCTTTTGCAAGAGTATGATAAGACCAGTTAGGATTCAACATAAATAATTTCCTATTTGGGTGACAAGGTTTCTCCATGAGGATCTATCATAAATAATTGCCTTTTTGGTCAAGAAGGATTGCCTCTTTGGGCGACAAAGAATTCATCAATATTAAAGCTTAAAAAGAATTACATACAACACCATGATCGTGATCAAGAAATGAGCATTAGGACGACTACATCTGACCCCAAAAAAGATAAATTAGTTACGCTTACTCATTATAGTCTTACAATTAAGCCCTGAAAGAACGATGTTGAAAAGCATCTGTTGTTTATTCCTCAAACAACGCTTCCACCCTCAATCTTCATCTCTTTTCATCTCATGTTGTGTTTCTAGTATACAACAGACTTCTCTCATTCCTTACCAAGAAAAATAACTAATTACACTAATTTTTCCCCAATCGAACTTCCTGGATCCCTATTTATAAGGTGCTGGTATGCCATTCTCGCTAACCAAGGCTTAAAGATCTCTTAGCACGCCTATTTTCATCAGTCTTAAGTCATGCCAACTTATCCTACAATAAGTCTTTACCGCCTTTCCTCAGTTAGCACGCCTCCATGCTCACTTAGCAAATAAAACATTTATTTTCCATGAAGCAACCTAGCCTTTACATTCTTTAAACCGTCATATCTCACTTAGTGTGCATGATACTATGCTAAGAGAGCTTTGTTGCTTAGCTTTGAAGTTACTTGGCTTATAGGCATTATTTTGTCGCCTTTAACTGCATAGTGAGACCCTGTTCTTGGCTAAGCGAGCCTTGGTGCTTGAATAGTGCTTTTTGTCCATTTTTGATGTTTTATTGATCATTTTTAACTGCACTTAATAAATACATTGTTAAAAAGTTCACATAGTGGTTTTATCTTTATTAATAATCCTGAGCTTTTTTTTCAATGATTGCTTCCAAAATAAGTTAATAAATGCTTGTGTATTTTGCGTAGTTTTGGCCCTTATCAACTCTCCCCAACTTATCTTTTTGTTTGTCCTCAAATAAAATCAATACAAATTGTTCAAAAAATTTCACTATGCAGTGTTCACGTAAGGTCTCAAGACTCGATCAAAAAGTTCTTTTGACATAAATTTGAAGTATGACATGAGATTTCTTCAAATCCAAGTTCATAATCAACATTATAAGTTTCCATAAACTATAGCATGAAGATAATTTTTTTTGTTGCCAAAGTATGATTTTAAAATATGTTTAGATCAACAGTTAATTATTCATCAAAATTATTATCTCATTGTGTATCACTCAAATGGGTTAGTGTTTCCCTCAATTGTCAAACAATGCATCGACTAAGAAATATTTTGCACTTCATCTAAGCAATATAAAACAATGCATTAATCATGTCCATAATATCATAAACATCAAGTAATAGCAAGAATGATGCAAAATTATCATAATTAGAATGCAAGTATACTCTTATTCATTTATGTAAAACATGAGGTATGCACTCATCTCATTTGGTTTAGGCTTATGATTCTTGACTTACATTGACATATTTTCACCAAACAAATAATAAAATCAAACTTTAAATTAAGCAACTAATTCATTATTATGTTATTAATCTAAAGATAATCACAATATTAATCATGAATGCATTTGAAAGAATAAACCTTTTATCATGGCATCATTCTTGATTCACAATAATTCATCTGCATTAATCTAAAGATAATCACAATATTAATCATGAACGCATTTGATTCATCTGTATTTTACTTTTTCAAATTATTTTAAATCATCTGTTGACGAATAATTTTAGACAAAGTTTCACAACATTATCAAATTTTAGAACAAGTACTTAATCAAATTTAACACAGTTAAAATAATAGGTTTTTTAACGTATAGGCTCTATTTTGATCTCCGTTGCATTTCACCCCCTACTGAAAAAATTGACCTATCCTTAAGATATCAGAATTCAGGCTAGTTTGAAGAGATTTTGTCTAAGCCAGGAGATTCTCTCTAAGTGAGTTGGTGCAACAAAACTCAATTATCGCACCACACATCTCACTTACCGCGCTGTCTGCAACTTCTATATTCACTTGTTGAACTTGTTCAGATTCACACACGCATTCATAAAAACACACAAGCATTTAACACATCCATTATTCATCTTCCATGGTATTTGTTAGTAAAATACATAAAACATAAATTTTTCAACACACAATAAGATTAACTAGAAAGTAAAATAAAGAAAATAAAAGTCACAGTGATGGAGACACGATTGGCAATAACTCAGTCATCATCATCGTTATCATCATCTTCTTATTCACATTCTTCCTAATGTTCTTCCTCTTATTTTCCACTTTCTTCCTCATCCTAATTTACTTCCTCATTCTCTTAAGAATTTCCATTACTTCATCCACTTCCGCTTGCCTCATATCCTTTATTTTCTGGATAAAAAGGTGTACGCTAAAAGTACAAATTCTTGATTGCCCCTAGTGGATAAGGGCTGTCCGGAGCATACTGAGATTAAACATCATTTTATACGAGACTATGTTCAAAAGAGAATTTAAAATTTAAAATTTATTGATACAGACCATCAATGGGCTGATATATTCATAAAATCCCTTGTTGAAGATATATTTGTTTTCACTATGAGAAATTTAAAAATGGAGTTTTGTCCATAATGAAAAATATGAAAATCTCATAATGGTTAATTACCATAATGATAAAATGAGACTCTGGGATTTTGGATTTCGGAACTGTGAACCTTCTGGAGTATGAAGGCCTCATATATCAGAAGCGTCCAAAGTATGAAAAGTTTTGTCTTCGGGACTCTGAAGAGTTTACTATATTAATTGTTGTCAAGCAAGCGAAAGGTTTGTGGCTCAAAATAAGACACTTGTTTTATTTTGAAACACACTTAACATTTGAGTGACACATTGGGAGAAGTTATTTGTCTTGGAAATAGGTAAAATCTCTCACACGTCACCGTTATTAGATCATTGCACTATTTAAGATTTCTTTTCATCATTGCAAAAAATTCCTATTTAAACTCACTTAACTCACATTTCATACACTTCACCCTTTTCATTCCTCACTTTATCTCTTTCAAACTAAAAATTCTCTGCAACCAAAACCCTTGTTCTTGTTCGCCATGGCTAATAAACAACAAAAAAAACCTGAATCATCTCAACAACTGCGAAAATCTCAGGAACAACAAAAAGAAGTAATTCAAGAGATTCATTTTTCTACTCCAATTAAGGATTTGGAGGTTTAATGTGAGACGATCGTTGATTTTGAAAATATCACAGACAACGGTTACGACCTCGCTGGAGAACTGAAATCTCAGGGATGGGGAAAGTATTTTGACCATCTCAAAGGACTAGTTTACCCTGGACTGGTGAAGCAATTTTGGATCCATGCTTCTATGTCAAAGCTTCAGATCTCTTTATTTGTTTTGGGAGAGAAGTTCATAATCACTAAGAAGTATATTGCAAAGCTTCTCAATCACAGTTGAACTGGTAAAAGATGCTTTGAGATGTCTTCTAACAAAGTGAATCTTGAGAAAATTAGTGCTGTGATTTTTCAAGATGGAAAGAACTCAAAGAATGCGAAGGATTTTCATAACAACCCCAGAGTATGGTTCAAGATAATTCTTGGACGTGTACATCATAGACCATCAACCAATTATGTTGACTTCATCAACATTTTTCAGAAGTATTTGTTGATCTACATTACTTGTGGAATCAAGATGAACCTCCCTTTGATAATTTTCTAGTATATAAGGGAACTAGTCAAGGAAACCAGAGATGGTAGTGCAAAGCTCAAAAAGTGGATTCCTATGGGAAGACTCATTTTTGACATCTTAATGGAAAGCAAGCTCGTGGAGACGCTATAGAATTTGAACATATCCAAAGAGTTAGTCACAGTCGTTGGGAAGGTCTTCAATGGAGGAAATCTGAAGAAAATGCATCTGATTTATGAAGTTATGGATCCTGAGGTTCTAGGTAGAGATGAGGTGTCTTCCATAAGATTCATAGTTGATGATTATCCCTACTAGACCAAATGGATCCTCTAAAAATTCTTCAATCATATGTTGAGGACTGTAGTGCTTCAGGTTTTACACCTGTAGTTGTTTGCTATGATGATCTTCTAGAGGCTCCTCCTGAGCCCCTTGTCAAAAAGAAGATGAAAGCTTCTAAGCGTATTGGAGAAGGAACTTTTAAAATTGCAAAGTCTCTAGCCAAAAAGGATAAGACTTCTGTAATTCTAAGAAGGCCTATGGGAACAATTATGGAAGCCGAAGCTGAAGGATCTGAGAGTTCCAAGAATGTTGAAGTTCCTCCTTCTCAGAATCCCATTCCAAGTAAGTCTATTTCTGTTTAGAATTTGTTGATTTTTAATCAAGCTGTTAGTAATTCATCTTCATCTACTCCCTCTCAACCTCCACCCCCTCCTCCTCATACCACAATTAGAACTATCTCCACTCCTCAATTTGAATCATCCTGTGAAAGCAAGCTTCTACAATACTATGTTTTGATGAAGACAACTATCATGAGTATACATCAATAAAGGATGAGCAAAAAGATCAAATTACAAATGGATCAAGATTGCAACTTTCATGAAGATTAGCTTTGGTTGATTGATCTTCAAGTCATAATGGTACAAGTTAAATACTTTTACATTTGATATTCTTTAGTGCTCAAAAAATCATATAAACTTTCATTCATACATATTCAAACTTATATATGCATGGCATAAGTTTCACTCCAAAGTAAACTCTTGTTGAAACCTTTTCCAAAGTCTAAATCCTAAATAAAGGTTTTAGGAACCGGGTTGTCCCTATGCAGGAACCGGTTCCCAGCATTCTCAGTTTTCAGCATTCTGTGGTTTACTATGGGGAACCGGGTTGTCCCTATGCAGGAACCGGTTCCCACGTTCAAAATTTGAATATTCTGCTGTAACGTTCAGCAGGAACCGGGTTGTCCCAGGCAGGAACCGGTTCCTACTGAACCAGTGTGTCTCTTCTTGTTAAAATCTGTCCCAAACGAATTCATCTTTCAAACCTTGAACCATTGCATTGTTCTATCAATATGCAACCATTCTAAGAGGCATATAGTCACATATAAATACTATACATTTCAGATTTACAATTCACCTCTTTCATTACAATTTACCACATTTTTGATCATATATTTTCATCATATATTTGCATACAAGTGTTTCATACTTGAACTTTCATTGAAACTTTTTCTACACATTGTTAGAAAAGTTTCTCATTCATACATAAACACTTGAGCACTATATTATATCATTGTAAATTGTTTTTGCTTGAAAGAGAAGATCAATCTTATAGATTGATATATGTTCATCAACTTTCTACTCAAAGTATATTTTGTTATTTTTGACTTGCTATCCAAGATTGTTGGAAGTAAGGGTTATTGATTAGTGAGAGGATTGTTCTCATAATCAAGATAGTAAATCCAAGAGGATTGTTCTTGGTGGTTGAAATCTTGTTGTCCAGGATTGTTGGAAACAAGTTAGTGAAAAATCCAAGAGGATCGTTCTTGGTGGTTTTGTTAGAAGATTGTAGGAGGAGTCTTGGTATAGGCTTGTACAAAGATCTAACAATAGTAAAATCTCTTTCGTGTTTGAAAGGGGACTGGAGTACTCTCGGATTGTGAGGGGAACCAGTATATATCGTTGTGTTCTTTACTTTTCCGCAATTTACCGCTTTCATCACTATTATCAAGAAAAGAAAAGAACCATTCAAAAGCCTTCAAACACTTAACCAGAAAATAAGTACAAGTATTCTAAAAACCGGATAAATCTTTGAAAACCTAATTCACCCCCCCTCTTAGGCGCACTCTTAAACTTAAAATTGGCATCAGAGCAAGTTATAGGTAACTTGTTCCTAAAGATCCAGAATGGCTTCCGCAAATCAGAATCCAGTTTTTAGAGATGGTGGTAGTAACAACAAGCCTCCATTATTTTGTGGTGAATACTTTGACTTTTGGAAAATCCAAATGAAGGCTCATTTAGAAGCAAAAGGAGAAGAAGTATGGGAAGCAGTCCAAAATGGTCCCTTTGTTCCTACAACTATCGTCGATGGTGTTGAATCAACAAAGCTTAAAGTTTCATGGAACGATGATGATAGAAGGAAAGTTCTTGCTGACAAAAAGGCGATCAGTCTTCTTCATGGTGCTCTTAGTATGGATGAATTCTTCCGAATATCAACATGTACAACATCAAAGGAAATTTGGGATACTCTTGTAGAAACTCATGAAGGTACCGCTGAAGTTAAAAGATCAAGATTGAATACCTTAAGCCAAGAGTACGAACTATTTAGAATGAAGCCCAGAGAAACTATTCTCGAATTGCAAAAACGATTCGTTCATTTGACAAATCACTTGAAGGCACTTGGTAAGACTCTCACTACCGAAGAACTAAATCTAAAGGTGCTTAGATCTTTAACAAGAGAATGGCAACCGAAAGTAACGGCGATATCCGAGAAAAAGAATCTATCAAAGATGACTTCCGCAACCTTGTTCGGTAAACTTCAAGAATATGAAACAGAACTCGGAAGACTTGAAACGCATGAAATTCAAATGAAAGATTCAAAAGATATTGCCTTGAAGACAAGAGTCAAGCATCATGATAGCAATCAAGAGAATGAATCCACTAGTGAAGAAGATAATGAGTTTATCAAAAAGTTTGAAAAATTTCTAAGAAAAGAAAAGAAAAAGGAGATCATTAAAGAGGAAGCACCAACAAGGAAGATTAAATGCTTTGAATGTGGAGAAAGAGGACATGTCAAAAGTGAATGCCCTAAACTTGTAAAGAAGGACAAATACTTCAAGAAAAATAAAGATAAAAAATCAAAGAAAGCATATGTAGCATGGGATGACAATGAAATAAGTTCATCTTCAGATGAAGAACATGTGAATCTTGCATTGGTAGCAACACACCATTCCGATGATGAAGACAATGAGGTTAGTAATGAATTTTCTCTTTTTGATAATGATGTTCAAGATGCTATAAATGAATTGTTAAATGAGTGCAAAATTCTCTATAAAACTATCTCATCTCAAAAGAAAATAATATCATCTTTAGAAGAGAAGGTTAAAATAATAGAAGAAAAAGATGACAAAGAAAAAATGATGAGTGTTCAAGAAGATAGTGTTGCATGCAAGAATTGTGAATCACTTTCCTTTCAAATTGTTCAATTAAAGAGAGTCCTTGAAAGGTATGAAAAAGGACAAATTGGGTTGGAAGGTGTCCTTAAGCAACAAAGATTCCTTAATGATAAAAGTGGTCTTGGATATGCAAAATCTAAACCAAGTTCTAGTAAAACTATCTTTGTGAAGGCAAGTGAACAATTCAACAAATTGGATAAAGCACAAAAGGTTCATCATCATCCTAAAAGGTTTCCTAAAAAGAAACCATATGTTCCTAGATATAAAAGTAACTTTGAACCTACTTGTTTTTATTGTGGTATTATTGGTCACACACCCAATGCTTGTTATGTAAGGAACTTTAGTGTTCCTAGTGGACATTATGTATGGGTGAAGAAAGGAACTAACTATGATGGACCCAAAGCCACTTGGGTACCAAATCAAACTTAATTTGTTTTGTAGGTTTGCTTGAGGACCACTTAAAATCTATGGTATTTTGTCTGGTGGTGGTTCTAAGCATTTGATGGGAGACTTGAACTAACTTTCAAATCTAGTTTTAAAGTCCAAGGTGATTTCATATGGAGAATACCATAAAGGAAGAATTCTTGGCATTGACAAAAGTTGGAGCACTAACTTTCATATCCATTGAGGATGTACTTTATGTTGAAAGACTAAAGCAAAATCTTCTAAGCAAAAGTCAACTTTGTGACAAAGGCTTCAAGATCAAATTCACTGAGGAAGAATGCTTGATCATTGATGAAGTCACCAATGAGGTAAAACTCATAGGTAAAGAAATTATTTGTGTTCATATTTTATAATAATTTATCTTTTTCCCATCCTTTTTGATAATGACAAAGGGGGAGAAGATATTTGTGTATATGTGTATGCTTGCTTGTCTCTAACATTTGCAGCCATAAAAGAAATAAATTTCTCAAAAATCAAGGGAGAGCTTTGATCAAGGGGGAGTTATCAAATTTAGGGGGAGCATTCACATAAGAGCATTACACTTCATATTTCAAAGGTTGTCATCATCAAAAAGGGGGAGAATGTGAAAGCAAGCTTCTACAATACTATGTTTTGATGAAGACAACTATCATGAGTATACATCAATAAAGGATGAGCAAAAAGATCAAATTACAAATGGATCAAGATTGCAACTTTCATGAAGATTAGCTTTGGTTGATTGATCTTCAAGTCATAATGGTACAAGTTAAATACTTTTACATTTGATATTCTTTAGTGCTCAAAAAATCATATAAACTTTCATTCATACATATTCAAACTTATATATGCATGGCATAAGTTTCACTCCAAAGTAAACTCTTGTTGAAACCTTTTCCAAAGTCTAAATCCTAAATAAAGGTTTTAGGAACCGGGTTGTCCCTATGCAGGAACCGGTTCCCAGCATTCTCAGTTTTCAGCATTCTGTGGTTTACTATGGGGAACCGGGTTGTCCCTATGCAGGAACCGGTTCCCACGTTCAAAATTTGAATATTCTGCTGTAACGTTCAGCAGGAACCGGGTTGTCCCAGGCAGGAACCGGTTCCTACTGAACCAGTGTGTCTCTTCTTGTTAAAATCTGTCCCAAACGAATTCATCTTTCAAACCTTGAACCATTGCATTGTTCTATCAATATGCAACCATTCTAAGAGGCATATAGTCACATATAAATACTATACATTTCAGATTTACAATTCACCTCTTTCATTACAATTTACCACATTTTTGATCATATATTTTCATCATATATTTGCATACAAGTGTTTCATACTTGAACTTTCATTGAAACTTTTTCTACACATTGTTAGAAAAGTTTCTCATTCATACATAAACACTTGAGCACTATATTATATCATTGTAAATTGTTTTTGCTTGAAAGAGAAGATCAATCTTATAGATTGATATATGTTCATCAACTTTCTACTCAAAGTATATTTTGTTATTTTTGACTTGCTATCCAAGATTGTTGGAAGTAAGGGTTATTGATTAGTGAGAGGATTGTTCTCATAATCAAGATAGTAAATCCAAGAGGATTGTTCTTGGTGGTTGAAATCTTGTTGTCCAGGATTGTTGGAAACAAGTTAGTGAAAAATCCAAGAGGATCGTTCTTGGTGGTTTTGTTAGAAGATTGTAGGAGGAGTCTTGGTATAGGCTTGTACAAAGATCTAACAATAGTAAAATCTCTTTCGTGTTTGAAAGGGGACTGGAGTACTCTCGGATTGTGAGGGGAACCAGTATATATCGTTGTGTTCTTTACTTTTCCGCAATTTACCGCTTTCATCACTATTATCAAGAAAAGAAAAGAACCATTCAAAAGCCTTCAAACACTTAACCAGAAAATAAGTACAAGTATTCTAAAAACCGGATAAATCTTTGAAAACCTAATTCACCCCCCCTCTTAGGCGCACTTATAGACTTACACATCCAACACACCAACTTATGAAATCATTCCTTCTAAAACTAATACATATGAAACTAATCCACAATCTTCTGAAACTCACATCTCTGAACTTAAAGCAAATCCCTCTGAACTTGTACCATCAAATCCCCTACCTTTCATAACCATAACTGAACAATTTCAAGCACAAATTCTTGAACCACTTATATCCCAAATTAGACAAACACAAAAACAACCACCTATTGTTGATTTTCTACCCTTAACTTCCATCCATACCTCCTTTAGAATTAAAATCCCTAAAATTAATTCTTTTCCAAAAGACCCTCTTTCACCAACACACCAAAACAACATCATCAGTGTACCTATCATTAATACTGAAATGGACTATTACATAAACCATCCCCCTCTAGTAACTTTAGTGATTCATTAGTGGATGTTGTCTCTGTTTCATCTGATTATGAAGATGAGATTCTGGAAGATGCTAAAGTTATTCAACCTAACCCGTAAAACCTAGAATTCCTTAGAACCAATATCCTTCCACCCCCCAAACCATTTATTGATGAATTATTATTACACTTTGAGAGTGAATCCAATGAATGTCTACAAATTTTAACACAAGTTTTCACATACTATGTAAATCCTGCTGAGTGTGATGCACCCTGGAGTAGCCTCAGAAAGTGGATAATTCCCCGCTCTCGAGAATTAGAGGAAATATGATTCAAGGATGCTTAGAAGAACTTCCACTCCAGACTCACAGGTGTCATAGAACCTCTTCTAAAGAAGTGTGAACTTCTGTTTATTCCTGCTCCAAAATCTGATGTGACTATGGCTGAAGTTGAGCAAGCTGAACCTAAGTCAGACATTCAGATTGAAGATACTTCTGCTTCTAAACAGAAGTTAATTTCTTTAACTCTCAATGAAGCTACTTCTACTTTTTCTGGGATTGAGAAGTCTTCTACTTTTTCTTCTAGAGATATGCCTGAAGTGATTATGAAGACTCTGGAATAAATCAAGAAGGAAAATGCAGTGGTCAGAACTCGCCTGAATAAACAAGATGAAATGTTCAAGGCTCGAGCTGAGACCTACTCCAAGCAGGAATTCGTGATGTCAATTATTGTGTCAAGACTACCACCTCCACCCTAAACCCTTTATTTTACCTTTCTAAGATTTCAAGTTTACGTTTTTAATTTTTTTTTCTAGGTATATCTTATGTTTATGTATATGTATCCTTATCAATCAACAAAGTTCATATTGTAGTTCATCTTTTTAAAGTCTTTTTTATTAATGACTGATAACACGATTTTATATCGTATATTTAGCCTGAAATCCATAGATATTTATAGCATTTTCCGTTTATTATATTGATTTATTATGATATTACGCGAGTTTTTGCTTTGTTTCAGGTTTTACGCTCTTATTATGACTATTTGTGAAAAGGAGAAGAAATGGAGCTAAAACGACCACTATTTATGCCTAAAAGATGAAAAATGGGTGCTGAAGTAAAAAGGGAGTGCAAATAGGGCCCAAATATGCTAAAGAAGACCCAAAGGCCCAAAGGAGACGAACCAGCCCACTGAAGATCAAATGTGCGTGGCCCAAACCACACAAGCAAGCGGAGACGCACGTCTCCACGTCTCATTGGCCACGTCAGCAAAAGGGAGACGCACGTCTCCAGTCCCCTACATTCTCTCCACTTGAGACGCACGTCTCAAGTCTTCAACGAAGCTTCCCCAAGAATCGGAGACGCACGTCTCGGAGTCCAAGTCTGTTGGAGCTCCTCTTTTCACGCAATCCAACTGCAAAGCCTCGCCTATAAATAGAGGCAGATACTTCACTTCAACCTGCCCGATTTCCTGCTAACGAAGTGCTGCCGAAATTGTACCGTGCATTATATTTTCTGCTTTCCTTTAATTCAAACAGTTACTTTCTCACAACAATTTCTACACCGGAAATTGTTGTGAGCCTTTTATAAATCTAGCCTTACGTTAGATTTATCGCCTTTTATTTTCCTTGTTTTATTTTCCGTCCGTTTAAATTCCGAAGAACGATCCAGCCAACCTGTGGTGGAAGTTCAGTACTCGAAGATTCAGTTTCAATTTATTTAATTCAGGTTTAATATTTACCGCCTTTATTTATATATTTATTTGCATGATATATTATATGCCAATTAACATGCCTTTTATTATAAGCCAAATTAATTCATGCATGCTTAACTGTATTAATATGTCTGGCTAAATTACTAAGGTATCGGTATGTAAAGTAAGTTAACCGTAGGGATCCGAAAAAAATTGGCTTAATTATGTTTTGTTAATTATCACCTGTTTTTGGTTTGTATGTCTAATTTAATTAGTAAGTCTTAAGAACAATAGAGCGAAAGTTTGAGGTCTTAAGACGGTCAAAGGTTAAAATCAATAGAGCGAAAGTTTGAGATCTTTAACTGGATAGTAGACATAGGACATTAGTTTTAAGGATGGCGAAAGCGTATTAAAACTAATTGGGACTTATTTATTTTCAAAAATTGTTTTTACACCCGAGCGGGATGGCGAAAGCGTACGTTAGAGATATTAGCATGTTCCGAGTCAAAAGAGCGAAAGTTTGAGATTAGGAGATTTAAATAGATAACGACTTCATAAAACAGGCATTTTATTAATTACGTTGTTTCCAAAAAGCTCTTCTAAAATCTAATGGGATGGCGAAAGCGTACATTAGGATTAGGATAGTAATCTAAATCAACAGAGCGAAAGTTTGAGACGAGGATTTTTAACCAATTGAATTAGTAAAGATTTTTAATTAAATTATGCAAAAGCCAATGGACCTTCGGATCACCTTAAGTTAAACGAAATACATACTGATATCTGTCTTTTATTATATTCTTTATTTCTCACAATCACTCTCCCTTAGGAACAATCAAAATATTAGTAGCCCTAGCTTTACATAGTAACCTTAGATAACGGTAGATCGATTCATAGTCCCTGTGGATTCGATATCTTTTAAAACTACACGACACGACTGTGCACTTGCAGTCATCAGATTAATAGACACGTAAAGTCGCGATCAAGTTTTTGGCGCCGTTGCTGGGGACTATTTAAGTCGATATCGTAACTCACTGTTACACCGTAGAGACTAGGGAAATTCTTTCCTTTCTTTCTGAACGATTGTATGCCAAATACTCATTCACAAGGAGGAGATTTAATACAACGAATTAACGAGATCGAACGTTTCATTAACGTCAAACGTCGAGCTCGCAATCTTCCCTAAGTAGCACCAATTCCGATTAATCAGGAATTGACTTTTACTGATCAAATTAATCAAATCACCCCAAAGTTAGAGATGGCTGCTCTTCGTCCTCTTAGAGATTATGCCGCTCCTTCGCGCGCTGAACCGCACTCAAGTATCGCACCACCTGCGATTGAGGCAAACAATTTCGAACTGAAACCTTCGTTGGTCCAAGCTGTTCAACAGAATCAATTCTCTGGAAGCCCTGCAGACGACCCCAACCTCCATTTATCTATGTTCGTGCAATACGCCGACACTGTCAAAGCTAACAACGTTAGTTCCGAAGCTATTCGATTACGTCTCTTTCCTTTCTCCTTGAGAGATAGAGCTAGAGCGTGGCTTCAATCCCTGCCTTCTAATTCCATAACTACATGGGATGAATTGAAGAGAGTATTCTTAGCGAGATACTTTCCGCCTAGCAAAACTGCTATGCTAAGAGGTCAAATCAACGGATTTACCCAGAAAGATAACAAATCACTCTTCGAAGCTTGGGAACGTTACAAGGACATGCTTAGACTATGCCCTCATCATGGACTCGAACCATGGCTGATCATCCATACTTTCTATGGTGGTCTCCTATATAACACTAAAATGAATATAGATGCCGCTGCTGGCGGAGCATTAATGGACAAACCCCATGATGAAGCATACAACCTCATAGAGAACATGGCACAAAACCATTACCAATGGGGTGGAGAACGAGCCGCTCTAGAGAAAGCCCAAACCAAAGGAGGAATGTACGAAATAAGTGGTATAGACCGCGTTAACGCTAAAGTAGACGCTTTAACTCAAAAGATCGAGAACTTAACCATCACTCTTTCAGCCACCGCTGCTGCTGTAACACCTAACTGCGAGATTTGTGGATTGACTAGACACGCAGTTGCCGAATGTCAACTCTTGACTGGAGTCCCATATGATAAAGTAAACTATGCTCAAGGAAACCCTTATTCTAACACGTATAACCCTGGATGGAAAAACCACCCGAACTTTTCTTATGAAAACAATAACGCGTTGTACGCCCCTGGACAAGCACCTGCTGTACCACCTGGCTACCAAAAAGCGCCTGTAGCTGCTCAAAACACCCCTAGGAAGTCAAATCTAGAAATCATGATGGAGAACTTTATAGCTTCCCAACAACAAACCAATAAGGACTTCCTAAATCAAAACATCCACAATAGCGAGCAACTAAAACAACTATCGAACAAAGTAGATGCCTTAGCTACGCATAACAAAATTTTTGCTCCTAAACGATAAAATGCAAAACCCCACACGTTCGAGAAATACGAAGCTACTCAAACACCAAATGCATAGAAATTGACTTAGATTCAAGTCAATATCCTTATTGTCCCAACACTCTAAAACCCCAAAGTATGCGTAACCGATTTGAATACCCTTTATACCGAAACCATCGACTTTAATTTTTGAAGTAACCCTTAGTAGTTTATTCTAGCAGTCGGCACCGTCTTAGATACAAACTACGCAGAGAGTCGATGAATATAAGTGTATGATCCTCATAAAAATAATTATATGCTTAACCGTAACAAGAAATGTGCCTACTAAGTAAGATGATCCTCACAAGATCATTTAACCTAACGGTCGCAAATCTCAAATACAAAGAATTTAAAAACTCATTAATGATTGGTTCAGAAGTCATCTGGTATTGAACTTGGTAGGAAGGACTATTGTCCGATTCCCCGCGATCTACAAATGAGCGCTAAGGAGTATACCACATAATTGTGCCAGAACTCCATAAGAAGGATCATAGTCACTAACCGACTACTCTGCTATATGCGTGTCAAGATAATGGGCTTAATGTGATTGCGCGCAAATGAAAAGGGTGAAACATGATGACGAGTCAAGGTCGAGCTATAATGGCATGATTCGGATTGGTATGCATACTGGGAGTTGTCTAGTGTCGCTACTATAAGTTTATTGCTAGGATCTGTAACATTATCTTAAAACAAGAACACTATGTAGCTGAGTATGACCGAACGACGTGGTGGAAGCATATTTGATTTCGTTGTCCTCCTATCTTTATCTTGTTATTTTGCTTGAGGACAAGCAAATGTTCAAGTCTTGGGGAATTTGATAACACGATTTTATATCGTATATTTAGCCTGAAATCCATAGATAATTATAGCATTTTCTGTTTATTATATTGATTTATTATGATATTACGCGAGTTTTTGCTTTGTTTCAGGTTTTACGCTCTTATTATGACTATTTGTGAAAAGGAGAATAAATGGAGCTAAAACGACCACTATTTATGCCTAAAAGATGAAAAATGGGTGCTGAAGTAAAAAGGGAGTGCAAATAAGGCCCAAATATGCTAAAGAAGACCCAAAGGCCCAAAGGAGACGAACCAGCCCACTGAAGATCAAATGTGCGTGGCCCAAACCACACAAGCAGGTGGAGACGCACGTCTCCACGTCTCATTGGCCACGTCAGCAAAAGGGAGACACACGTCTCCAGTCCCCTACATTCTCTCCACTTGAGACGCACGTCTCAAGTCTTCAACGAAGCTTCCCCAAGAATCGGAGACGCACGTCTCCGAGTCCAAGTCTGCTGGAGCTCCTCTTTTCACGCAATCCAACTGCAAAGCCTCGCCTATAAATAGAGGCAGATACTTCACTTCAACCGGTCCGATTTCCTGCTAACGAAGTGCTGCCGAAATTGTACCGTGCATTATATTTTCTGCTTTCCTTTAATTCAAACAGTTACTTTCTCACAATGATTTCTACACCGGAAATTGTTGTGAACCTTTTATAAATCTAGCCTTACGTTAGATTTATCGCCTTTTATTTTCCTTGTTTTATTTTCCGTCCGTTTAAATTCCGAAGAACGATCCAGCCAACCTGTGGTGGAAGTTCAGTACTCGAAGATTCAGTTTCAATTTATTTAATTCAGGTTTAATATTTACCGCCTTTATTTATATATTTATTTGCATGATATATTATATGCCAATTAACATGCCTTTTATTATAAGCCAAATTAATTCATGCATGCTTAGCTGTATTAATATGTCTGGCTAAATTACTAAGGTATCAATATGTAAAGTAAGTTAACCATAGGGATCCGAAATAAATTGGCTTAATTATGTTTTGTTAATTATCACCTGTTTTTGGTTTGTATGTCTAATTTAATTAGTAAGTCTTAAGAACAATAGAGCGAAAGTTTGAGGTCTTAAGACGGTCAAAGGTTAAAATCAATAGAGCGAAAGTTTGAGATCTTTAACTGGATAGTAGACATAGGACATTAGTTTTAAGGATGGCGAAAGCGTATTAAAACTAATTGGGACTTATTTATTTTCAAAAATTGTTTTTACACCCGAGCGGGATGGCGAAAGCGTACGTTAGGGATATTAGCATGTTCCGAGTCAAAAGAGCGAAAGTTTGAGATTAGGAGATTTAAATAGATAACAACTTCATAAAACAGGAATTTTATTAATTACGTTGTTTCCAAAAAGCTCTTCTAAAATCTAATGGGATGGCGAAAGCATAACAAAATGTTAGAAACTCAAATCTCACAAGTAGCTCAACAACAAGCACCTACTGCTGCCCCTGCTGGCACGTTTCCTGCTCAACCACAACCTATTCCTAAAGGACATGCGAACGCGATAACACTACGAAGTGGAACGAATTACGTTGGACCCATTGATCCTAGAACTCAAAACGCACCCATGTCACAACAAGAGCCAAAGGAAACCCAAAAGACATCAACTGATGATCAAACTGCTAAGACCAATGAGAGCAACAACGAAGTGGAACCTGAAAAAGAGAAACCTTACGTTCCACCACCACTTTATAAGCCACCAATTCTTTATCCTCAGAGATTAGCTAAATCAAAAACCGAAGCGCAATTTAAAAGATTTGTAGAACTTCTGAAACAATTAAACATAACCATACCGTTCACAGAAGCCATAACTGAAATACCTTCGTACGCTAAATTCCTAAAAGAAATCCTATCAAACAAAAAGAAACTCGAGGATAACGAAACCGTAACGCTTACCGCTGAATGTAGCGCTATCATCCAAAATAACATGCCTCCAAAACTGAAAGATCCTGGTAGTTTCTCTATACCCTGCGTAATAGGTAAAACCATCATAGAGAAAGCCTTGTGCGATTTAGGAGCCAGTGTTAGTTTGATGCCTCTTTCAACCTGTAAGAAACTAAATCCGGGTGAGCTTAAGGCAACGAGAATGTCTCTTCAATTAGCTGACCGTTCAATCAAATACCCTGTAGGAATGTTAGAAAATATCCCTGTCCGTGTAGGTCAATTCTACATCCCAACTGACTTCATCATTATGGATATCCAAGAAGATTCTAACATCCCGATCATACTAGGAAGACCATTCTTAGCAACCGCTGGTGCAATCATAGATGTCAAGTGAGGAAAGCTTACTTTCGAAGTAGGAGAAGAGAAAATAGAATTTATACTTTCCCAATTCCTAAAAGCACCCTCTATAATTGACACATGCTGCTCTGCCGACATAATCGACGAGTGTGTTAATGAAATAAAATCCAAACCAGATAAGGAAACCGAGATCCTAAAAATTCCTATACCGCCAATCTTTGAAGATGACAACTAGCGTGGGGAATATCAAGATGACCATCTGAGTGAATGTTTAGCCTTAACTCTTGATCCTATACCTGGACCGAAGAAACCTGCTATAGAACTGAAAACACTGCCTACCGATCTTAGATACGAATTCCTAGACGAAGAACGTAACCGACCAGTTATAGTTAATGCTGACTTAGGACAAACCGAGACTGTAAAATTACTTACTGTCCTGAGGAAATACCCAACCGCTTTAGGATATAACATATCAGATTTGAAAGGAATAAGTCCTTCCCTCTGTATGCACCGCATTATGCTCGAAGACGATTGTAAAACCTCTAGAGAACATCAAAGGCGAATAAATCCTATTATGAGCGATGTGGTTAAAAAGGAAATCCAAAAACTGCTAGAAGCCGGAATAATATATTCTATATCCGATAGTAAATGGGTTAGTCCTGTTCATGTCGTACCAAAGAAAGGAGGAGTTACTGTAATCACTAACGCAAAAGGCGAATCTGTAGCGCAACGTACCCAAACTGGATGGAGAATGTGCATTGACTATAGGAAGCTAAACAAAGCTACCAGAAAAGACCATTTCCCTTTACCTTTCATAGATCAAATGCTTGAACGCCTAGCTAAACATTCACATTTCTGTTATCTGGATGGATACTCCGGATTTTTCCAAATTCCTATCCACCCTGACGACCAAGAGAAGACCATATTTACCTGTCCTTATGGTACATTCGCTTATAGACGAATGCCTTTTGGGCTTTGCAATGCACCCGCGACCTTCCAAAGATGCATGATGGCAATATTTGCCGACTTTCTAGATGGAATAATGGAGGTCTTTATGGACGACTTCTCTATCTGCGGAGGAAGTTTTGAAACATGTTTAGAGAACCTTGAATTGGTACTTAAACGATGCGTAATCGTAAACCTAGTCCTTAATTGGGAAAAGTGCCACTTCATGGTTCGACAAGGAATTGTACTTGGACACATCGTATCTGATAGAGGGATAGAAGTAGATAAAGCCAAAATCGAAATTATCGAAAACCTTCGACCTCCCAAAACTGTTAGAGAAATAAGAAGTTTTCTAGGACACGCTGGTTTTTACCGACGTTTCATTAAGGATTTCTCTAAAATAACCAAACCCTTAACTGAATTACTAATGAAAGACGCCGAATTTATTTTTACCGATAAATGCACTGAAGCATTTCATACGCTTAAACGAGCATTAATCTCTGCGCCAATTATGCAACCTCCCGACTGGAATGAGCCTTTCGAAATAATGTGCGACGCAAGTGATTATGCTGTAGGAGCCGTTCTAGGGCAAAGAAAAGATAAGAAACTACATGTCATATACTATGCGAGTAGAACCCTAGACGAAGCTCAAATGAATTATGCTACGACAGAAAAAGAATTATTAGCTGTCGTATTCGCATTAGACAAGTTTCGTTCTTACCTGGTAGGAGCCAAAATAATCATATACACTGACCACGCTGCCATTAGGTACCTCCTAACCAAGAAAGACGCCAAACCGAGATTGTTGAGATGGATCCTGTTATTACAAGAGTTCGACTTGGAAATTAAAGATAAAAAGGGAACTGAAAATGTCGTAGCAGATCACCTCTCTCGATTGGAAAATCTGAAACCCGAACAAGTACCAATTGACGATGATTTCCCTTATGAAAGACTCATCGTTCAGTTAGAAACCAATGAATTCGAACCATACCATCCAAACGCTGAAACCAACAAATTAGCAGAAATAGCTTTAGCCCGCTCTGACACACCTTGGTATGCAGATTTCGTAAACTACCTAGCTGCTGGTGTGCTTCCTCCTGATCTAAGTTACCAACAGAAGAAGAAATTCTTCCATGACCTAAAACATTACTATTGGGACGACCCACTCCTGTTCAAAAGAGGCCCCGATGGAATCTTTAGACGTTGTGTACCCGAGGAAGAAATAGGAAGTATAATAACACACTGCCATTCTGCACCGTGTGGAGGACACCATAGCACATCTAGAACCTGCGCCAAAATCCTTCAATCTGGACTCTTCTGGCCCAACCTGTGGAAAGATGTTTATTTTGCTGTACCAAACTGTGATAGATGTCAACGAACCGGAAATATTTCGAGACGCGACGAAATGCCTCAAAAGGGCATTCTAGAAGTTGAAATATTTGACGTCTGGGGAATATACTTTATGGGTCCGTTTCCGTCATCGTTTGGAAATCAATATATACTCGTAGCCGTCGATTACGTTTCAAAATGGATAGAAGCTGTCGCTTCTCCTACAAACGATACACGAGTAGTTATCAAACTCTTCAAAAACGTCATCTTTCCTAGGTTCGGTGTGCCAAGACTGGTAATTAGCGATGGTGGGTCCCATTTCATTTCAAGAATACTTGAGAAACTCCTTCGAAAATATGGAGTAAATCATAGAATAGCTACACCATACCATCCACAAACAAGCGGACAAGTAGAAGTATCTAACCGCGAAATAAAACAAATATTGGAGAAAACTGTTGCTATATCTAGAAAAGATTGGTCAACCAAGCTAAATGAAGCTTTATGGGCTTATAGAACAGCTTTCAAAACTCCAATAGGAACTACCCCATTCAAACTCGTTTATGGAAAATCATGCCACCTCCCGGTAGAGTTAGAACATAAAGCCTATTGGGCCATTAAGAACTTAAACCTAAACTACACTGCCGCTGGTGAGAAATGACTTCTAGACATAAACGAATTAGAAGAACTTAGACAAGACGCTTACGAAAACGCCAAAATTTATAAAGAGAGAACGAAAAAATGGCACGACAAGCGTATATCTAGGAAATTTTTTAGCATAGGCGATAAAGTACTTTTGTTTAATTCTAGACTAAAATTATTTCCTGGGAAGTTACGATCTAGATGGTCTGGCCCTTTCGAAATAACTAACATATTTCCGAGCAGAGCGATAGAAATCAAAGGAGAAACCGTCAAACCTTTTGTCGTAAATGGGCAACGTCTTAAGTATTACCATCATCTCGAACACGATGAAAACATCGAATTTTTTAAACTTGACGAGCTGCCCGCTCATTCGAAAAAATAGTTTTCTATTTTTAAAATCGTCGAGCTTACGACATAAAACAAAGCGCTTGGTGGGAGACAACCCACATTTATTTATTCTTTTATTTTATTTTTATTTTTATTTTTAACCTTTTATTTTCATTTAAATAATCTATTCTATTTTGAATTATTTTAATTTTAATTTTAATCATTTTTACATTTTTTCCTACATTTTATAATAACTACTATAATTATAACTGCTATTTTAATTCGAGAAAATATTCCCTTTTTTATAATTATATTTATTATTATAATTTGTTACATTTTTATATTATTTTTTTTCTTCCTTTTAAATCAACACTAGCCTAGTTCTAACTTAATCTTAATATTTTCAACTTCTAGGTTTTCTTAACTACTAACTAAGATGCAAGAAGTCGATAATATGGAAGTTGTGTTCCGTGGTAGAGGACAAGAAGCAAGATTTGATAAGCTGGCTGAAAGACAAATGGATTTGACTTGCTACCCTCACCAACCGACTATGGTAAGACTTGGTATCGAAGAAAGCGTTCTACACCTGCTAAACCAAATTGGTTGGACTGGTTCTCACCTGTTCCACAAGTTTAGTACCTACCGGAAGCTCACTCTGGAATTCTTGAGTTCCCTGACCTATCTTCCTAACTGTGAACAAGGACTGAGAAAAGGAGTCATTCTCTTTAGACTCTTTGGTATGGAATTTAACTTTTGCATCCGAGATTTTGCTGAAATGCTAGAACTACCTCATGGATCAGATGCATACACCAAAGTAGCTGAAGACAGCCTTGCGTACTGGGAGTTAGAAAGATATTGGGGCAAGATCACTGGAAACGACAACCCTGAAGAGAACGAATTCCAATCTGAGAACATCCATAACCCTGCTTTCAGATACTTCCACAAGATCATTGCTCATTACATCTTTGGTAAACCCGATAATGTCACTGAAGTTTCTAGAGAAGAGTTATTCATCATGTTCTGCTCCTCTCAGAATCGCCCGGTCAATGCCATCGCATTCATGCTAACAAACTTCGAGCGCATCATGCAAGACGAAGTTTCACCTATTAGGATCGGCGGATTTGTCACTATGATTGCTAATGCTATAGGAATGAGAATACCTTTGCTTAGATTGACACCTCACGGTTCCCACAATTCTATGGACATTCATTTCTGCTTTAATCGAGGTATCATCGGTAACCTTGGATCTGATCAGTTTGATTTGCTCATCGATAACAAAGTATTGGATCAGTTCACCTTACCGAGTCCAAGGACGAGTGTGCAAAACCCTGCTAACTGGCTTTACTATGGTCAGATTCCTGAGAGAGAACCCTCACCTGAAACCCCTCAAGCTTATGAACATTTTGATGAGGAAATGCACGTATCAGAATCTGAGCCTGACACTCCTCCTGGATACTATGACCCTATTCCTGAAGATGAACCCATTCCTGATTATGAACCTCTTTCTGAAGATGAACCTATTCCCGAGTATGAGCCTGAGACTCCTTCTGAGGATTCTGTTGATGATTACACTGTTGATATGAATGATGTCGAGCTCGAGCCACAACATCCCGCTGCATCCACCGCATCAGTGAACCAAAGAATGCCTAATCAGAACACACACGAGCAAGCCATCACTGCACTCCAACAAGATGTACAACATGTGCGCAACGAGCTACACACTTTGCAAATGCACTTCTTCGATTTCATCGACACCGTCAATGCTCAATTCGACGAAGTCTTCAAACACATTTACTCTAATGTGCACAACAATAGACGTGGCTAGATGTTACCGTTTAGATTTTTAGATTTTATTTCTAGTTTTAGTAATTTCAATTTCTAGTTTAGATTTCACTTTCTGCACTTTTGCATTCTATTCTTGTCAACACTCAGTACCAGTTTAATATTAAATGCAAAATTTTACTCATTACTGCTACTGTGTTATACTGCATTACTATTAACTGCTATGTATTCCTGTTTACCATATTTTTGCTGTTTATAGTATGATACAATGACACTGTACTGAGCTAGTATTCTGTATTAATGCTACTGTCAGAACTGGTCCACACCTGCACGCGTGAAACCCACTTACCTGAGCTAGGAGACGCACGTCTCCATTCATGTGGGACCAGCAGTCTGCACGCATAGGACAGGAGACGCACGTCTCCATGCCTGTCCCCCAGCAGACTGGCTGCCTGAGACGCGCGCCTTCCCAAGGCCAGCAGTCTGCACCTTTTGACCACGCAGAAGACTCTCTTTACTCCCCATTTTGAATTTTGAATTTGAATTTCAAAATTCATCATTCAATCCTCTTCATTCTTCCCATTATTTCTTCCATTTAAACACCATAAACCTCATTCATCCTCCATCATTCACCTCTTTAACTCTACATCATTTCCCATTCTTCTATTCCATTCAAACTTCAAACACCACCATAATTCCATTTTAATTCCACATTAACCACACCATTTTCAAACCTCACTATAAAACCACACCACCACCACTCTTATTTTTCACAACCTCCATACCATTTTCTACTCTTCTATTCTCCATTCTAATTTTCTTTTCAAACTCACCATGCCTCCACGTTCAATCATCCGTAGTGTGCATCCAGAGAGACCACCCCCTAACCTTAACAATATTATTTTCCGTAAAGATGACAACGATGCTCAAAGAACCAAATACCTCGCGTTCTATGAACGTTCGGTTGTTCCCACAAAATTTGTGAACACCGAATGTCTAGAAACTCTGGGTCTCATTGATGGTGTCACCCGTTTACTCACTAAATCTAGCCTACACCATCTTTGTACCGAACCTGTACCAACTTACGAGCCGCTCGTCTTGGAGTTCTTGAGCTCTTTCAACTACGACACTCCTTCTGATCAACCACTCTCAACCGGTAGCATCCAATTTCGGATGTTCAACCGTGAATATACTCTGGATCAAGAAGTAGTGGCTACGTACTTGCATTTTAATAATGCACCAAATGCTCTCCGCACAATTTTTCAAGAACTCAATGGTTGTTCATGGGAACAACATGCTTTCGACCTCTGGTTTAATATCACTGGCGAAGTTCCTACTGGTTGGAGGGCTCTACATGCTTCTCACATTCAAAACCCCGCTATACGTTATTTTCAACGTGTTTTGGGCATACTATTTTGTGAGATCCAACAACCATAAGGTAAACCAGCATGAATTATTTTTCCTTTATTATGCGCTAAACAATCTCCGTTTCAATGCCGCACCTTTTATGCTCCAACACATCCAAAGCTGTGTCAACGCCCCCGCTACAAATCCCTTCCTGTTTGGCGGTATTATTACTTCCTTGGCCTGTGCCTTAGGTCTTGGTGATGAACTTGTCTCCCTCTCTCATCTCATGATGCTTGCTCAATCACTCGACCTCACTTATTGCCGTGACTCCCACTTGGTTTCACCCCGCCATGATGGCCGATACACCTTGGTCGTCAACAAAGTTCTGATTCCTTATGTCGTCCTTCCATGCCCAGAAAGAATCAACATCCGTTATGTTCAGCGTTGGAGGCTTATTGAAGACAATCCTCAAGACAACCAACCTGAACATCCTAATGAACCTATGGATGCAAATGAAGAAGAACTCAACCAAGGGCAAGCTGATGTCAACCAACCTCCTCAAAACAACCCTCCGCCTATCACTCTTGATGCCATGTATGCTGCAATTCAACGATAAGACCACCTTTTTCAAGCTATGCAGACAAACCAAAATGAAACACTGAGGCTTATTCGAGAGATGCAACAAGAGCACCGTGACTATGCTATTAGGAACGAAGGCCAATACACTGAAATTGCTACACAATTGCATGATCTTAACATTCGTGTAAATGGCTCTCCTACTGATAGACGTCGCTGTGTTCGTATAAGAGGCGCAAGCAGTTCTCGCAACCGCAACACTGAAGAGTAGTTCTCATGCATTGAGGACACTGCATCATTTAAGTCTGGGGGAGTCGTATTACTTGCTTTAGTTTTATTTCCTTTTAGTTTATTTCCTTTCCTTTTAGTTTATTTCCCTTCCTTGTAATGTTTTTCTAATTCAATAAAGAATATTTATGGAATTTCAAGTCTTATCTTTATAATTCCGTAGTTATTTCAATTTCTTCCATTTTCTTGAGCCATAACAAAATTTTTGCTCCTAAACGATAAAATGCAAAACCCCACACGTTCGAGAAATACGAAGCTACTCAAACAACAAACGCATAGAAATTGACTTAGATTCAAGTCAATATCCTTATTGTCCCAACACTCTAAAACCCCCAAGTATGCGTAACCGATTTGAATACCCTTTATACCGAAACCATCGACTTTAATTTTTGAAGTAACCCTTAGTAGTTTATTCTAGCAGTCGGCACCGTCTTAGATACAAACTACGCAGAGAGTCGATGAATATAAGTGTATGATCCTCATAAAAATAATTATATGCTTAACCGTAACAAGAAATGTGCCTACTAAGTAAGATGATCCACACAAGATCATTTAACCTAACGGTCGCAAATCTCAAATACAAAGAATTTAAAAACTCATTGTTGATTGGTTCAGAAGTCATCTGGTACTGAACTTGGTAGGAGGGACTATTGTCCGATTCCCCGTGATCTACAAATGAGCGCTAAGGAGTATACCACATAATTGTGCCAGAACTCCATAAGAAGGATCATAGTCACTAACCGACTACTCTGCTATGTGCGTGTCAAGATAATGGGCTTAATGTGATTGCGCGCGAATGAAAAGGGTGAAACATGATGACGAGTCAAGGTCGAGCTATAATGGCATGATTCGGATTGGTATGCATACTGGGAGTTGTCTAGTGTCGCTACTATAAGTTTATTGCTAGGATCTGTAACATTATCTTAAAACAAGAACACTATGTAGCTGAGTATGACCGAACGACGTGGTGGAAGCATATTTGATTTCGCTGTCCTCCTATCTTTATCTTGTTATTTTGCTTGAGGACAAGCAAAGGTTCAAGTCTGGGGGAATTTGATAACACGATTTTATATCGTATATTTAGCCTGAAATCCATAGATATTTATAGCGATTTCCGTTTATTATATTGATTTATTATGATATGACGCGAGTTTTTGCTTTGTTTCAGACCACTATTTATGCCTAAAAGATGAAAAATGGGTGCTGAAGTAAAAAGGGATTGCAAATAGGGCCCAAATATGCTAAAGAAGACCCAAAGGCCCAAAGGAGACGAACCAGCCCATTGAAGATCAAATGTGCGTGGCCCAAACCACACAAGCAAGTGGAGACGTACGTCTCCACGTCTCATTGGCCACGTCAGCAAAAGGGAGACGCACGTCTCCAGTCCCCTACATTCTCTCCACTTGAGACGCACGTCTCAAGTCTTCAACGAAGCTTCCCCAAGAATCGGAGACGCACGTCTCCGAGTCCAAGTCTGCTGGAGCTCCTCTTTTCACGCAATCCAACTGCAAAGCCTCGCCTATAAACAGAGGCAGATACTTCACTTCAACCTGTCCGATTTCTTGCTAACGAAGTGCTGCCGAAATTGTACCGTGCATTATATTTTCTGCTTTCCTTTAATTCAAACAGTTACTTTCTCACAACGATTTCTACACCGGAAATTGTTGTGAACCTTTTATAAATCTAGCCTTACGTTAGATTTATCGCCTTTTATTTTCCTTGTTTTATTTTTCGTCCGTTTAAATTCCGAAGAACGATCCAGCCAACCTGTGGTGGAAGTTCAGTACTCGAAGATTCAGTTTCAATTTATTTAATTCAGGTTTAATATTTACCGTCTTTATTTATATATTTATTTGCATGATATATTATATGCCAATTAACATGCCTTTTATTATAAGCCAAATTAATTCATGCATGCTTAACTGTATTAATATGTCTGGCTAAATTACTAAGGTATCGGTATGTAAAGTAAGTTAACCGTAGGGATCCGAAATAAATTGGCTTAATTATGTTTTGTTAATTATCATCTGTTTTTGGTTTGTATGTCTAATTTAATTAGTAAGTCTTAAGAACAATAGAGCGAAAGTTTGAGGTCTTAAGACGGTCAAAGGTTAAAATCAATAGAGCGAAAGTTTGAGATCTTTAACTGGATAGTAGACATAGGACATTAGTTTTAAGGATGGCGAAAGCGTATTAAAACTAATTGGGACTTATTTATTTTCAAAAATTGTTTTTACACCCGAGCGGGATGGCGAAAGCGTACGTTAGAGATATTAGCATGTTCCGAGTCAAAAGAGCGAAAGTTTGAGATTAGGAGATTTAAATAGATAACGACTTCATAAAACAGGCATTTTATTAATTACGTTGTTTCCAAAAAGCTCTTCTAAAATCTAATGGGATGGCGAAAGCGTACATTAGGATTAGGATAGTAATCTAAATCAACAGAGCGAAAGTTTGAGACGAGGATTTTTAACCAATTGAATTAGTAAAGATTTTTAATTAAATTATGCAAAAGCCAATGGACCTTCGGATCACCTTAAGTTAAACGAAATACATACTGATATCTGTCTTTTATTATATTCTTTATTTCTCACAATCACTCTCCCTTAGGAACAATCAAAATATTAGTAGCCCTAGCTTTACATAGTAACCTTAGATAACGGTAGATCGATTCATAGTCCCTGTGGATTCGATATCTTTTAAAACTACACGACACGACTGTGCACTTGCAGTCATCAGATTAATAGACACGTAAAGTCGCGATCAATGACGATGGGGGAAAAGTTAGATGATTTTGATATACCTATTATCCATGCTAATCCCATACATGTTTCTGATATATTATTCCTCAAAAAATGTTTAATTGATCGGGGACTCTAAAAAAGTTCATTGAATAATTCTAATCAGGCAATTCAAATGTTCATTAACCAGGATCAGAAACTTTGAAGATATATCATGTTCTGATAACCAAATGTTCTGATAATCAAGCCTTTGTTAAAAGGAAATCCAACTAGACTCTGGTATCCCATCAATTTCTGATAATAATATATGCTCTGAGACAATGAACTAGGCATTGCAAATCATACTTTGATAGAATTTTAATCATGGAAGTATTCCTTTCGTCCTGATTAAAATGTTTTATGTATCAAAATTATTTTATAAGTCTTAAACTCAGGGGGAGCCTCTGAACAAGCTAAAATAATTTTTGATAGTATAAAACTCAGGGGGATCTAATTAGATTACCCTTATATGTTTTATGTGATTAAACCAATTAAAGAATTTTCATCAAAATACATGGTTTTGCCTTCATAAAAAAGGGGGGATTGTAAGATCAATATTTGGTTTTGCATCTGGCCTTAAATTTTGATGATAACAATACATAGTTTCTTAAAGAAAAATTTAGTACCCAAATGGTTTTGTCTAGTGTGTAGTTGAATGCTTAGAGGTTCACACTCTGATGAAGTGACATGTGATGTCCCCAATTTCTGAACTCAACACACTCTAAATCTGAAGAGATAACAAAGTGAGCTTTGTAAAGATAAATTAAGTTTGAAACGCTTCTGAAAAACGCTTATCAAATAGCTTCTGACTCTGATAAAAAACTTCTAAAATTTTTCAAGCTCTCAAGTTCTGCGCTCCACACGTTCTGAAGACTCTAAAGACCAAGTTTTAAAGACTCTGAAGACCAAGTTCTGAAGACTCTGAAGACGAGGTTCTAAATACTCTCTCATACACTTCTTTGGTCCTTCTAAGCATGCTTCATCAACACGCATTCTAAAGTCTCTGAAGATTTGAAGATAAGATAAAAAAGATTTACGTGAGAAAATAGTACATAGTACAAGACCAAATGTTCTTTCCACTATACTGATTTTATGGATAAAGGAGAGTACTATTGTACCATTTTGTCTCTCATTTCATGCAAATCGTTATTAAAGAATACATTTGGAAATTTTCAATTCCTTTTCTACCCTCCAATGGATCTTTCATTGCCTATATAAAGAATCCCTTGGAAGAATGAAGAAGAACTTTTTTTAAAAACGAACAAAAAAATTTCACAGAAACTTCAACGTAACATTGCAATATTGTGAGAAGAGAAAAAGCAATCAAGTAATGAACTTTTATTCATACACTTGCTCTCAAACACTTTTATGTTAATCTTTGTATTTCAAATTGTGTAAATCTGCTTTCTTAGAAGCACTATTGTAACACACATTTGTATCTTAAACTTTGAGTTGTTTTTCCTTGAGAGACTAGGGTATAGTTAGAATTCTCAAGAATACATTTACAGTAGGTCTTTGTGTTTGTAATCAAGTTTGATTATAGTTGATTAAGTCCTTGTGAGAAGGCGAAATTACCTAGGCGGGTGGACTGGAGGTAACTTCATTAACAACGAACTAGAATAAAAATATAGGTGTTCATTATTTTTATTCTAAATCCTTTGTTAGTTGTCTTGGGTAGCGAAAAAGTTTCAATCTTGAAACTCAATTCAAGATTTATTATATGAGATTACAATACATAAGAGACAATGAATATATTCTATAACTTATTTTGGTTCCAATATATTTAAGAGAAAGAGGTTTCTTACTCACCTAAAATGTAGATAATATATATCTTAATTATTTTTAAGTTGTTTAATTTTGACGCATTTCCATTAGGGTTCATTTTATCAATTATAAAATTATAAATATTTTTATGAGTGCTAGCAACATTCTCTTTTCAACTTTCTCTCAAACACTCACTTTTTTATTGGTTGAAATATGCGTGGGTCTCTCACTTTAGAAATATATCCCACATAAAAGGTAGGACCCACGCATGTTTAAACCAATAAGAGAGTGAGTATCTGCGAAAGAATGTTGAAAAGAGAGTGTTTGTAGCATTTCTCAAATAGTTCTCAGTTGTTGTCTATTCATATATGTATCTTTATGTATATGGTACCGTTGTAATTTGTTATTGTTTTAATTGCTTCTTAATTAATAATCACAATCACATTACGTTAGAGTTGTAAAAAAGGACCACCCATCCCTAAACAGACTAGCTTTGACGGGCCAAAAAATCTCGTTGGGAGAGAGACAGTGATCTGATCCTCCTTCTTTCTCTTCAGTACTTAACTGCAGCCGATAATAATTACTATAATTCTTCACACGCACACACAGAGACACCCAGTTTGCTTCTGAATTGTTCAAACTTAACTGCATCCAAAGCCTTTGTAAAAATATCAGCAAGCTGATTCTCTATTTTCACATGCTCGAGAGTGATGACTTTGTCTTCCACGAGGTCTCTAATGAAATGATGCCTGATGTAAATGTTCTTGGTCCTACTATGTTGAATAGGATTTTTGGAAATATTTATAGCACTTAAATTGTCAAACAATAATGTCATAACATCTTGTGTGACATTATATTCAGACATAATATTCTTCATCCACACAAGTTAAGAACATCTGCTACCTGCTGCAATATACTCAGCTTTAGCTGTGGAAAGAGACACACAATTCTACTTCTTACTGAACCATGAGATCAAGTTATTTCCCAGAAAGAAACATCCACCAGAGGTACTCTTCCTATCATCAACACTTCCAGCCCAATCGGCATCACAATAACCCACCAACTGAGAGTTTGATTTACGTGAATACAGTATCCCATAATCACACGTACCATTCACATACTTCATAATTCTTGACTTGATTGAGATGACTCATTTTAGGTTCTTCTTGATACCTAACACATACTCCAATAACAAAAGAAATATATGGTCTACTTGCAGTAAGGTAGAGAAGACTACCAATCATGCTTATGTATAGACTTTGATCAACACTAACACTCTTTTCATCCTTGGACAACTTCAAGTGTGTAGGAGCAGGTGTTCTCTTGTGAATGGCATTATCTATCCCAAACTTCTTTACAATATTCATTGCATACTTTTATTGGCAAAAAAAAATAGAGTCTTCCATCAGCTTGATTTGTAACCCAAAGAAGTAGGTTAATTCACCAACTAAGCTCATCTCAAACTCAGACTGCATTTGCTTGACAAAATGTTGGACCATCTCATCTGACATTCCACCAAAGGCAATTTCATCCACATATATCTGAGCTACCATGAGTTTTCCATCCTTTTCTTTTATAAAAGAGTTTTATCTATTCCACCCTTTTTATATCCATGATGGACTAGAAACTCAGTCAACCTTTCATACCAAGCTATGGGAACTTGTTTCAAACCATACAAGGCCTTATTCAGTTTGAACACATGGTCTGGAAAGGCAAGATCACAAAATCCTTTTGGCTGTTCAACTTACACCTCTTCATCTAGGTACCTATTTAGGAAGGCACTCTTAACATCCATTTGGAATAGCTTAAACTTTAAAATATATGCTACTCCAAGTAGTAACCTGATAGATTTTAGGCGAGCTACAAGAGCAAGTGTTTCATCAAAGTTCACTCCCTCAATTTAAGTATACCCTTGAGAAACAAGTCTGGTTTTGTTTCCGGTAACAACACTTTGTTCATCTGACTTGTTCTTGTATACCCATTTTGTCCCAATAACATTGGTTCCTTCAGGTCTTGGTACTAAGTCCCAAACCTCATTCCTCCTGAACTGTTCAAGTTCCTCTTGCATAACATTAATCCAGAACTCATCAGTCAGGGCTTCCTTGACATTCTTTGGTTCAAATTTTGAAATAAAGCAGGAGTTTGACACAACTTCTCTTAACCTGGTGGTTGCTGTCATACCCCAAATTTGTCCTACCCTTTAACTTCTAACTGGCTTAGGCTTTACATTCATGTACATACATCACCTAGGTCATAACTCACATGCATGCATTCATACCATTGGTACTATTCAAAGATTAACAAGGAGGAGCTTTATTGCAAAGAATTGTTGATCAGAAAATAAGAAGACTGAGGTACAATCATGTGGTGCTATGTTCATGGAAGCTCCTGGATTGGGGTGTCTCTCTGCTTCAAATCAGGGCATTGATTAGAGGGTACAAGCTTGCAAATCATCTGGTTCTTTAAATCAGGGTTTCTTTGACCAAAGTCAACCAGTTGACTTTCTGGTCAACATTTAATCAGAAGTGGCTTCTATGTGTGGAAAACTTCTCATACTGACGGTGGATGTGTTTGTTTGACTGGATGTGAGTGGAAGAGATTTAATCGGGAATTTCATCAATAGTCGGAAAAATCGGAACAGTTGACTTTTGGGTCAAAATCGGGAAAATTATTCAAATATTGACTTTTGGTGGAAAATTAATCAAGAAAAGTCGAAGAACGGATAAAATCGGGAGTTCGGCAAAAAGTTGGGAAAAATAGAAAAAAGAAGACATTCCAACACTTAGAAAAATTTTTGATGTCTTAAATCTTGTTGAGCAGTCCACTTCAGCACCAGATTACACGTGGCAAACGGCATTTTCCGGAAAAGTTTCCAACATCGAAGTTGTTCCTCTCATGGAGGAGAACAACTTTGTAGTTGGACACTTTTTCATTTGAAGCTTGTATGAAGAGTTAAAGTGGTGTGAAGTTGCTGGAAACTCATTTTAACCAAGTCACATTCCAGGTCACCAGTCAGGTCATGACCTGGCATTTTCACAAACACATGGCATGCCAAATCTCCAGTCATTTTTAGAGCTGTACAGAAGTGAGGTGAACGAAAACTTGGTATCATTCTCTTCTTTGCCATGTCATCTATCCATAGGAACAAGAATTGGGACAATTGAGCAAATATTGAGTGAGATACAAGCCTTCAAAGTGGTGCCCCAACCCTGACCAAATTCTGCAGGCAGCCATGACACAGAATTCTGGGCACGCAACGCATTTCAGCAAACACATGGTGGGCCAAATGTCAAGGCCTATTTCTTCCTCCACATGTCTCTATCTTAAACAAGCCCGGTTCTAAGCTATTCCTTGCCATGTCCTCTATCCAATGAGACCAGTATCACTGATTTTGGACATGTATTGATCGAGATAGAGAGGCTCAAAGTACCACCCTTGCAGAGTCACGTTCTGGCCATACGCATGTGACAGCAAGCTGCTGGGCGTGTGCAGTGGTATTTGCATGAATTCAAGGCCATTTTTCTCATACTTCCAAGCCTTATCTTGAGATATTTTCAACACCAATCTTGTTCTATCCCATGCCCTCTTCGATATGACACCGTTCTTGCATCATTTCATAGCCCATGGTTTGAGATATATGTGTTCAAAGTAGGCACCACAGCATGAGGAAAAAAGAGTAAAACAACACACAATTGCACTACAGTCCCACATTGGAAAAATGAGAAAAAGTGTGCTGCAAGCCCCACATTGGAAAAATGAGAAAGAGGCATTGCAAACTAACCCAAGTCCCACATCCAAGAATTGTGAATTACAAACCAATGGTTGCCCATATAAATAAAAACCTACACACCACATTCTCACTCACTTCCACTCTTTACTATATCACTATAATCTCTCTCTCTCTCTACTCTCTCTCTCTCCTCTCTCTCTCTCTCTCTCTCCTCTCTCTCTCCTCTCTCTCTCTCTCTCTCTCTACTCTCTCTCTCTCTCTCTCTCTCTCTCTCCTCTCTCTCCCCATCTCTCTCTCCTCTCCATCTCTCTCTCTCTCCCTCTCTCTCTCCCTCTCTCTCTCTCTCCATCCTTAACCATACATCACCATCGTCAGCGGAATTCACATCGTGCAATCTCATACTCGTCCCGGGAAAGAGAGCTCATGGATTCAAGGCTCATCATACGAGTTCACCTCTCTGCCGAAGATTGAGGACGAAGCGGTTACCGGCATTAACAAGATATCAAAGGAGCTGTGTTGATTTCTTTCACCGTGATCCAAGAACCCTCCAGGTAAGGCATCGTATCTCTCTCTCAGCATGCTGATAATATGCTAGGTTCATATACGCTCATTAGATGTTTGCGATAACATACGATTTGCTTTCCGATTCGGTACTGTGTGCTGTGATTTCTTTTTGATGGAGTGTTTGAATGTTAAAACCGATAGCATATTTGGGATCTACGCCGGAAATTGAGTGGAACGGTGGTGTCGTTTTACGTTTCTGCATTTTATCACCACCGATGCCACCGTGATTCGCCGGAGAAGATAATGAATAGGGCTCCGCGGTACTGTTCACGTGCTGCATGACTTTTCCTTTTTTTCGTTTTGTGTTTTGTTGTTCTACCTTGTAGTGATGATTAGTTGGTAAGGTGGCAGGGTCTGATTTGCTGAGGCAATTTGTTGTCTTATCCTACTTAAAGTGCATGTGACCAATTGAGGTGTTTACGTTACATAAAATTCATGTTGTGTTTGTCACTTATGTGCCATGATAAAAACCATGCTATATTACAACAAGCCAAATATAAGCTGTGTAGAAAGTGTATATACTGTGTAGTAATGTGATGTCACGTGATATGGAAAAGAAGTAGAGATGATGTAATAAATAGCATAGCCTTGCTGTCCAAAATGAAAAACGTGAGAATGAATGAAGGAGTACAGCGTGAGACCGCTTGGGCCAATATCTCTTTGGGCCTAGCGCTGTCTTCTCATCACACCCCTTGGGCCGCATGTGAACTGCTAATGCACCCCCTGCTGCTATTAAAACCAAATAAAGATAGTTTCTTCTTCTTTATTCCTTTTAATGATTAATTGTTTTTCTTTCTTTTAAATAAAACAACAAAAAAAATCTTTCCCACTAATTGAATAGTTAGTTTTAACTTCTCAATTGAATTCCATTTAGTTTTAGATTTGTTAATAGTTGCTCATATAAAAAGAACTCTAAATAATAGTTTTAATTCCTTTTTTGTGATTTGTTTTTCTAAGTAAAAACAACAACCAAGATTTTCTAACTAATTAGAATGCTAGATTTTTTTAATTTCTTTTAATTGACCCTTATTAGCATTTCCTTAGAATTTTAATAAATAGTCTTCTCATGAAAACCATAAACCAAATAATTTGTTTTCTTAGTTTGATTCCAAATTAGACTCTTGCATGAACAAAATGACATAGTTTAGGAGTAATTCTCATAATTGCTTGTTTGGGTTTTGTATAGATTTAATTCTTTTATTTTGTGAATATGCTCCTTTGTGAATTGTCTAAAGTGCCCCTGGTCTTTAAATTTGTTTTTATCCTGTTATTTGTTTTTCTTCCCCATATCCTTTTAGAATATCTTCCAACATAGAATTAGAAATAGGCTAGTCTCCCCCTTTCATTCTTTTCCTTTTACAACCTTAAAACACTCTAAAAATACTTGAATAAAATTCCCTTAAAAAACACCAACCAAAAACACTTCAAAAGAACCTAATAAATGTTCAGACTTAAAACAAAAGTGAGGAAGTGATGCGAGATCTGGTGGTAGGCTCTCGTCATCATGGAATTACCCTAAAAGACACAAACCAATCATTTCTTTTTCTTTTGCCTGCTCGGCACCTAAGGGCACCGTTATCTCCGCTCCATTGCATCCTAGGCTGTCCCCTTATGCAAGAGCGCGAGCGTTAACTCCGCCCAACTAAAAAACACAAAAACAAACAGAAAATCGTGAGCCGAACTACGGCGCTCTGATTCCTGAAAAGGATACGTAGGCATCAAGTCGCGGGGCTTGAACGAGCACATTTGTAAATATTTCCTTCTTTTCCCCGTATTTCTTTTGCATGCATTCCCATATAGACATAGACATAGTACACACCCTTTAGATAGAAACAAACATAGGTAGATACCATCGAGTACGATGGGCGCGAGGGGTGCTAATACCTTCCCCTTGCGTAACCGACTCCCGTACCTTGATTCTCTGGTCGCAAGACCCTGTTCCTTCCCTTTGTTAGGTTTTCTGATATCCCTTTCCCTTATGGGATAAATATATTGGTGGCGACTCTGTTCATTTTTCGCGAGCGTGCGACAGCTGGCGACTCTGCTGGGGATGTTGCTAGACCTGTTGCTGGTCCATCCTTAGTGAGTCGATCCTAGCCTGCGTTTGTTTGTTTATTTACTGGGTGTTTATTTGTTTTATGTCTATATCTTGTATATATGTTTGCATGTTTATTTTCTGCTTGCATATCATGTTTATTTCTGTTTGCACATCATGCATATGGATTATATTCTGTGTTCCTTGGGGTCTTCTGTTCTGTTTTGCAGGTTGGGTGGGATGTTTTGAGGTAAAAGGCCCACTACCCAGGCCAAGTGACACCTAGGATTAGCGTGGATGCTCATGTTGGCTCCCGTAGCTCTTGCTACGATCGAGTCGATGTGGGGTACCACAACTGGGCGAGGTTCTTTCATGGAACACTGTGTCTGGCACTCTTGTTGCCTCAAACACTTTGTACCCCATGGGAACTATAGACCCCAGTGACCATTAGGGACCACCTGTCCGTGTCTAGAATTCATACCCGTGAGTTTTGGGGAGGGACAGGATACTAGCCTTCATCATACCCGGATTTCCATTTTGCAATCTGAAGTCGAAATTTTGAACCTGTTACAATCAGTATTACCCAGATGTTCAGAGTTGCGAGGGACATTCAGTCTCTCACCACATCATGCACATGACACATCATGCTATTGCATTCACCCCACTTCATTCGCGGAGAATCCTAAAATCCATTTCTAAAGAAAAAAGAAAAGAAAAGAAAAAGAATATGTACATACCTTTTTGCAAAAAAAAAATAGGAAAGAAAAAGAAAAAGAAAAGGAATAATGAAAAGATTTTAGGATTCTCCCAGTGAAATGCATTCCACCACATCATTTAACATGCATGTTCATTTATTTTCAGGAACTTTTTGGCTTTGTCTCCGACTAACACATGGCTCCACCACTGAAGACTGGCAAGCGCAATTACTCTTATTCTTTTGTGAATCCTAATCTGAAGTTTGTTGAGTGTTTGGCAAAGAAGATCACACCGGATGAGTCAACCAATTTCCGAGAAAAATATGGGTACATTCTGAGCCTCCTTAAGATGCCATTCACCAAGGATGAGCAAGAGGGAGTTCACACTTTGCTTCAGTTTTATCATCCTTCCCTCCGTTGTTTCGCATTCACTGATTATCTTTTGGCTCCTACCTTGGAAGAGTATTCGTCATTCCTTGGCATTCCTGTTGGGAAAGAGGTACCTTATTATAGCGCCATGAAGGCCCCTGATTCCGTTGAAATCGCTAAGGCTCTTTATTTGAGCAAATCAGTCGTGGAGGCAAGTCTCACCAAGAAAGGAGGTTGTCATGGTTTTCGTATGGAATTCCTGGTTAAAAGAGGTTGTGATGCTGCTGAAGCCAAAGAGTGGGACACTTTCAGAGCTATTCTGGCTCTAAGTATCTATGGTATTGTGATGTTCGCAAATGTACCTGACTTTGTCGATATGAATGCCATCCACATATTCATTCTGCAGAACCCCGTTCCTACACTTCTGGGGGATGTTTATCATTCTGTTCATCATCGTAATGAGCAGAAAGGAGGTTTGGTTAGATTCTGTGCTCCGCTGCTATACCGTTGGTTCAGATCACATTTGCCGGAACGTGGAGCTTTTGTTGATAGTAGGTACACATCCAGATGGGCTGATAGAATTATGGGGCTTAGAGCTAAGGACATTGTCTGGTACAACCGATCCTTGGACCATATGGAAGTTGTTATGAGTTGTGGGAAATTCAAGAATGTGCCTCTCATGGGCATCAGAGGTGGGATCAACTATAATCCTATCCTGGCTAGAAGAACATATGGATACGCTTTCATTAGTCCTCCTGAACAAGCAGAGATTGCTGAGAATATTTACTATCATTCAGCCACCAATGTTGGGCAAATGGCAGAAGCTGCGCAAGCCTGGAAGAATATTTGCTGGAGAGATAAGAAGTACTTTGGTCAAAGAGACTGTGCGACTTATAAAGACTATACTGAGTGGGTTGAAGTTGTGGTCAACACTCAAGGGATGCCCTTCCCTCCAAAAGATCCTTTGTATCCTCCTGCTGGTGTACAACCCGACATTGTATCCATGCCTTGTTATAATCAGACTGTGGAGCAGAATAGGAAGTTGACTGAGCAAATGGAGACGATGCAAGTCAAGATGAATACTGATAGGCAAGAGAAGCTTTCTGCCCTTCATAAGTTGAAAATGAGAGAAATAGAGCTTGAAGAATTGTATGCTAGAGGAAGTACCTCCCAGAAAAGGTCAAGAGTGACCATAGACTCTAAATCTGCTAAATCTCAAGAGAGGGAGATCAAAGAGCATTATGAAGATCAGTTGGCGGAATTGACAAAGAGGCTCCAAATCCAAACTGATATAGCCAAATCAGAGAAAGCCCGTCGAAAGAAAGCAGACAAGCTCCTTCTGGAACGTCAGGCAAGGATTGAGGGGTGTTATGAAGAGATTCGCAAGTTGAAGGGTCGAATGGAGGAAAAGGGCCAAAGTGATGCTCAAGCTCAAGAGGAGGCCAGAGGTTGGGAATTGAGAAGCCGTTACTTGGAGACCATGCATTTCAGGAAGGACCTATTGATTCAAGAAGTTGTTAAAAGACCAACCCATGCTGAGACCAAAAAGCTGTTTGAAGAAATGAAGGCTTGGAGCTATAAGAACATTGGAGATAGCCCACTTCGTCATTTGGACATGGGAGATCCTGCTTAGTATTGGTTTTTGTTATAGAATCACCACCAGTCTTGTTGGATGGGGTTCTTATTTCCATTTTTTGTATTGTTGGCTCATGAGAGCGGATTATTTTGTACTTCAAACATGGTTGTGGAATTAATGGATTATGGTTGTTTATCTTGGTTGCGCTTCGTTATTTCTCATTATCTTGTATTGTTGGTTCGAGACAAAGCCGAAAATTCTTGAAAATAATAAAACATGCACACATGCACCCATGCACTCATATCATACTGCATTTTCAGGTTTTTATCAGATTCTAATTGGGGTCCCTTCCAACAACAGATTTCTTTTCCGACGACGAAGCTGACTTTCTTACATCCTTACCGCACCAGGAGCAACGAGAGAATCATGGATCAATTTGAACAGAGTCAAGCTGCCCTCCGTAGGGATATGGATGTTATGGGGGAAAGAATGACCCAACTTATGGAGACTCTCCATGTCGTTGTCCAAGGACAAGAAGAGCTCAGAAAGAGCGTTGCTGGGCTGATCAAAGATACTCCTACCAATTCTGATGATGGAGGGGTGAAAACTAAGGAGATTCCTGTTGAGGGGATAACAAAAGTAGTGGATGACCACCACGAGGTTATTGACCTTGAACATGATCTTACTGCTGAGTTGACTGAGACTGCTAAGATGTACCAAGCTCTCGAAGAACGCCTTAAGGCCGTTGAGGTTGCTAAAACTTCGAGTTTCGACACTGCTGCTATGTGCTTGGTACCTGGGATTGTTATTCCCCCGAAGTTCAAAGTGCCAGATTTTGATAAGTACAAGGGAGTTACCTGCCCAGAGACTCACATTCGCTCCTACTGCCGTAAGATGGCCGCCCATGCTGAGAACGAACCTCTGCTTATGCATTTCTTCCAGGATAGTCTCACTGGAGCTCCGTTGGAGTGGTATATGAAACTCGAGAGGTCTAATGTTAGTACTTGGGGAGAACTTGTTGATGCCTTCTTGAAACAATACCACTACAATACTGCTATGGCTCCTAGCCGTGCCCAGCTGCAGAATATGTCACAGAAATCTGAAGAGTCCTTTAAGGAATACGCCCAGAGATGGCGTGAACTTGCTGCTCGAGTTCAACCCCCCTTATTGGACCGAGAATTGATTGATCTGTTTATGGGAACTCTGAAAGGGCCGTATCTTCAGCACATGGTTAGTAATACTTCTCCTTCCTTTTCGGATGTGGTCATCATTGGTGAGAGGGTTGAGAACTGTGTCAAAGCTGGTACCATTCAAGGAGTCACTAATCCTAGCAACTCAAGTGGTAATGGTAAGAAGCCGTATTCTGGGTTTGTGAAGAAGAAGGAAGGTGAGACTAGCACCGCTTCTGTTGACCAAAGCCGAGCTCCTGCATATTCTGCTGTTCCGCCTCCTTATTATCCGATGCCTTATGCTGTTCCTGGTCCATATGTCCCTCAGGCATATGCTGCTGCTCTTCCACAACCATGGATGGCACCCCAACAGCCTTTCGTACCACAACAACAAGCTGCTGCTCCTCAGAATCGTCAACAGAACCCTAGGCCTCAAGGTCAAAGGGGCCCACAAAGAACAAGATTCCAAGATAGGCGTATTGATCCGGTTCCGATGTCATATGCCCAACTCCTCCCTCAGTTGCTTGCTGGCCAATTGGTACAACTCCGTGAACTGGGACCTCCACCTAGTCCTCTCCCTCCTGGTTATGATGTTAATGCTCGATGTGAATTTCATTCAGGGGCCCCAGGCCATACTATTGAAAAGTGTAGAGCATTCAAGTTGAAGGTTCAGGATCTCCTTGACGACAAACTTATCTCGTTCGCTCCTACTAGTCCTAATGTGCAGAATAATCCTATGCCTCCTCATGCTGGTACGACCAATGCTATTGAGTTATGTGAGGATCAGACCCTGGTTAATGATGTTAATGAGGTTAGGATGCCGCTAGCAGTTGTCAGAGAGTATCTTATGCAACAAAAGGTTTTGTGTGAACTACATGACTACTGTTTGCAATGTTCTTCTAATCCTGAGGAATGCACAAGGTTGAGAGAGGAAATCCAGAAACTAATGGATGAAGGTGTTCTTAGAGTGGAAAGGGTCGTTCCTGTTGAAGATGTGGATACTCTAGAGATACCTTACTATCCTACTGAGGTGTCAAAGAATCAGGGTACTCCTTTGGTCATTCGTGCTCCGAGTACTCCCTTGGTCATTCAGGCTCCGAGGACTCCGTTGGTTATTCAGGTTCCAAAAGTTCCTTCGACTCCTTCAACCTCGTCTCTTGCTCCCTCTCCTGTGAATGATTCTAAGGCTGTTCCTTGGAGTTATAATGCCGTGTATATTCGAGGGAAGAAATATGATTGTCCTCCAGTGGGTAATTCGAGCATCACAAATATTACTGGCACTAGTGGTATTACCCGTAGTGGTCGAATCTTTGCTGCCCCTCCTCCGCCTCCTAAAGAGACCAATAAAGAGGCTGGTGCACAAGCAAAAGGAAAGCAAGTTGCTGTTGATCCTCCTGTAACACGTAATGCACAAGATGCCGAGCAACTCTTGAAGATCATTAAGAAAAGTGATTACAAAGTGATCGACCAACTTGATCAGACCCAAGCCAAGATCTCCATCTTGTCTCTCTTGGTGCATTCCGAAGCTCATCGTGATGCTCTGATGAAAGTTCTGGCTTCCGCTCATGTAACTCAAGATATTACCGTGCCTCAGTTTGAAGGGGTTGTGACCAACATTGCTGCTGGTAATTGTTTGGGTTTTTCTGATGATGAACTTCCACCTGAGGGTAGGGCACATAACAAAGCGCTGCATATCTCAGTCAAGTGTCTGGATGCTGTGTTGTCTCGAGTTCTGATTGATACAGGTTCTTCTCTTAATGTGATGCCCAAGACTACTTTGTTCAAGCTGAGTATGGATGGGGTTATGATGAGACCGTGCACTATGAGTGTCAGAGCATTCGATGGTTCTAGAAGGTCCGTAGAAGGAGAAATTGATCTGCCTGTCTTGATTGGTCCTCACATGTTCTACATTGCGTTCTATGTCATGGATATACGTCCTTCATACACTTGCCTCTTGGGTCGTCCTTGGATCCATGCTGCTGGGGCTGTGACATCTACCCTCCATCAGTGTTTGAAATTTGTTGTGAATGACAAGATTGTGGTGATCACTGGTGAAGAGGATTTGATAGTCAATAATCTGGCGTCATACCGTTATGTTGAAGTGGAAGGAGAGATACAAGAGACACCTTTTCAGGCATTAGAGATTGTGTCGGTTGATAAACTCCCCGTGGTTGAGAATAAGAAGGAACTCGGAGCACCCCTCTCGTCTCTGAATGATGCTAAGGCCTTCTTAGAAGCTGGCACTCCCCATAGTGCCTGGGGCAAGCTGATTGATGTTCATGAGAAGCGAGACAAGTATGGCCTTGGGTATCAACCATCTTCTTCTACTCAGCTCAGCATAATTCCTGGAAAGAAGGTGATTCCCCCCATTTCTCAAGTGTTCGTCAGTGCAAGCACCAGTTCTGGAAGTCAGGTTCTCGCCGTGGATGATGATGATGATGAAGATCTCTCCAGATTCATTTGCCATGCTGCGCCTGGACAGGAGCTCAACAATTGGACTATCTTGGACATCCCCAGAGTCACTTTTATGGAAATGTAATTTTCTTGTTTCGATAAGTCATATGCTTCGCCCTAAGCATTTTGACCACTTGTATAAAGAAGGGCCCCCATGTTGTTTCAATTTGTTTAATATTGAATGAAAATCATATTTTCGCATGCAATTACTGTTCCATTTCTTTCATTTTTGTTTTTACTTTAAAAACTTTTTCAAAAATGGCAAAGCTTTTTTCTTTTTTCTTTTTTATGTGTTGCATTCTAAGGCATAAATCATCCGTCGTGCAGATCCGGCTCGGATTCCATCAAAAATGATAATGTTACAGTTCCACGTCTTAATATCCTTGAGAATCCAATTGACCAAGCTGATGAGGATAGTGGGGAAGATTGTGAAGTCCCCGAAGAATTGGCAAGACTTTTGAGACAAGAGGAGAAATCTATTCAGCCACATCAAGAAGCCATAGAAATCATCAACCTCGGTTCAGAAGAAGCAAAGAGAGAAGTCAAGATAGGGGCCGCTTTGCAAAGTGATGTAAAGAGAAGGTTGATTGAGCTGCTTCGAGAGTATGTCGACATCTTCGCCTGGTCATACGAGGACATGCCTGGTTTAGACACGGATATAGTTATGCACAGGTTACCGCTCAAACCAGAATGTCCGCCTGTAAAGCAGAAGCCACGAAGAACTCGACCTGATATGGCTTTGAAAATCAAGGAGGAAGTTGAAAAACAGTTGAAGGCGGGTTTCTTATCTGTGTGTGAGTATCCTCCTTGGATTGCAAACATAGTACCTGTTCCTAAGAAGGACGGAAAAGTACGCATGTGTGTTGACTACCGAGATTTGAATAGGGCAAGTCCGAAGGATGATTTCCCTCTGCCTCATATTGATGTGCTAGTCGACAACACTGCTCAGTATTCGGTATTCTCCTTCATGGATGGTTTTTCTGGCTATAATCAAATAAAAATGGCTCCTGAAGATATGACTAAGACTACCTTTACTACTCCGTGGGGTACGTACTGTTATAAAGTGATGCCTTTTGGTCTTAAGAATGCTGGTGCAACATATCAACGAGCGATGGTGACTCTTTTCCATGACATGATCCATAAAGAGATTGAGGTGTACGTCGATGATATGATTGCAAAATCCCAAACCGAGGAGGAACATTTGGTATACCTTGAGAAATTGTTTGCTCGGTTGCGTAAATTCAAGTTGAGGCTTAATCCAAACAAGTGCACTTTTGGAGTGCGATCTGGAAAATTACTTGGTTTCATTGTGAGCCAACGAGGGATTGAGGTCGACCCTGATAAAGTGAGAGCAATACAGAATATGCCAGCACCAAAGAATGAAAAAGAAGTTCGAGGGTTCCTTGGGAGATTGAATTACATAGCCAGGTTCATTTCTCACCTCACTGATACTTGTGAACCCATCTTCAAACTGCTGCGCAAAAATCAAGATATCCGTTGGGATGATCATTGTCAAGAAGCCTTTGAAAAGATCAAGCAGTATCTCCAAGAGCCACCAATTCTCATGCCTCCGGTTCCTGGGAGGCCGCTTCTTATGTACTTAACTGTGCTTGAAGGATCTATGGGGTGTGTGCTGGGCCAACATGACGAGTCTGGTCGAAAAGAGTGCGCCATTTATTACCTGAGCAAAAAGTTTACCGATTGTGAATCCCGTTACTCACTACTCGAGAAAACTTGCTGTGCTTTGGTATGGGCTGCTCGCCGACTGAGGCAGTATATGTTGACTCACACCACTCTATTGATCTCCAAAATGGACCCGATAAAGTACATCTTTGAAAAAACGGCTCTTACAGGAAGACTAGCCCGATGGCAAATGCTTTTATCAGAATACGACATCCAGTATGTCACACAGAAGGCCATCAAAGGAAGTGTCCTTGCAGATCATCTTGCTCATCAGCCATTAGAAGAGTATCAGTCAATGAAGTTTGACTTTCCCGATGAAGATATCATGAAACTAGATGATAATGAAGGACCCGAACCAGGGGAGCGATGGACTCTCACGTTCGATGGTGCATCAAATGCTATGGGCCATGGTATTGGGGCAGTTTTGACTTCTCCTCGTCAAACTCACATCCCTTTCACAGCTAGAATATGCTTTGATTGCACGAACAATGTCGCGGAATACGAAGCTTGCATAATGGGTCTCGAAGCAGCCATTGATATGAGAATCAAGATCCTTGAGGTTTATGGGGATTCTGCCTTGGTTATACATCAAGTGAGAGGTGATTGGGAGACACGACACCCCAATTTAGTTCCTTATAAGGACTATATCTTGGAGTTGCTGCCCGCTTTCGAGGAAATCACTTTCAATCACATCCCCCGAGAGGAAAATCAATTGGCAGATGCTTTGGCTACTTTGGCGGCTATGTTCAGAGTTAGCTCCCCTAAAGAAGTGCCAGACATAACGATCCTCCGTTACAAGGAACCTGCCCATGTGTTCCCTTCTCATTGCCTCACTACTGAAGATGTGTATGATGAAAAGCCATGGTATTATGACATCAAAAGGTATGTTGAGAAGCAAGAGTATCCCGAAGATGCTACGATTGGTGATAAGCGAACGCTTCGAAGGTTAGCATCCAAATTCTTCTTGTCAGGAGACGTCCTGTACAAAAGAAACTATGATTCAGTTTTGCTCAGATGCGTGGATAGACACGAAGCAGAATTGATCATGCGGGAAATTCATGAAGGATCTTTTGGCACTCATTCCAGTGGGCATTCTATGGCCAAAAAGATATTACGAGCAGGATATTACTGGATGACGATTGAAAGTGATTGTTATGTGTACGTGAAGAAATGTCACAAATGTCAAGTGTATGCTGATAGAATTCATGTTCCTCCGACTCCTCTGAATGTCCTGACATCGCCTTGGCCCTTTGCTATGTGGGGCATAGACATGATCGGACGGATAGAGCCACAAGCTTCAAATGGACACAGATTTATTCTTGTTGCTATCGACTACTTCACCAAATGGGTTGAAGCTGCTTCTTACAAGAACGTGACCAAGCAAGTCGTTACTCGCTTCATCAAGAAAGAGATCATATGCCGATATGGGGTTCCAAACAAGATCATCACTGATAATGGGTCCAATCTTAATAACAAAATGATGGCAGAGTTGTGTGAAGAGTTCAAGATTGAACATCACAATTCATCACCCTATCGGCCAAAGATGAATGGCGCCGTCGAAGCTGCTAACAAGAATATAAAGAAGATTGTCCAGAAGATGGTTAGAACGTATAAAGATTGGCATGAGATGTTGCCATTTGCTTTGCATGGCTATAGAACTTCTGTTCGTACTTCAACTGGGGCAACTCCCTTCTCTCTGGTCTACGGCATGGAGGCCGTACTACCTGTCGAAGTGGAAATTCCTTCGTTGAGAGTCTTGATGGACGCCAAACTCGATGAAACAGAATGGGTTCAAACGAGGCTTGATCATCTCAATCTAGTTGAGGAAAAACGCTTATCTGCTATCTGCCATGGCCAGTTGTACCAAAAGAGGATCAAGAAAGCGTATGACAAGAAGATTCGGCCTCGAGAATTCCACACGGGTGACCTAGTCGTAAGGAAGATCTTGCCAATTCACACCGATCCAAGGGGCAAATGGACTCCCAACTATGAGGGACCATACATTGTGAAGAAATCATTTTCAGGTGGTGCTTTAATCCTGACGAAGATGGATGGGGAAGACGTTCCGCTTCCCGTCAATTCAGACTCAGTCAAAAAATACTACGCATAAAAGACCCGCTAGGTCGACGTACCTAGGCAAAAATAAGGGCATCCCGGCAAACCAAAAAGGGTTTGGGCAAAAATTAGGGATAAAACAAAAAGAGAATAACCCGCTAAGTTGAAAACCCGAAAGGGCGGCTTAGGCAAAAAAGGGCATCCCGCTGGATTGAAAACCCGAAAGGGCGATCCAGGCAAAAGTTAGGGATTAAAAGCGAGAGGCTGCAGTCTGAATATCCCTCACAAAGACCACTATACGCCCTTGGCAGAATGGACAGATCAATCCAACCACTACCCTTCTGAAGCAAAGCATTGAGAGGATCGGGGATATGGGAACTGTAGCAATATCAGTTTTAGTGGAAATCCGAGCAGTTCTCTTTGCCATTTCGCTCTTTGCATTTTATTTTCTTTTTCGCAACTACCTCATTTAGGAGTTGCTTCCTTGTACAGAAGCCTGTTCACAGGCATTCCATCAATGAAATAATCTTTTGATGCAAAAGCTTTCGTTCTTTCTTTTCATTTTACGCATGCGAGGTGTGATTTAATTCGTTATTAAACATTGCATTGAGAACATGGGGGCAATAACCGCAAAATCAAAACGAAACATGATGTTACGTAAACATAAAAGTGCTCGAAGGGGCACCATTTGCATCCAAACGTTGTTTTCTGTGCAGGTTGCAGGTTCTAGCCATCATCTTGACTCATGACGTGTCACAAAGGTCATCATCATCCCGCATGAAAGTTCCAGAAGTATAATTCATCAGTACTGGTAAGCATGGAGCGCCTGAAAAGGTCCATATCCTTCTTCAATCCGGCAGACAAAGAATGATCCCCCAAAGAACTCATGATTCCCCAAACAGCATAAGATGTAAGGAAAGTCGAGTAAAGCCATTTCCTCCCCAGCAGAGCTATGTTCTAATCCTCCACACAGTTGCCAATAATCTTTGGCACTATGAAGCTTCCAACGCCCACCACAATGGCGTCTCAAGATCACGGGCAACGGACCCCAATGATCCTACTCTTCTGTTCCACCAGGGCCTTTATTTGGCACTCTTTGCATATAGGACCCATTGCATACAGCATGGCATCCTCAAAAGCGTAGCATATCCATTACAATGGATCATTACTCCGTAAAAACTCAAACATGCATACAAAGCATAAGCCAGATAATAGGAGCCAATGTTGAATCAGAACAATGACCCATCCTCTCAAGTTGTTACCTGTACAAACTTTGCCTGATATCTCCTATCATACTACAAACACTTCCAACCACGGTGCCGATGCGAGGTATCTTCAATCTCTGATGAGTGTCTGACACAATGTCTTCTTCCGTCCCTCGATGCCGATTCGATGTTGAGTCATAAGATCGCTACGAGATCTTATTCCTTTCCAAAGTGTGGAAAATCGCACGAGATTTTCTTTCGATGTTGAGTCATAAGATCGCTACGAGATCTTATTCCTATCCAAAGTGTGGAAAATCGCACGAGATTTTCTTTCGATGTTGAGTCATAAGATCGCTACGAGATCTTATTCCTTCCCAAAGTGTGGAAAATCGCACGAGATTTTCTTTCGATGTTGAGTCATAAGATCGCTACGAGATCTTATTCCTTCCCAAAGTGTGGAAAATCGCACGAGATTTTCTTTCGATGTTGAGTCATAAGATCGCTACGAGATCTTATTCCTTCCCAAAGTGTGGAAAATCGCACGAGATTTTCTTTCGATGTTGAGTCATAAGATCGCTACGAGATCTTATTCCTTCCCAAAGTGTGGAAAATCGCACGAGATTTTCTTTCGATGTTGAGTCATAAGATCGCTACGAGATCTTATTCCTTCCCAAAGTGTGGAAAATCGCACGAGATTTTCTTTCGATATTGAGTCATAAGATCGCTACGAGATCTTATTCCTTCCCAAAGTGTGGAAAATCGCACGAGATTTTCTTTCGATGTTGAGTCATAAGATCGCTACGAGATCTTATTCCTTCCCAAAGTGTGGAAAATCGCACGAGATTTTCTTTCGATGATGAGTCATAAGATCGCTACGAGATCTTATTCCTTTCCAAAGTGTGGAAAATCGCACGAGATTTTCTTTCGATGTTGAGTCATAAGATCGCTACGAGATCTTATTCCTTCCCAAAGTGTGGAAAATCGCACGAGATTTTCTTTCGATGTTGAGTCATAAGATCGCTACGAGATCTTTTTCCTTTCCAAAGTGTGGAAAATCGCACGAGATTTTCTTTCGATGTTGAGTCATAAGATCGCCACGAGATCTTATCCCCTTTCTTCTGGTGTGGAAAATCGCACGAGATTTTCTTTCGATGACGAGTCATAAGATCGCCACGAGATCTTATTCCTTTCAGTCCTGACGTTGAGTCGTAAAATTGCACGAGGTCTTATTCTTTCGATCATTGTTTCATACAACCATTCTCTTTGAAAACCCCGTATTGGCACCGTTACCGCGTTACAAGCTATCACTGTTCAACCATTACTCACCGCAAATATTTCCATCAGAAAAACAAAAATCTCTTTCCCCAGCAGATATCAAACAAAAATAACACTCACACCATCTTTTCTTCAGGACAAATTTCAGGTCTTGATATTTAATCTTCTTCCACCTTGAATGTTCGAAAGGCTAACGCCAATCTCACCTTCAGGTTTAAGACGATTAAATAGGGGCAGCTGTCATACCCCAAATTTGTCCTACCCTTTAACTTCTAACTGGCTTAGGCTTTACATTCATGTACATACATCACCTAGGTCATAACTCACATGCATGCATTCATACCATTGGTACTATTCAAAGATTAACAAGGAGGAGCTTTATTGCAAAGAATTGTTGATCAGAAAATAAGAAGACTGAGGTACAATCATGTGGTGCTATGTTCATGGAAGCTCCTGGATTGGGGTGTCTCTCTGCTTCAAATCAGGGCATTGATTAGAGGGTACAAGCTTGCAAATCATCTGGTTCTTTAAATCAGGGTTTCTTTGACCAAAGTCAACCAGTTGACTTTCTGGTCAACATTTAATCAGAAGTGGCTTCTATGTGTGGAAAACTTCTCATACTGACGGTGGATGTGTTTGTTTGACTGGATGTGAGTGGAAGAGATTTAATCGGGAATTTCATCAATAGTCGGAAAAATCGGAACAGTTGACTTTTGGGTCAAAATCGGGAAAATTATTCAAATATTGACTTTTGGTGGAAAATTAATCAAGAAAAGTCGAAGAACGGATAAAATCGGGAGTTCGGCAAAAAGTTGGGAAAAATAGAAAAAAGAAGACATTCCAACACTTAGAAAAATTTTTGATGTCTTAAATCTTGTTGAGCAGTCCACTTCAGCACCAGATTACACGTGGCAAACGGCATTTTCCGGAAAAGTTTCCAACATCGAAGTTGTTCCTCTCATGGAGGAGAACAACTTTGTAGTTGGACACTTTTTCATTTGAAGCTTGTATGAAGAGTTAAAGTGGTGTGAAGTTGCTGGAAACTCATTTTAACCAAGTCACATTCCAGGTCACCAGTCAGGTCATGACCTGGCATTTTCACAAACACATGGCATGCCAAATCTCCAGTCATTTTTAGAGCTGTACAGAAGTGAGGTGAACGAAAACTTGGTATCATTCTCTTCTTTGCCATGTCATCTATCCATAGGAACAAGAATTGGGACAATTGAGCAAATATTGAGTGAGATACAAGCCTTCAAAGTGGTGCCCCAACCCTGACCAAATTCTGCAGGCAGCCATGACACAGAATTCTGGGCACGCAACGCATTTCAGCAAACACATGGTGGGCCAAATGTCAAGGCCTATTTCTTCCTCCACATGTCTCTATCTTAAACAAGCCCGGTTCTAAGCTATTCCTTGCCATGTCCTCTATCCAATGAGACCAGTATCACTGATTTTGGACATGTATTGATCGAGATAGAGAGGCTCAAAGTACCACCCTTGCAGAGTCACGTTCTGGCCATACGCATGTGACAGCAAGCTGCTGGGCGTGTGCAGTGGTATTTGCATGAATTCAAGGCCATTTTTCTCATACTTCCAAGCCTTATCTTGAGATATTTTCAACACCAATCTTGTTCTATCCCATGCCCTCTTCGATATGACACCGTTCTTGCATCATTTCATAGCCCATGGTTTGAGATATATGTGTTCAAAGTAGGCACCACAGCATGAGGAAAAAAGAGTAAAACAACACACAATTGCACTACAGTCCCACATTGGAAAAATGAGAAAAAGTGTGCTGCAAGCCCCACATTGGAAAAATGAGAAAGAGGCATTGCAAACTAACCCAAGTCCCACATCCAAGAATTGTGAATTACAAACCAATGGTTGCCCATATAAATAAAAACCTACACACCACATTCTCACTCACTTCCACTCTTTACTATATCACTATAATCTCTCTCTCTCTCTCTACTCTCTCTCTCTCCTCTCTCTCTCTCTCTCTCTCTCTCCTCTCTCTCTCCTCTCTCTCTCTCTCTCTACTCTCTCTCTCTCTCTCTCTCTCTCTCTCTCTCTCTCTCTCTCTCTCTCTCTCTCTCTCTCTCTCTCTCCTCTCTCTCCCCATCTCTCTCTCCTCTCCATCTCTCTCTCTCTCCCTCTCTCTCTCCCTCTCTCTCTCTCTCTCCATCCTTAACCATACATCACCATCGTCAGCGGAATTCACATCGTGCAATCTCATACTCGTCCCGGGAAAGAGAGCTCATGGATTCAAGGCTCATCATACGAGTTCACCTCTCTGCCGAAGATTGAAGACGAAGAGGTTACCGGCATTAACAAGATATCAAAGGAGCTGTGTTGATTTCTTTCACCGTGATCCAAGAACCCTCCAGGTAAGGCATCGTATCTCTCTCTCAGCATGCTGATAATATGCTAGGTTCATATACGCTCATTAGATGTTTGCGATAACATACGATTTGCTTTCCGATTCGGTACTGTGTGCTGTGATTTCTTTTTGATGGAGTGTTTGAATGTTAAAACCGATAGCATATTTGGGATCTACGCCGGAAATTGAGTGGAACGGTGGTGTCGTTTTACGTTTCTGCATTTTATCACCGCCGATGCCACCGTGATTCGCCGGAGAAGATAATGAATAGGGCTCCGCGGTACTGTTCACGTGCTGCATGACTTTTCCTTTTTTTCGTTTTGTGTTTTGTTGTTCTACCTTGTAGTGATGATTAGTTGGTAAGGTGGCAGGGTCTGATTTGCTGAGGCAATTTGTTGTCTTATCCTACTTAAAGTGCATGTGACCAATTGAGGTGTTTACGTTACATAAAATTCATGTTGTGTTTGTCACTTATGTGCCATGATAAAAACCATGCTATATTACAACAAGCCAAATATAAGCTGTGTAGAAAGTGTATATACTGTGTAGTAATGTGATGTCACGTGATATGGAAAAGAAGTAGAGATGATGTAATAAATAGCATAGCCTTGCTGTCCAAAATGAAAAACGTGAGAATGAATGAAGGAGTACAGCGTGAGACCGCTTGGGCCAATATCTCTTTGGGCCTAGCGCTGTCTTCTCATCACACCCCTTGGGCCGCATGTGAACTGCTAATGCACCCCCTGCTGCTATTAAAACCAAATAAAGATAGTTTCTTCTTCTTTATTCCTTTTAATGATTAATTGTTTTTCTTTCTTTTAAATAAAACAACAAAAAAAATCTTTCCCACTAATTGAATAGTTAGTTTTAACTTCTCAATTGAATTCCATTTAGTTTTAGATTTGTTAATAGTTGCTCATATAAAAAGAACTCTAAATAATAATTTTAATTCCTTTTTTGTGATTTGTTTTTCTAAGTAAAAACAACAACCAAGATTTTCTAACTAATTAGAATGCTAGATTTTTTTAATTTCTTTTAATTGACCCTTATTAGCATTTCCTTAGAATTTTAATAAATAGTCTTCTCATGAAAACCATAAACCAAATAATTTGTTTTCTTAGTTTGATTCCAAATTAGACTCTTGCATGAACAAAATGACATAGTTTAGGAGTAATTCTCATAATTGCTTGTTTGGGTTTTGTATAGATTTAATTCTTTTATTTTGTGAATATGCTCCTTTGTGAATTGTCTAAAGTGCCCCTGGTCTTTAAATTTGTTTTTATCCTGTTATTTGTTTTTCTTCCCCATATCCTTTTAGAATATCTTCCAACATAGAATTAGAAATAGGCTAGTCTCCCCCTTTCATTCTTTTCCTTTTACAACCTTAAAACACTCTAAAAATACTTGAATAAAATTCCCTTAAAAAACACCAACCAAAAACACTTCAAAAGAACCTAATAAATGTTCAGACTTAAAACAAAAGTGAGGAAGTGATGCGAGATCTGGTGGTAGGCTCTCGTCATCATGGAATTACCCTAAAAGACACAAACCAATCATTTCTTTTTCTTTTGCCTGCTCGGCACCTAAGGGCACCGTTATCTCCGCTCCATTGCATCCTAGGCTGTCCCCTTATGCAAGAGCGCGAGCGTTAACTCCGCCCAACTAAAAAACACAAAAACAAACAGAAAATCGTGAGCCGAACTACGGCGCTCTGATTCCTGAAAAGGATACGTAGGCATCAAGTCGCGGGGCTTGAACGAGCACATTTGTAAATATTTCCTTCTTTTCCCCGTATTTCTTTTGCATGCATTCCCATATAGACATAGACATAGTACACACCCTTTAGATAGAAACAAACATAGGTGGATACCATCGAGTACGATGGGCGCGAGGGGTGCTAATACCTTCCCCTTGCGTAACCGACTCCCGTACCTTGATTCTCTGGTCGCAAGACCCTGTTCCTTCCCTTTGTTAGGTTTTCTGATATCCCTTTCCCTTATGGGATAAATATATTGGTGGCGACTCTGTTCATTTTTCGCGAGCGTGCGACAGTTGCCCCTTTATTTAGATCTCCTATGATAAGCTCCTTAGGACGATCCTTTTGAATCCTGATAGAGGGTCCGTTGTCAACTATCTCAGTGTATGCGGGTTCAATATTTGCATTTGAGTTACCACCATTATCAACCAGAGGAGGGGATGAATCAACATTCTCTGTAGAACCAGATGTTTCAGCATTTTCCATAGGAAAGAATGTTCCAACATCATCTATGACATTAGCTTCTTTTGGTGAGTCATCAACCACCACATTTATGGATTCCATAACCACCTTGGTCTTGTGTTGAACACTTTATTTGCTCTATTGTTGGTAGAGTATCCCATCAATATTCCCTCATCACTTTTAGGGTCCATTTTCCTTCTCTATTCTTGATCAGCCAGAATGTACCATTTACTTCCAAAAACATGGAAATATTTCACTGTTGGCTTCTTTCCTTTACACAGTTCATAGAGAGTAACCGAAGTTCCAGATCTGATAGTTACTCTGTTAAGGATATAACATGCAGTGTTCATAGCTCCAGTCCAGAAGTAATATGGGAGTTTCTTAGCATGGCGCATGACCCTTGCACATTCTTGGATAGTTCTATTTTTGCGTTCCACCACCCCATTTTTTTGAGGAGTGATAGATGATGAGAACTCATGACTAATCTCTTCAGCATAATACAATTCTTCGAATTTCCTGTTCTCAAATTCCTTTCCATGGTCACTTCTGATTCTAACCATATTGCACCCTTTCTCTCTTTGAAGCCTTTGACACTGTTCTTTGAAGACTTCAAAGACATCATAATTCTCTCTAATAAAACTCACCCAAGTGAATCTTAAGAAGTCATCAACAATGATCAGTGGTTTTCACACATATATTTACCATTGTTTTTAAGTTTTTTTAAGTTATGTTATTTAATGTTTTATTTCATTATTCGTCATTTTATGCTTTGGTTGTAGGCTTTAATGTTTTCAGGATCATATGAATAAATCGGGAAATAAGGAAGAAAAGTGGAGTTCTGAAGGTTGCACGGCCTGTGCAGATCTGCACGGCCCGTGCAGAATCAAATGTCATCTCCCATACAAAAACCAGAGAGTTTGCACGGGCGCCCGTGCAGCTTGGCACGGCCCGTGCAAGAAGGTCTGAAGCTTGAAGATTTTATTGGCAAAGTCTGGGAGTTGCACGGCCCGTGCAGGTTGCGCGGACAAAATTTCTATTTTTTGGAATTTTCAAGTACACTCATCCAGAAGGGCATTTTTGGCATTTGACTTGGCTGTAATTAACCTAGACTATTTAAGTTAATTTCTAAAATTTCCAGAGGGACTTTTTTGGCCAAGAGAAGACACGATTGAAGATTGGAGAAAACAAGGGTTTGGGAGAGAAGAAGGTTTTCATGAACGGAAGCGATTGAAAATCAACTATCATCTCAATTCTTGTAACGTCTCTATTTTATATTTTGTTTTCTTTGAACGATATGAGTAGCTAATCCCTAATGCTAGGGGGTGTCCCTGATTGGATCATGTAATGACTTTGAATTCTTGATTTCCTCAATTGCATGTTTTATTATTCAATTTGATTATACAATGTTTTTATGCTTTCTTTGTCGGACAAACAAGGATTGATTTACGGTTAACGATTTGCTGGACCGCGGTTGTTAAGGTTTTTGTACGATAAAATTATAGTAGATATCATCTAGGACTAGGGATACCCTATAGTTACCGGGTAACTCTTGATAACATAAAGGCTTGATTTCATCATAATTCTCTAAGGATTTAGGATTTAGGATGAATGTTCAAAGGTTTTCCCACTAAGGACTTAGGGGAAAATAATCTAAAGGGCTGGTAATTGAATAGTATGAACTTGTTGAGGAGATCTAAATCCAAGATTATTATAGAAATAGTCACACACTTTACCCTAGCATAATACTCATATTTGTCAAAAAGCCAATTTACTTTTCTGCTTATTTTAATTATTGTTTAGTCACAATTTGCAAACACAACCCCAACATTAGTTTTGTTTGATTGAACTACAATTTGAACTCGATATTACTACGCAGTCTTTGAGATCGACATTCGGGGAATTTCCCTATTATTACTACAGAGGCAAAATAGTACACTTGCTATTTTACCGATCAAGTTTTTGGCGCCGTTGCCGGGGACTGCTAAAATACAGATTTTTAACTTAAGTTTAATTGAAATTTTGTTGCTCTGCGACTAAAATTTTATTTTCTACATTTTTTTATTTATTTTATTTATTATTATTTTTTTCCTAATAATTGTCTAATCTGTTTATGCGAGGTAAGGCCTCAGCTGAATTTCTTTTTGACGCAGAAATCGAAAGAACTTTGCACGCAAGGCGCAGACAAGCTCGTCAAGAAAAACTGAAATCTGAAGAAGAGATTACTTCAGTTCATTCTGGTTCAAATTCTGAAAGTGTAGAAGAAGTTATGGGCGAGAATCCACCTCCACCTGAGAGGCTTCTCGGGGACTATGGTGCTACGAACACACCGGGTGGTAGACTAACAATTGTCAACCAACCGGTAAATGCGGCAAATTTTCAATTGCATCCGAGTACAATAAATCAGCTGGAACGAAAACCTTTCACCGGAAAGGTTAATGAAGATGCAAACAAGCACCTACAGAGATTTCTGACCATGAGTACAACTCTAAAAATTGAAGGGCATACAGAAGAGGCAAAGAAGCTGAGAATGTTCCTGTTCACATTAGCCGAGGAAGTAGAAGAGTGGTTCTATTCTCTTCCAGCAGGTAGTATCACATCATGGGAAGAGATGGAGAAAGCTTTCTTGAATGAGTATTTTCCCGCATCTGTATTTATAAGGAAGAGGTATGATATCTTGAACTTCAAGCAGAAAGAGGGTGAACCCTTAGGAGATGCCTACAAAAGATTCAAAAGAATTCTAGTAGCATGTCCCACTCATAATATGGACAAGACTAAACAAATGCAAGTATTTTTCAATGGGCTCAGAATGAAAACAAAGCAGTTGATTGATACAGCAGCTGGAGGCTCAACAAATTTCACAACAGCCTCCGGCATCATCAAAATCATTGAAGCAATAGCTGCAAATGAGCATTTGGAGTTGTATGACAGGTGTGCTAGCAAACCGGAAGGAATCATTGACCTTAAATTGGAAACTTCAAAAATCCGGGTTGAAGATGCTATAGCTGCAGAAGTTGAAAAGAGACTGAAGGCTATGAACATAGGTACACAACAGGTGGCTCAAGTTCAACAAGCTCAACCTGTAAGTTGTGAAATTTGCCAAGGTCCTCACCAAACTGTATACTGTGTTGCTAACCCCAAGCAAATTGAAGAAATCAAATTCTTGAGGCAAAACAACCCGTATTCTAACACCTATAATCCAGGGTGGAAGAATCATCCCAACTTTGCTTGGAAAGATCAACAACAAAGTCCTCAGAAAGCGGAGTGGGAAGTAGCTGTTGAGAGATTGGCTGGACAATGCTCTCTGTTTCAAGAAGAAACCAGAAACAACCATAGGAACACCACAGTGTCGATCAAAAATTTATAAGTTCAAGTGGGTCAAATAGCACAACATCTCACTCTACAGACACAAGGTAACTTTCCAAGCGCAACTGTGAAAAATCCGAAAGATCAAGAGAAGATTAATGCTGTTACAACAAGGAGTAAAAAGATTTTAGAATCGGAAAAAGAAAAAGAGGAAATAGATGACCCTATGGTAATAGAGGTGGATCTGGAAATAAGAGAGAATCCGAAAGAGCCAGAAGTTGTGATACCACCGGTTAAACCGGTTGAAGAAAAAAATAATAAGAAAGATGCTGAACCGGTGATCAAACTACCCTTCCCTTCCAGAGTGACAAAGAAGAATTCAAAAGAGAAAGACTTTGAGAAGTTTACTAAATTGTTCAAAAAGCTAGAGGTAAATCTACCATTCTTTGAAGCACTTGAGCACATGCCCTTGTATAAGAAATTTATGAAGGAGGTGTTGGCGAAAAAGAGATCACTGGGAGGAGAATCAAAAATTGAAACTGAGAAGTGTGGAATAGTCTCGTCAGCAAGAAAGATCCCAATAAAGAGGAAAGATCCTGGAGCGGTGGCGATACCATGCACTATCAAGAATATAACATTTAAAAAGGTACTCCTCGATTCTGGTTCTAGTGTGAGTCTAATGCCGTTGTCCATTTTCAAAAAGCTTGAATTGGAAAAGATTAGTGAAAGTAAGACACAATTAAGGTTCGCCGACCACACTGTTAAGAAATCATATGGGGTAGCTGAAGATGTACTAGTGGAAGTTGATAAGTTTGTATTCCCTGTTGACTTCCACATCATGGACATTCCGGAAGACAAAGAAACTCCTATCCTTCTTGGGAGACCATTTTTGTCGACAGGCCGCTGCAACCTCGACATTGAAAAAGGGACACTAACACTGAGATCTTTTGATGAAGAAGTAACCTTGAAGATGTTAGGAGTTAAGAAACATAGGGCGGTTGTAAATGATCAAACTTCTGATGGTCTGACAGAAAGTGAGGAAAAATACAAAAAGCCTAAACAGCTCCAAGAAGACGTTTCAAGCATAGCCTCTCGGGTGGAAACAACTTATGTAGCTAGCAAAAGTCCTAAGAAAGCTAAGGAAGTCAAGAAGAATGTGGGAAGCAAATTGAAGAGAAAAGTTATCCATTCTTTTCATCTTCATGAGTTCGTGGTTGCGGAAGTGACAAGCAACAAGGTTTGGAAAAGGAAATACCCTCCATAATAAAGGGTAATGGACCGTCGAGCCAAGCGACGTTAAACGAAGCGCTTCGTGGGAGGCAACCCACTGTTTTAATAATTAATTTCTCTGTTTGTTTATGTTATTTTCAGGAAATAAAAGAGGACGTCTCTGGTGAAATCTCGGAGTGATCATTGGAGTACAATACCCTTTGTGAGTCACCTCTCTCAGGCTCGTTCTGAAACATTGAGGCCAATGTTTAGTTCAAGTTTGGGGGAGGCTCTTCTCTTTGCATTTTATATTTTTATGTTATGGGTATGATGTGAAACCATGAAATGAATTCTGCTGCCCAAATTTTGACTGAAATTTTAAATTTTTGTTGAAGAAGTGTTGATCCTAAAGAGCGATCGGGAATAGTATATAGAGATGAAGGGAGGATTGTTTAAGGACAGGAAGTTCGGAATAATGTGACAAGAAGATGTTTGTATAAACACCCTTGGTTCCCTAAAAGAAATACGAGTCTAACGTGTAGATTTGCACCATAGTACTTGTCTCCTGAGAAGTACTCCTTGAGTAGTTTATTGATACAGTCTGGCATAATTCAGATTCACTGGCATGATGACGGGTTGAAAAAATAAAATAAAATAAAGATATAAAGTTGGCACCAAATGATGAAAAGGTGGTAAAAGGCAATCGGCTCGCTAAGTTGGGTAACCCTCACCCGGTTATTCAGCCCAAAGGAGATTGATCCCCAAACGTCGTCCAAAAGGACAATATATTACTGCAAAGTTTGAAAATTTCATCGGAAATTAAAAGTAGCAAATGCTGCTAGTTTGGTGCCAGGAAAAGAAAATAAGAAGCCTTGATTCGTCTCATGCAGGTGATGATTATTCTAAAAAATGCAGTGCCTTAATAGGATTGTCTGAATGAAAGAGGAGGAAAATCGGAAAGAGACTTAAGTGCAAGCATAGTTGGAGAGGTATCCGAAAGGGGAGCTTGAGGTTTAATATTGTAACAGGAACTCGTCACGTCATGTGAATGCCGAACCAACTGTCTCTTGAGTAATACAAACGGATATCTCACGTATGAACACCAGTATGCTCTGAAGGCCATTAACTCTTGTAATTGTCGCTTGAGGTCAAGCAACAGGTTTAAGTTTGGGGGAGTTTGACCAGTTGTTTTCACACAAATATTTACCATTGTTTTTAAGTATTTTTAAGTTATGTTATTTAGTGTTTTATTTCATTATTCGTCATTTTATGCTTTGGTTGTAGGTTTTAATGTTTTCAGGATCATATGAATAAATCGGGAAATAAGGAAGAAAAGTGGAGTTCTGAAGGCTGCACGGCCTGTGCAGATCTGCACGGCCCATGCAGAATCAAATGTCATCTCCCATACAAAAACCAGAGAGTTTGCACGGGCGCCCATGCAGCTTGGCACGGCCCGTGCAAGAAGGTCTGAAGCTTGAAGATTTTATTGGAAAAGTCTGGGAGTTGCACGGCCCGTGCAGACCTGCACGGCCCGTGCAGGTTACGCGGACAAAATTTCTATTTTTTGGAATTTTCAAGTACACTCATCCGGAAGGGCATTTTTGGCATTTGACTTGGCTGTAATTGACCTAGACTATTTAAGTTAATTTCTAAAATTGCCAGAGGGACTTTTTTGGCCAAGAGAAGACACGATTGAAGATTGGAGAAAACAAGGGTTTGGGAGAGAAGAAGGTTTTCATGAACGGAAGCGATTGAAAATCAACTATCATCTCAATTCTTGTAACGTCTCTATTTTATATTTTGTTTTCTTTGAACGATATGAGTAGCTAATCCCTAATGCTAGGGGGTGTCCCTGATTGGATCATGTAATGACTTTGAATTCTTGATTTCCTCAATTGCATGTTTTATTATTCAATTTGATTATACAATGTTTTAATGCTTTCTTTGTCGGACAAACAAGGATTGATTTACGGTTAACGATTTTCTGGACCGCGGTTGTTAAGGTTTTTGTACGATAAAATTATAGTAGATATCACCTAGGACTAGGGATACCCTATAGTTACCGGGTAACTCTTGATAACATAAAAGCTTGATTTCATCATAATTCTCTAAGGACTTAGGATTTAGGATGAATGTTCAAAGGTTTTCCCACTAAGGACTTAGGGGAAAATAATCTAAAGGGCTGGTAATTGAATAGTATGAACTTGTTGAGGAGATCTAAATCCAAGGTTATTATAGAAATAGTCACACACTTTACTCTAGCATAATACTCATATTTGTCAAAAAGCCAATTTACTTTTCTGCTTATTTTAATTATTTTTTAGTCACAATTTGCAAACATAACCCCAACATTAGTTTTGTTTGATTGAACTATAATTTGAACTCGATATTACTACGCAGTCCTTGAGATCGACATTCGGGGAATTTCCCTATTATTACTACAGAGGCAAAATAGTACACTTGCTATTTTACCGATCAAACAACCACATAGGCACACTTCTTTCTTCCAAGACTTTCAACCTGCATAGGTCCCATTAAGTCCATGTGAAGTAGCTCAAGAACCTTAGAAGTGGTAGTAAGATGTTATAGTCTCTTATGGGACATCCTTATTTGTTTCCCAATCTGGCATTCATCATAGATATTGTCTTCATCAATCTTTAATCTAGGAATACCTCGGACAACTTCACTTGATAAGACCTTCTTCATACCTTTTAAGTACAGATGTCCAAGATTTTGATGCCATAGCTTAGCTTCATCCTCCTTTGACATCAAATAGGTTGAGAAGCACTAACTTTATTGAGGACTCCATAAATAGCAGTTGTCTTTTGACCTGGTCCCTGTCACGACAACTTCACCATCCTTGTTAGTTATAAGGCATTCTGATTTAGTGAAGTTAACTTTGAGACCTTGGTCACATAGTTGACTAATACTAATCAAGTTAGAATTTAGCCCCTTAAAAAGAAAAACATTGTCAAGACTAGGCTATCCTGCATGGTTCAGCTTGCCCACGCCTTTTATTTCACCTTTTGATCCATCTCCAAAAGTGACATAACTTGTTGCACGTGGCTTGATGTCTACCAATAATTTCTGGATACTGGTCATATGTTTAGAGCACCCACTATCGAAATACCAGTCTTATCCAGTGGAGGCTCTAAGAGAAGTGTGAGCTATGAGGGCATTCACAACCTTTATTGGAATCCACTTCTTTTTTATCTTACCACCGATCTATTTCTTTATGGGCTGTGAAACCGTCCTGGGATAGCCATGCAATTAGAAATATAAGGCTTTTATATGGCCAAATCTTTCACAATAATGACATCTTTGATCCCTATTTCGTGAGAAATTCTTCTGATGTCTTTGTGAATGTCGGAACTTTTGATCTGACATCTTCTGTTTTCCTCTAGTTTGAACAAACTTAACTTCTACCACTTTACCTTTGGGTTTTCCTTTATGATTATACCCAATATCTTTGTTATTGCCAGCATTCTTCCCTATTTGAAGGATCTTATCCAACACATTATAACTACTATTGAGCATTCTAACAGACTTAGTTATATTGTTCAATTTTGAGTTGAGTAACATAACCTCTCATTTCAATTCAGAGATGGTGGAAAGATGATTTACTTTATCACTCTGAAGCTGTGCAATAATCTTCTTCTAGTCTTTAACTTCTTGATCAACTTTCACACTTCTAAGGCATACTTCTTTGTAAGTTGTGGAAAGCTCCTCAAACGCGAGTTCTTCACAATTTGATTCTTCATCACAGACTCCAGATAGTGTAGTGATATGCTTGGAAGTTTCAATGTGTGTAATTGGAAGTATGTTCTTCTATTTTGGTCTTTTGTTATTGTCACTGAGGTGATTGGGAAGTGAGAGGGGGATCTTATATATAGGAGTGTCCTAGGTATAAGTTGCACAAGGTAGTGATTAAGTGATAAGTTGTAAACCAGGGTTGTTTAGATTTGAACTAATACTATCATATTGAATTTCCTTCTTGGCTTGGTATCCCCTAGAGTAGGTGAGTTGCACTGAACTGGGTTAACAATTAACTGTGTTTTTTACCTTCTGCAATTTATTTAGGTATAATTTGTTATTTGGTAAAATTATTCTGTCAAAAAGATGATGTCTTAACATCGATCTTGACTTTGTGTTTTGGTGTTGGTACATCAGTCTTGACATCTATTGTAAAGTGCCGAAATTTCAAATTACTCTAAGTTTGTCGAGATCTAGTGGTTGACCTGACCAAACTTCTTCAGGTTTCTTTATCCTCAAGACAGTTGAGGGACACCTATTATTTAGGTATGTTGTAGTCACAACAACCTCATTCAAAAACAACTTCTTCAATCCAATATTAACCAACATGCATCTAACCCTTTAAAGAATTATTTGATTAAGACCATTTTGCTAAGGACTAATCGGAGTAGCCTTATGCCTTACAATACCAGACATAACACAATAACTATTGAAAACTACATTGCAAAACTCAAGGCTATTGTCGGTTCTCAGCTTCTTGACCTTTCTACCAGTTTGATCTTCGACCAGAGTGTTCTAACTTTTGAAATTTTCAAAATTCTCATCCTTAGTTTTTTTGAATAAATACCCACAATTTATGTGAATAATAATCAACCATGGAAAGGAAATACCTTGCACCTAAATGTGAAGGATTCCTTGCAGGCCCCCAAAGATCAGCATGAATATAATCAAAGGATTTATATGTTCTTTGTTTGCCTTTGTTAAGCTTCACTCTACAAGATTTTCCAAATTCATAGGGTTTACAAAACTCCAACTTTTTGACCTTGTCACCACCAAACATATTTTATTTCCCCAATTCGACAAGACCCCTTTCACTAACATGGCCAAATCTAATGTGCCACCGTTCTGTCTTCGATACAACTTTCGTGGATGAAAATCTTGCTGAACCACCTATAACCTCAGTCTCAAGGGTATACAAGCCTTATTTCTTCACACATCTAAATACTTCTTTCAACCCCTTTATGACTTTTAAGATACGTTGGACTCCTCTGAAAACATATATTATAGTTTTATTGACTCATCACGGAGCTTGAATCTTACAGATTCAATACCTATAATCTTGCAGGCTTTGTTGTTTCTTAGCAGCATGTACCCACCATCTTGATCACATAATTCCTCAAACACGTCTTTGGTTGGAGTCATGTATCACCCTGAATATATAATCCACTCCTTACTAGAGTCGCTGCTTGAAACCACAAGAGCATTAGATGATTCAAAATCATCTTGCACAATAGTTGCGTTGCCATTATCCTTACCTCCATGATTATTCAGGCGTTCAGGGCACACCTTTCTTGTGTGACCCTCATTCTTCCAATGATAACACCTAATTGCAGAAGCGTTACCACTATTCGACTTGTGGTGATCTTTACCTTTCTTTTTCTCAAACTTACCATCATTATTCTAGAATTTTCCTTTTATAAACTATCTTCACCAACAGATGATGACTTCTTCTCCTTTCTTTCGTTCAAGTCTTTTGATTACAAGGATGATTGAACTTATTTAAAGTTCAGGGAATCTCTTCCATATAAGAGAGTTTATTTAAAATGAGCATGAGATTTGGATAAAGTACACAACATTAACAATGCTTGATCTTCACCACTGATGGTAACATTAATATTCTCCAAATCAGGAATTAGTTTATTGAACATATCCAGCTGCTTTATCAAGAATTTTTCTTCACTCATCTTGAATGAATAAAAATCTTGCTACAAGTAGAAACGATTTACCAAGGATTTAGTCATGTATAATCCTTAAAGTTTGAGCCACACACCTGCGATAGTTTTCTCCATCGACACCTGCCGAAGAACCTTATCACCAAGCCTAAAAACAATGGCATTATGGGCTATCTCGATCATCGTCGCCTTCTCCTTCTTCATTAGGGAACATCAATCTTCTTCGTTCCTTTCAACGCTTCTAAAAAACCCTACTAAGCTAGAAGAGCTTACATCTTCCAGCACCATATACCAAAATCATTCACTTAGGTGAATTTCTCTATGTCACGCTTCATTGACGACATCTTGATCCATACTCACCGCACCAGTTTGTTGTAACTAACGATACCAATAACGATGTAATTTTTTTTATAAAGAGAGAGTTTCTTGATTGACAAAAAAACAATCAAATTAGAAAAGGAGGGAGAAAATGGAAGAAGATGAAGAAGACAAATATGATTGGTTAAAATTGTTATTCATTACTTTCTCATTAGAGTTTATGATTACAAGTATTACATAATAATAACTAACCTCAACCTCTCTCAACAATTTTAGTGACCATCCTATTTAGAGACTACTAGCTATGTATGATATGTATGATAATAACACACATACACACATGACATACATGTCTAACTTAGACACTAAGCTAACTTAAATAATAAGCTAACTTATACAACTCCATGCTAGAACGGACTTTGACTACAACATGCACTACTCTGTCAAACGATGAAGCTACCGCTGTCGAGACTATAGATTGATCCAAATATCACAATCACAACATGCAGAATTGAGATTTCTAAATGTGGAAAGATAAGTAAATATAAAAAAAGATTCATATGAGAACACTGATCCTCGCACCAGGCTTAATAAGAAAATCCACGACCATTTCAAAAAAGACGATAAATTAAGAAACTAATACCTTGTTTAAAGTTGTTGTTGGTGTAACTCAATAATTTTATGTTTGAACTTAAAACTTGTATCATGTTATAATGCATAACTTATCTATCTTGATTATTTATAATATATGATTTATCTTTATTAGGTTGGTTTCAAAGTAATAAAATTCATAAAATTATTTATCTCTTTAATAGAATATTAAATATGATTTAAATGTAAGATTATTAAATATAGGAATATCATTCTTTCTTAAAGCATATATAGTTATGTTTTGATATTAAATAAGATAATAATAATAATGCATAAAGAGTACTCTCTCGGTCAAAATTATAAGCTAACATAACTACTTTCACACTGATTAAGAAAATTAGTTAAGGGTGATTAATTTTCTTGACTTCATGTACAATCAAAGTAAAATGTACTATAATATCCTTAGTTATATTTGATGAATCAACTACAATATTAAATGCTTTTGAATTAAATTAAGGGTATAATAGTAATACAAACATTAATTAGTCTTAAATGTAATGACTTTTGCTTATAATATTGACTAAGATTTAAGGTCATTTTTTCTTATAATAGTAACCGGAGGGAGTATTATGTTAGTAGACTGATGACCATATCTCAAGGGTCATAAATATGAGACATTAATTATTCAATAAATCTAAAAAGTGAAATTTGCTTATAATATGGGATGGAGGGAGTAAAGTTTTTGCATATGTACACTCCTAGTCACTATTAAAAGTAAATTTCACTTTTTGGATTCATTTAACCATTGATGTATCTGGATTATATATGAACTAGATTCATCAATTGTCAAATGTACAAAAAATCAATCGAAATTGCTTATAATATTGTTCGCAAGATGTATCAATATTCGAAGTCATCTTTATACTTGATTGATCCATCACGAGAGTACTACATATTATGTCATGTAAGTGACATAAGTTATTCTTATAGTAATATTGATGTGTACTACCATTTGACTTGAAACCACTATGATTCCAGAATGAGAAATTAATCACTTTTGTAACGTCAAATATTGTATATAACAAGATAATTTTAAAATTAATTAATTGTGTACTCAAAAAGTCATGTGGAGGGTCATGAGCGACTTAGATGAAATTGATCCTTCCTATATATGCGAAGGTAATATATACATTCTCCTTGTTCAAGCACCACTCTATAATGCATGGCAGTCTCAAAATAAGTTAATATAAAAAATTGAGCAAATTTGTTGTACTAAATATTGTCGCGCGCGAAAACAGAACCACCGACAAAAGGGGTACCAGAGGTTTCCCGGGGTTTCTTTTTGTTATAAAGGGGAAAAAGATCTCAATAAACCCTAAGTTGGTTAGGTGTGTGGAGCACCTAGGAAAGATTCTAAGGATCGAGAGGTCGGTTATACAGAGGGAAGGTATTAGCACTCTAAGTATCCGTAGTACTCTACGGGAGCCTTTGTATTTTTTATTCTTCTTATCCATTGTTGGTTATGCTTAGTGTTTATTGGGAAAGTTTGTCCTTTGTGATAGGAGAGAGAATGAATTGATGACAAGACAGGAGAACTGACTATTTTTAGTTTTTGGTTTACTCACAAAGACTCCTTGTGAATCTCATGCCTACATATCCCTAGTGGAAGTCAGAGCTTTTTGTAGTTCAGGAAACTAATAGAGAAATGGATTGAATTGTGAGTCTTGTTCAAAGCCCAAGATTGAAGCTAAAAGTTGATCTCTATTTTAGAGAAAGAGACAAGTTGTCATCTTAACAAAAAGATATCTCAACTATTCCACCACAAACATTTTTGTAAGTAACGAAAAAGGTTTCTTATCATAAGAGAGGGACCTTACTTGGATGAAGCAAGTATGTAAGTCACAATCTCTTAAATGAAAGAACAGTTTTTCAACCATTAGGGAAGGACAACAGCCTGGATTGAAATCAACAGAGTGTGCCTCTTATATCACCTAAATGGGAAAATGATTTGATAATGTTTTGATAATGTTTGTATTTTTTAATATGGTGTAATAGAAGAAATGTCTCTTCCATAGAGATGAATCATGTCTCACCTCTGAAGAGAAGATATGAGTTTTGAGTGTCTTGTACAAGGCCCAAGATTGAGACTTTAAAAGGAATTGAGACTGACTCTATTTAGAGATGTCTCCATTGATTTGACTGGAAGATTTTTATGTGTTTTGTACGAAGCCCATAATTGAGGATGACTCATAAGGGATTGAAACTACTGAATGGGTGATTTATTTATGTCTTGTATGAAGCCAAAGACTGAAGCTGACTCGGCTGGGACAAAACTTTGAAAATGAGTTATTACTATCTTGTATGAAGCCCAAGACTGAAGCTGACTCTGAGAGGAAAACACTCTACTGAGTTTGAATTTTAGAGTCTTGTACAAAGCCCAAGATTGAGGCTGACTCACTGAGGAAAAAAAGTTTTGAAAGGGTAAACTTTGAGAGTTTTGAGACTATGAATGACTCTATTTCTATCTTGTACAAAGCCCAAGATTGAGGCTGAATCCACTGGGTATGACTGAGAGTTGAGACTTTCCATATCTCTTTCTCTACAAGGGAAAGACTCAATATAGAGATTGAGTGAACACTTGAATGATTGTGATTGGGTGTTCTAAGAATTGAATTCTCACAGGTGTTGGCTAAAGGGAGCTATGTGATGTCCTATTATTTTAGGAAGCCTGAGGGTCTTTGTATAAAAGCTCAAGATGAAGCTGAGGGAAAACTTTTAAGAAGCCTGTGGGTCCTTGTATTGTGAGCCCAAGAGGAGGCTAATCAAGGATCATCGAGGGTCCTTGTTATAGCACAAGAGAAAGCTATGTTGGTCATCCTGATTTGGCTCTAAGCAAGAGGGTAAGAGGTTTCACCGAGAAATAATCCTTTTCAGGTGGATGTGCTCTATTGTTTGATCTAAGGGTTTCAAGATGTTTCACCGAGAATAATTCATCTTGTGGTGTAAAACTATGTTGTATAATTAGGAGAGGCTTCACCGAGAAGTAATCCTCAATCCTGGTCATGGTGAATAATTCATCTTGTGGTGAGAAACTATGTTGTCTAATTAGGATAGGCTTCACCGGGAAGTAATCCTCAATCCTGGTCATAGTCATATATATATATATATATATATATATATATATATATATATATATATATATATATATATATATATATATATATATATATATATATATATATATACAGGTTTTTCTTAGGTTTTTTCTCTGACGGAGATCTAAGTAGTATATATACAGTTTATATTTGACAGATATATATATATATATATATATATATATATATATATATATATATATATATGACAGGTGTATATGACAAGTATAACAGGTATATCAAATATGATGAAATATAACAGTTATAACAAGTATACAGTGAATATGATAATCAGTTATTGATCATAGATGAATGCAAAGGGATTTTTTGATGTTTTTTTTAATGTTTTATGAATGTTTTTTAGATGTTTTATGGATTATGAAATGAAAAGAAAGGTGTTAGGTCTTACACTCTGACTGAGGCCCAATGATTAACTGTTTATGAAAAACAGATGAAAGATATTTTGAAAGATGTTTGGGACTTACAGCTCAAGGAGAAGCCCGATGATAAAATGTTTATGAAAAATAGTTGAAGGAAATTTTTATTTATGAAAACAAAGGGGTTGGGACTTACAACTCAAGGAGAGGCCCATTGATTATTGAAGGAATTTTGAAACTGTTTAAAAGAAAGAAAAAAGGGATGGGACTTACACTCTATTAGAGGCCCAAGATTATCTGTTTAATAGATCAATGAAGGAAAAGGATGGGACTTATACTCAAGGAAAAGCCCGGGATTAACTGTTTATGAAAAATAGTTAAAGGATGATTGGGACTTACAACTCAAGGAGAAGCCCAGGATTAAGTGTTTGTGAAAAATAGTTGAAGGATGACTGGGACTTACAACTCAAGGAGAAGCCCATTTGAAATTTAATGAATGAAAGTGTTTAATTTTAAAGATTTGAAGGGTTTTGTTGACTGAAAACCCAGAGCATCTGTTTAATCGAGAGTTTTGTAAAACAGTTTTGAAAGACAAAGACAGACTAATTAAAGTAAGAAATATTATCTACACTTAATTAAGACCTATGAATTAGGTTTTATTCACAAGATTATTTGAAATTGTTTAGGTTTTTGAAAAATAAAAGGGAAACTTATTTTTTAAGTATATTAAAAATACTAGAAAAGTATCACTTTAAAACCTAATAAAAATATATTAAATAAATAATATTTTTGTGATTTTTTGCATAGTCATAAAATATATAAGATAAATAAAGAGTGTCTGAAAAATCATTTGAAAATAATTAATTTTGATAGGTTAATTAATTTTGTGAAGTTTGAAAAAAAAAAAGAAGAAAGAAATTGGTGATAAAAAATTAGGTTTGGTTTTGTAAGGGCTTGAACCCACGCTCTTGGGATTCACAACGCAAAACCTAGCCAACTGAGCCATGCGCTCAGGTTGTTTAACATATGACTCCATTTAATTATATTTTAAAAACATTTCAGAAATTCAAAACTGGCGCCATGGTCGTCTTCAACCTCAAGCTTCCCTAAAAAATTCAAATTTCTATCTCCTTCAATTCTCAACCATATGCAATGATCCAAACATGGTTTTCACTCAATTTTTAACAAGAAACATGATGGTGATATTAAAATTCATATATTTTTAGTGTAGCTTAAGAATTTAGTATGAGCATGAAGAACCCTAAAGCTAAATTTTCAATATGAAATCGTGTATATGCATGATTTGGTTTAATTGATTGAGTGTTAATGATCCTTATAAGTGCATAAACATGATGGTAACTCATTTGAACATTTAAATTTCATGGATCATAGAATTCGAGTTTGAGCTACTAACCTTCAAAGTAGAAATCTGAAATCTTGATATGGATGTTCTAGTTGCAAGATTATGATTTAGGTAGCTCCTATGATGATATTAGGAGGTGTTTGAATGCTCAAATTGGTTTGAAACCTCCTGGATAGTTCTGCTCGACCTCAACTGCATAAGCTTCAAGTTGAAGATAGAGATGGTGATTCTGATGTCATAGAACTCCAACAAGAGTTGGGATCACTTCCACATGATGTGTATAAAGTGTAGTGTAGGAATGCTCACTTTCAAGGGATTTCCTCTAGTTTGAAGAACTCACTTCTTTATGCCATGAGAATCTTAAAAAATGAGGAAAGAAGTAGAATTTGAGAAAGCAAGAATTGGAGTTTCTTTGGTGTAATTTTGAATGAGGATGAGCTCTCTATTTATAGGCAAATGAAGTGAAGTAGTCTTGAGAGCAAATGAACTTGATGTTGAATAACTTAGTGAATAAGTTATGGAATATTCCATTTATGCAATGATGAATTTTTGGCCATGGTTGGAATCCAATCCTCTATCTCCCCATTTCTCTAACTATGAGTTTGATTCTGATTTTATGATGCAATCAAATTGGTGATTTGGATATAAACTTGATGATTCATCATTTGCTAATGATTTCAAAAAAGTAATCATTAATTTTTCACATGGCAAGTGAAAAATATGGTACTTTGATATTCTCTTGAAATGATTCAGATTCATACCACTTGCTCTTGGTTGATGACAATGCATTAACATGTGCATAATTGGTGAACAACTTGTAAAAAAATGGTTATGGGCAGAACTAGTTATGCATAAAACTAGTTTTATGGAGCCTTCTTTGGGAAATAATAACTTCTTGCTCAAGTAAGATCCAATCATGTTCTAAGACTTTTTGGAAATCTTAGATGATGTACTTCAACTCCCTTGTTAATGCCTTGAAATAAATTTTCTTGGATCAATGTGAAAAGTGGCTTGGAAGTTGGTGAAAAAGTTGATAAAAAAGACTTAGAAAGAAACTTCTTGAGCCCATATCTCTCAAATGATTGATTTTTTGGGAAAAGGTTATATGTGACAAAGTTGTAGATCTTGATTTTCTCTTAAAATTTAGCTTTGGTTGAGAAATTTTTGCCAAGGCATGAGAAAGTTACGACTTTTCAAAGTTTGATTGTGATTTCCTTACTTAAAAAGTCAAAGCCTTAATGGTTGACTTTTTGAATCTTGATTGATTTTCTTGATCAAATGGCTTCAATAATCATATTTTAATGATTTTGATCCTTAGAAGTCCATAGTCGGCCAAATTTCTCAAAAGTCAAAGGTGAACAGTTGACTTTTTCCAAATGCGTTGTAATCTTCTGGATTTCAACTCAAGCAATCTCTCCTAACCAAATGAGTGATATGAGTGACTCATAATGGAGTATTAGAGATTGTTGAACCATGATTTGAGCCATGGAATCATGTCTTGACTAAAATTTAACTTCCTAGGTGAAATTTGTGAGACTAAAGCCATTGAATTGACTTAGCTCATATATTTTAAATAGAGTCGCCACCGCGCTTTATTGTTCCATAGGAAATGGGAGAAAGAGCGAATAAAACCCATAGAATTTTTTAAAATCAAAACTAATAAACTTATCAGAGATTTGGGTAAGGGGGTTTGTTGCAAGGGGAAGGTTTTAAGCCCCCCTTAAATCTATGGTACTCCATAGGAACCTCTTTGAAAATATTATTATTATTGTTGTTATAAAATGCCTTTGTATTTTTGTTTAAATAGTGTGGGAGGATAAGAAAAGAAGATTTTAAAAGTGAGCTCGGTAAGATATTGCGTCTCAGGCCTACATACCCCTTAAGTGCAGTAGGGAAGTCAGAGCTTTTGTAGTTCCTCTTAAAAGAAAAATAAAAGATCCAAGTGGGAAAATCTTTTTGGGTGTTGAGCTTTAACAATACTCAATGGGTTTTTAAAATGTCAGGCTTTAACAATACTTAACAAGTTTTAATAAAAAAGCTAAGCTTTAACAATACAAGGCTAGGGTTTAATAAAAGGTTGGTTGAGCTTTAACAATACAAAACCAAGGGTTTATTTAAAAATGTTGAGCTTTAATAATACAAAACCATTTCTTTTACCAAAATACAAAACCATTTTTAAAAACAAGTGGGGTGCAAAGCTTTAACAATACTAAGCACAAAGGTAAAAGAGATTGGAAGAGAGATCGAGTACCTTGACAAGTTTAGCAAATACCATTCCCATTCCTTTGGATATTTCAACAACTTAAGAAATCAATTATGGATACCTCATGTGTGTGTGTGTGTGTGTGTGTGTGATGACATGTGTCACAAATGCAACAAGTGAGTATAACAAAGAGATCAATGTAAATCTCAAATGGTGAGGGGTAAAAGGATGTTTATACCTTGGAATCATTTCATGTATGAATGAAGGTGATGTATGATGGGTGGATAAATATCTCATGCATGTGGTTAGTAAACAAGTTATATCAACATGGTGAAGCTAGGATCAAGGGTTTCAAATTAGGGTTTTTCAAAGATTAGGGTTTTAAACACACCTAAACCTAATTGATTTTAAATTGATCAAAATACCAAACTCTAAAGGAGAGTTGGTTTGAGGGTACATGGTATTATCAAGGAGACCTTAACCTAGCCCTAAAATAGTTCACACAAAAATATTAGGAGTTTACTTGGTGAAAATTTTAAAATAGAAATGATTTTTGAAGGTTTTAAAACATAAAAAGACTTGTTTTTGTTTTAATTTTCAAATGACTAAATAAATAATATTTTTTAATTTTTTAATCATATTCTAAAAATAGACAAGATAAATGAGAAGTGTGTAAAATTTCAATTCAAAATGATTTAATTTACTATTTTAAATAAATAATCAAGTTGAATAAAAAGGTGAATAAAACAAGTGATGTAAAATATACTTTGGCCTTGGTGGGACTTGAACCCACACCCTCAAGGTCACAAGTTAAAATCTTAGCCACTGGGCCAACTACCTGTGTTTGATCATAAGGCCTAAGCATGTAATAATATATGGAAATCAGTTGATAAATGGTAAAAAAAAAGAGTGAAGACCCATTTTGGTCCCTCACAAAAATCACACAACCCAAATTAGTCCCTCACAAAAAAAAGAACTCGATTTAATCCCTTACAAAATTTAACCGGACCATATTAGTCCTTATGTTAATATTTTTACCAAATCGGTTTTTTTCATACTTTTAAACTGTGACTGGACTGCCACGTTGGCTTTTATTTTTTATTTTCATTTTTTAAAATACTAAATTAATTTTTAAACAATTCTGATTTAATAATATCAAAAAGACAAAATTGTTTTTTATAAGGAATCGAACTCAATACTATTAAACAATATCTTAAGTCTTTACCACTAGGCCAATATGCATTCATAAAAAATAATTTCCAAGATTTTTAATAATATTAAATAATTATGAATTTAAAACAAAAATTATAAAATTTATATCAATGGGGTTTCGAACCTCTTTGATTTACTAATTTCAAATAATACACCAATTTAAAAATAAAATTTATTAAATGTAAAACCTCAATATATTTAATCAATTAGAAATAAATTAAATTATATGTAATTGAAATTAAATAACACACAAATAAATATTTATTTATTTCAAATTAATTCATATTAAATAATAATTAATTAGTTTAATAGTAATTCAACTAATTATTAAAATATTTAATAAATTTAAATTAAATAATCAATTAATTTTTAAAATTATTTAGTTGATGCAAACTAAATAGTAATCAATTAGTTTAATAGTAATTCAATTAAATATTAATTAATTTATTTTTATTTGATTAATTTTATTTAGGATTTATATTTTATTAGTTTTATTTTTAAATTTTTGTATTATTTAAAATTAGTAAATATTTATTTTTTTTTTATTTGAAATAAGTAAATAATTATTCTGAATTATTAACTTAAGTATTCATTATTAATAATATTAACAATATAAATTGACTTGTATAGTTGTAAAGTGACTATTATGGATTTGAATTTGAGACCCAGTTGGTACAAATTTTAACTTTTTTGTTTTGTTTTAAATTCTACATTATTTAATATTTCTAAAAATTATAAGAATTATTTGTCATGAATATACATTGGACTAGTGGTAAGGACTTAAGATATTGATTAAAGGTCATAGGTTCAATTCCATATAAAATATTTTTTTAGCTTTTTTGATATTATTAATTCAGAATTGTTTAAAAATGAAATTATAATTAAAAATTAATTTAGTATTTTAAAAAATGAAAAATGAAAAATAAAAGCCAACGTGGCAGTACAGTCACCACGGTTTAAAAGTATGAAAAAAACCGATTTAGTAAAAATATTAACATAAGGACTAATATGGTCCGGTTAAATTTTGTAAGGGATTAAATCGAGTCCTTTTTTTTGTGAGGGACTAATTTGGGTTGTGTGATTTTTGTGAGGGACCAAAATGGGTCTTCACTAAAAAAAAAAATAAAGCAAACAAAAGTGCAAAAGGGGTGGATCGAACCCACACCCATGAACACCAACACCTTATAACACGCACACTTGCCAACTGAGCTAGATTGATTAGTCATCTATAATACACACACCAATAAAAATAAAATAAACAAAAGTTTAAAAATTTGAAAATCCAACTTCATCTTCTTCGTTGAACACACAACAACAACAACAATTTCAGAAAATTAAACTCAAGATTCACGCAACTATTGTCAATGAAATAAACATCAAACATGCTCAGAATTTGAATACGAACTCAACCATGTGTCTTTTGCAAATTGATTTTAACTGTAACTCTCTAATTTCCAGAAATAAACTATGAACCCTAAAACTTCAATTTTAAATTAAATGATCAATATGTACAATCAATCCCTAAAACCTTAGGGCTTTATTCCCTGCATGATGCTGAACTGAATGGTATTAAGTTTTGTTCAAATAGGTATAGAAATAAGTGAGTCAGAGTTTGAGTTTTACCTCTTGAAGCTGAAATGAAACCTATAATGGAAGTGTTACAGAGCAAGTTTAATGATCTTAATAGCTTCCTTATACCTCAAGGATGCTACCTGAATGCTTGGAATGGATTGAAACCTCCTGAAACTCCTTCCTCAATCTCAATTGCAACTCAGCCAATTGACAATGGTGGATGATGATTTTATGCTTACAGATGTTATTTTATGACTTGGATAGCTTCTATAGGTGATATATGATGTGTTTGAATGCTTGGTTTGATTCAAAGTGGACTGTATAGCACTACTCGAATCCAAGTGCAAATGGTGAAGGTAAAAATGAAGAGTAGTGTTTTAGTGGTTAATGACCTAAACTGATGGTTGCTACAGCTTCTATGATGTGTGTGGAGAGTGTTTGAATGCTTGTTTGACAGTGAACAAGCTTAGAACTCAAAATTACTATGAAAATGCAAATGACACAAAAAATGGATTTTCAATTGAGAGGGTGACATTAAAAATTCTTGTGTGTTTGATGCAATAGGAAATTCCCTCTATCTATAGGCCAAAATTAGAGTTTGTGGGTGAAGGAATCAGATCATTTGGCTGTGTGATTTGAGAGTTGTACCATCTTGCTTCTTGGTGAAGAAATGAGAAGTTATAATTCCAAAAGTGAAGGTACCAACTTTAAGCATGCTTGGAAAGATTCTTTTGCATATTGAGAGCTTGCTTGTGGTGTTTGGATTGCTTTTGGTGCAGACCAAACAATGTAGAAGCTCCATAGTACTTGTGTTTGTGTTTAAAGCTTCTTTTTCAAAATGGAAGTCACCACTTTTGTACATAGATGGCATGAAACATTGGTTAAGACTTGAATCAATTGGTCCATAGCTCAAAAGCAAGTGAAATTGACTGATTATGGTCTCTTGAATAAGTTAAAAAGGGTCTGTAAGCAATGTCTATGCAGATTTGAATCAAAATGCAAACTTGGTTCTTCATGTTCATGGCTTGAAAATAAGTATTACGGTGCCATATTCATAAATTCATATCTCTTTGCTCAAGCAATGGATTTTGTGCTAATGGTCTCTTTGGAAAGCTTGAATTATAGACTTTAATTCACTTGTTGGAAGTTTCCCCAAACTCATTTTGGATCTTGGTGAAAAGTGGTCATGAAGTTGGAAGAAAACTAGGTTTTCAAGCCTTGAATTTTGCTAAGTGTTGGACAGATCTTCATGAGCTCATAACTCTCAAATGATTCATTTTTTGGGAAAAAGTTATATGTGACAAAGTTCGTCATTGGATCAAGATCTACAACTTTCATGTTTGAAGATATTTCAGTTGCATACTTGAAATTTGAAGTTACTTGCCCATGAAGTTATAGTTAAAACACTTGAAAATACTTAGAATTTTTTTAAGTCTTTGAATTTTCCAACTTTGACTTTTGTTGACTTTTTGATTTTTGATTGATTTTATTGATTTTTCTTGATCAAATGACTCCAATAATCATATGTTAATGATCTTGATCTTCAAAAGTCCATGGTTGACCAAATTTCCTAAAAGTCAAAGGTAGTCTTGCACAATTGACTTTTTCTAGATGAATTGTATTTTTGTGACTTTCTATTGAATCAAGTTATCCTCTTCGAATGAATGACATGAGTGAATTATAATTTTGTATTTGAGATCTTTGAATCATAGTTTGATCCATGGAGCCATGTCTTGACTAAAAGTCAACTCATCAGAAGAATTAGGTCAAAAACCCTAATTTGTGCACCAGATGAATTTGGGAGTTGTTGATCTTGAATTGAGACACTCTTGGAATTTGGTTTTGATGAGGATAATCATTTGAGTATATGAGAATGATTGAGCTCCTTTGTGGGTTTCAAAACCCTAATCTTGCCTGAGCCTCTTGGTCAACCACCTACCTTAGGAAACAAGCAACAAGCAAAACACAACCTTTTTTTTGTATATTTTTATTAGTAAATGAAATATGGATAATAATGATGATCACACTATGCACAAAATGATATGGGATCTCAGGGTAAAAAATTAGGGTCAACAGTGAGATGCTATGTGGTGTGACATCTTAGGGGGGTCAAAAATTTGGGTATGACATATGCCCCTATTTAAGTTTCTTCTACCTAGAGGATGAAGATTGACATCTTGGTCTCTGCTGAATGGGAGAGACTTAAACAGAGAAGAATGCCCAATTTTGGAGCTATCCTGGGATGTCGCAATGATGATGATGTGATGTAGAGCCTGGAGTCTGCAGAGAATGTTGTGATGAAAGATTATTTTTTTGTGAATTACATGACTTTTGTCCCGACATTGTATTCTGCGGGGGATGAGGAGACAACTCTCCTGAGGGTATGCTCTCGTGACTTCTGGTATTTGAATGGCAATGCAGAGTATGTTTGCTCATCTTCTTTGACTAAGTAATCTAACTTAGAAAGGGTGTGACAAGTATAATCGAGTAGCAAGAATAATATTAAACTATAATGTGACAGAAGCTATTGATTATCATTTGACAGAAACTATAATCGAGAAGCTATTTAATATTGCTTGTATTCAATATAAATATAAAAAAAAGTAATTATATATTTGATTATCATCCCATAAAATAAAATCAACTCATATGACATTCTCGTAAATTCAAAAGAATTTTTTTTATTTGTAAGCTAAAAATAATAAATCAAATTCAACTCAATCTATTATAAATATAATAAAGTAATATTTATCCTAATTACAACTAATTAAGCAAGGTTATTCATACCCTTTAATTGTCACTTTAAATCCTTAACATTCCAATTAAATTATTTACCATTTTTACTGTGTGACTCTTTACATGGCTGCCTAATATTTATGGCTCTTACAGAAAACGATAATTCAAACATGCTTCATTTCAGTTTCCAATTCAATTATTTTGATTCTCAATGAACATTTTGATTCTCAATGTTAATTATAGCTAGCAAGTCTTAAATGCATTATATTCGTTAACAGAAAGGTCACACGTGAAAAAAGAAGAGTCACAAACACACTTCATTCTCTTCCTTATCTCTGTCGATCATATTCCATCTATCCTAAGATATCTATTTTATTCCCTCACTATCATTGCCTTCGTCTCTTTCTCTTCATATCCTCTAGAAGGTTTTTTTCTCTTCATTTTTCTGCCATTATTATTATCTTTTTCATTACACCCCTTCATGATGGTTGATTTATAAATCTTAAAATAATCAAAGAGAACAAAGTCGTCGATTGAGAGAAACTTTAAGGTTTAATGTTTTATTTAATTTCGATGGGAAATTTATTTGGTTTCACTACTAATCGCCAGAACCTGCATGTCGCCAAACGAGGGCAACATTAAAACAGAAGGGTGAGAATACGAATCATTATGAAGAAAGTATAATAAGATACAATGATTCAATCAACAGTTATAGGAATTCATCACACTTATATAACCATGTAAATAATACTAACCAACATTTATTTCACATGTTACAAGCATACATCAAAACTCAAGGAGTATAATATTAAATTCCAATACTATATTCTCAAATAATACACATAACTATGATTATCACATAATCATATATTTTACCAAGTCATGTGTCCAAACATCACCAACTCTAATTAACACATCTCATGTACACATAACAATTACATAAATACATATATTCAAACATCACATAACCTCAATGTGACTCAATGCAAAACATGTGACTCAATGCATGTGGTACCCAATGTGGACCCAAAGTTCCACCGCTTCCGATTCATATAGAATCTAGCCATGCTTCAGATCCGGACAAGATCGAAGCCACCAAATGTAAAAATATAGTTTACCGCTTTCCGAATTCACTCTAGAATCCAAGCCGCTTCCGATTCGGATAAGATCAAAGCCACTACGCATGTTTCCAATTAAGGATCAACGTAATCTACGTCTATTTCCATTCAAGGATCACCGTCTAATACCATGTGAACCCACAGTTTCACCGCTTCCATAATAAAGCCGACTATGCCATGAATGAATGTACAATTACCAACCAATTATGCAATTAAGATCATCTCTACCATCTTAACATTTTGCATATCACAATAATTCAACTCGATGAATTATCCACCAATTATACATAACATTCACAACACATACATATCATTCACATATAAAAGGCCAATTAATCAATTACGATTCACAAAATCCAATTAACACTAGTATCCATACTATCTCATGTCGATTCACATTTACCACATATATATGAATATACACATTATCAAAACAACATCATTGACATAGCAATATATTATTCTCAACATGAATATTCGAGCCAAAAACACAATTACGGACAATTTATCAAAATACAGTAATTTACCGATAAACAGAATAAGTTATCCAAGTCCAAACATAATCTGATTAAATAGACTCATCGCAATTAATTCAATTATTAGTTTAACCAATTAATATCAAACTATATTAATTTAATTCACTTCTATTTCTATTCCATTTCCACTTTCTAGCATTCTATTGCTCAAGACCTTTTTATTGAAAAGATTATCGCGCTAGCTTTCTAACGCTTCGAACGGAGACTCAAACAGAGTTACGGTTCAAAAGATATGAATTGTTAAAGTTTCAATGAAAAAGCAAACACCGATATCATACACTAACAACTCTAAACATGTCAAAATTACGCAAAACAAATAAAAATATGACTCTTAATCACTCCAAACAACTCTAACAACTTTATTGGCAACTCTAACAACTTTATTGACAACTTTATCGACAACTCTAACAACTTTATTGAAAATAACTTAAATTATCCAATTAACTCAAATATTTAACCACTAATTATTATTATACTAATAATATTAGATTATTATTATTCTTATGGTTATTATTATTATTGAAACATGTATAGATTACTAAACTTGAAACTTTAACGCTACAGTATATATAATCATGCTTATAGTTCATGTCACAGTAACTAGAGGTATATCACTTCTTATCATGCTTGCAAAATATAATATACTCCTACTACCTTGTTTTCAATTAAAGATGCACTAAAGTGTTGTAACAGGGTATCTTATCATGCTATCTACTTCTTATTCAAGCAGGTGGCGTACAGTAGCGAAAACATATATATGACACTCACCTCTTTCATAGTTTATGCGCTACAGTAGAAGAAGAAACATATATTTAATTTTCACGGCCAAACAGCACCTTAGCACATTCAGTGACAATTTTATTTTCCATACGTGCTACTGTATGCCATATATAAATATATACTTCACATTTTCATTTTAGCTTCTTAGTGTTAAGTAATTGTTACCCAATCTCACCAAGATATATCAATTTCAACACAAATAATCATCACAAACTAAAAATTATCATTAAAACCTAACAATTATAAAATCATGAAAATTAGGGATTTCAACATAAACATGTTTCTACCCATTGACCCAATTATACTAATCCATAATAACAAGGATTCTCCCCCTTACCTTGAATCAATCTCCTTCTATCTTCTAGTTTCTCCCCAAATCCTCTTCTCTTCTCCTCTTTCTCCTTTAGCCTTTTTTCTTCTTCTTTTTTCCCCAAATGAGTTATATCCTCTAAAACCTTATTTTTCTTACTATCTCTATTTTGAATGGGCTTAACCCACAAATCAATTTCACATTTTATTTCACTACTACATTTTTGGCCTACAGCCACGCTAAAAATTTCCACATCTCGGAAACTATGGCCACATATATGATTTGGCCATGGTTTCCAAAGTGTAGAATTATGTTATAAAATATTGAATCCGGAGTATGAAACTATGGCCTTTACTTCAATTGCCACGGCTAGACAACTGCAGATATTTGTAGCTGCAAAGGAAAACCGCGGCCTTATAATTTTCATTTCAAACTATGGCCCAAACCTAAAAAAATATATCCCTCCAAAATTTCCCACTTTTTTTTTAATTTCCCTCTCATAATTATTTCTTTTTAATTTTTTATATTAAAAAAATGTAAACGTTTTATGGTACCGCTACTAATATATTAAAAAATATATATATATATATATATATATATATATATATATATATATATATATATATATATATATATATATATATATATATATATATTTCTTTTTAATTTCTAATTTTTTTAGATTAAGAAAAGAAAAAAAATTAGAAAATAAACTTTTCCTTTTCTCTCCACTCGTTATCACTCTCTTTCTTTCTCAAAAGAAACTTTCTCTCTTCCTCACTACTTAGGCTCAATTAGTTATATCTCTCTAATAACTTAATTAACCTATTAAACCCAATAAACACAATTATACACAAAATTAATTAATTAAATTAATTATTATATCACATAATAATTAAATAAATAATTAACACTCAAATGAGCCTAATAAAATATACCCCTTATTACTCAATGTCTCATATTTCTGGTCTAATCTTAATTACTCAGAAAATTCCCAAAATGCTAAATATTAACTCATTAATATTTCTATTACTAAAAATATTAAAATTTTCGATTAAATATTGATCCGCTATCCTGAACTAATATCGGCTAAATCGTTCTAAAATGCGAATATTTCAATAAACATCACAAATGACTAAATTAAGCAAAATAATTATTTTTCCGGGCGTTACAACTCTCCCCCACTTAAAATATTTTCGGCCTCGAAAATTACCTCAAACGAACAACTCCGGATATGAATCCTTCATCTGACTCTCAAGCTCCCAAGTCACATTACCACTAGCCGGTCCACCCCAAACGACTTAGACCAACACGATCTCTTTACCACGAAGTTGCTTAACTTTTCGATCCTCGATCCTCATAGGCGATGTTTCAACCGTCAAATTGTCTCTTACTTGAACATAGTCTAAATGAACAACATGAGACGGATCCGCAATGTACCTCCTTGAATGAGACACATGGAACACGTTATGCAAACTGGCAAGTGATGGTGGCAACGCAATCCGATAAGCCACTTCCCCTACTCTTTCCAATTTCTGACCATCTCTAATCTCATCAAGAATACCACAAGTAAGCTTCCACATACCAATCTTAACACATGAAGAAGTCGCTTTACAAACCAAACTCAAATCTCGAAATTGTTCCAACGATCCCAATTCTCGAATCATCAACATAGACATATGCAATGGTTTCCTACTCAATGCATCGGCTATGACATTTGCTTTTCCCGGATGGTAATTCCAACTAAAATCATAATCTTTCAAGAATTCCAACTATCTTTTTTTGCCTCATATTAAGCTCTTTCTGATCAAACGAATACTTCAAACTCTTGTAGTCACTATACACATCAAATCTCGATCCAAACAAGTAATGCCTTCAAAGTTTGAAAACAAAACCAATGGCGACCAACTCTAAATCTTGCGTCAGATAATTCCTCTCATGAATCTTAAGTTGCCTTGAAGCATAAGCTATTACTTGCCCTTTTTGCATCAACACAAAGCCTCGCAGAACCTTCCTTCTTCTTTAACCAACAGAATAGGTGCACCCCACGATGACACACTCGGACGAATAAACCTCTTCTCAAGCAAATCCTCAAGCTGACTCTTCAACTCTATCAACTCTGAAGCTGACATCCGAGTCGGGGTGCGACAAGCAGTGCACGGCGTTCATGACCGAGTCGGGGAACTATTACTACAATGTTATTTTAGAACAAGAATTGTTCTGATCAAATTATCTTAGTTTTGATGATAACAATGTATATGAATTTTGCTTAAGATAATGTGGTACTCTAATCCAATGCAATTTCCTTTTCAGGAAATATATAAAGAGTATGCATAAATCAGCGCTCAGAAGCTTTGACTTTGAAGGTTCAACATGCAACATCAGAACATGGTCTGGCAAGACATCAGAAGATGGTCAAGCAGAATCAGAACATGGTCTATGGAAGCATCAGAAGGACTGGAGTTCAGAAGCAGAAACACTGAAGTAATGGTATCACGCTCAGAAGCACTTCAAGGTCAGAAGATCAGAAGATGCTTATGCACCAAACTGTTTGTACTCCGATGATATTCAAACGTTGTATCTACAAGAGATCAATCAGAATCAAGTACAAGATGGCAGGCTACGCTGACTGACAAAAGGAACGTTAGAAGCTATTAACGGCAACGTCAGTAGTCACAGCAAAAGCAAGGCTCGATGTAGTTGACAAAAGTGTGAAACATTAAATGCAATGTTGTACGGAATACGCAAAGCATTAAATGCTCCCAACGGTCATCTTCTCATGCGCCTATAAAATGAAGTTCTGAAGAGATGCAAAGGTTAACGAAACTGCATACAACTCTTAACAAAAACTTTGCTGAAACGCTGTTCATTTTGAAAGCTCTCAAACTTCATCTTCAACCTCACTTATTGCTGTTGTAATAATATAGTGAGAGTAAGCTTTAAACTGTAAGAGAAATATCACAGTTGTGATTATTGCTTTTAAGAAGCATTGTAATACTCTTAGAATTTGTTTACATTAAGTTGTAAAGGACTAGAGTGATCAGTTAGATCAGAATACTCTAGAAAAGTCTTAGAGGTTATCTAAGCAGATTGTTCCTAGAGTGATCAGGTTGTGATCAGAAGACTCTAGAAGACTTAGCAGTGTCTAAGTGGAAAACCATTGTAATCTCGTGTGATTAGTGGATTAAATCCTCAGTTAAGGTAAATCACCTGATAAGGGTGGACTGGAGTAGTTTAGTTAACAACGAACCAGGATAAAAATAATTGTGCAAGTTGTTTTTATTTTACAAGTTTTGATACTACACTTATTCAAACCCCCCCTTTCTAAGTGTTTTTCTATCCTTCAATTGGCATCAGAGCGCCGGTTCTAAGGTGCAAGCACTTAACCGTGTTTAGAAAAGATTCAGGAAGAGAAAAACGCTTCAGTAAAAGATTGCTGGTGAAATTCCAACAAACACATCTACATCTACATCTGGCTCTGCTGAGCAATACAATGGAAATGGTAACAATGGTTATACTAGACCACTAGTGTTTGATGGTGAAAACTTTGAATACTGGAAAGATAAACTTGAAAGTTACTTTCTTGGTCTAGATGCTGATCTATGGGATCTTCTGTTGGATGGTTACACACATCCAGTTAAAGCCAGTGGTGTGAGGCTCACAAGAAAAGAAATGACTGATGAGCAAAAGAAGGAATTCAAAAATCATCACAAGTGCAGGACTGTTTTGCTGAATGCTATCTCTCATGCTGAGTATGAGAAGATATCTAACAGGGAAACTGCCCATGACATATATGAGTCTTTGAAAATGACTCATGAGGGAAATGCTCAAGTCAAGGAAACCAAAGCTCTTGCGCTAATCCAGAAGTATGAAGCCTTCAAGATGGAGGATGATGAAGACATTGAAAAGATGTTTTCAAGATTTCAAACTCTAACTGCTGGATTAAGAGTTCTGGACAAAGGCTACACCAAGGCTGATCATGTGAAGAAGATCATCAGAAGCTTGCCTAGAAGATGGGGCCCAATGGTGACTGCATTCAAGATAGCAAAGAATCTGAATGAAGTCTCTTTGGAAGAGCTGATCAGCGCCCTGAGGAGTCATGAGATTGAGCTTGACGCCAATGAACCTCAGAAGAAAGGTAAGTCTGTTGCATTAAAATCTAATTATAAAAAATGCACTAACGCTTTTCAGGCTGAAGAAGTAGATTCTGAAGAATCAGAATCAGAAGAAGAAGAAGATGAACTGTCCATGATTTCCAGAAGAGTTAACCAACTCTGGAAAAGCAAGCAGAGGAAGTTCAAGAGCTTCAGAAGCTCAAAGAATCCTGAAAGAGGAGAATCTTCTGGAGGCAGAAGATTTGACAAGAAGAAGGTTATGTGCTATGAATGCAATGAGCCTGGACACTACAAGAATGAGTGCCCAAAACTTCAGAAGGAAAATCCCAAGAATAAGTTTCATAAGAAGAAAGGTCTTATGGCAACATGGGATGAGTCAGAAGATGAATCAGACTCTGAAGATGAGCAGGCAAACATTGCACTGATGGCCACTGTCAATGATGGATCAGAATCTACGTCAGAATCAGATTCTGAAGAGGTATTTTCTGAACTAACTAGAGATGAGTTAGTTTCCAGTTTAACAGAGCTTCTTGAACTAAAAGCTCATCTTAGTATCAAATACAAAAAGCTGAAAAAGCAATTTGAATTTGAAACTAAGAAGCTTGAGTTGGAAAATTCTGAATTAAAAGAAAAAGTTTTAAAATTATCCAACAACATTGGATCTTCTTCTGATTCAGAAAAGTCCACTCCTAGTCTAAACCATATTCTGAAAGAATATGATTTAAGCTTCAGGAAGTTCCTATCTAGAAGTATTGGCAGAAGTCAGCTAGCTTCTATGATATATACTGTTTCTGGAAACAAGAGAGTTGGCATTGGTTTTGAGGGTGAAACCCCATACAAACTTGAACCTGTAGATGATATGAAAATCACATACAAGCCATTGTATGATCAGTTCAAGTATGGCCACTCACATGATATTAGGCACACATCACATGCTCAAAGCTTTCACATAACACACACCAAGAAGCATGTGACACAACCTAAGAAATATCATGGAACTCAGAATAAGAATTATCATGCTGTTCCTCCTATTGCTTATAATGCCAAACCCAAGTTCAATCAGAACTTGAGGAAAACTAACAAGAAAGGACCCAAGAAAATGTGGGTACCTAAGGAAAAGATTATTCCTATTGCAGATATCCTTGGCTGCAAAGAAGACAAAGCACAACATGTCATGGTACCTGGACTCTGGATGCTCGCGACACATGACAGGAAGAAGGTCTATGTTCCAAGACCTGGTGCTTAAATCTGGTGGAGAAGTCAAGTTTGGAGGAGATCAGAAGGGCAAGATAATTGGCTCTGGAACTATAAAGTCTGGTAACTCTCCTTCCATAACTAATGTAATTCTTGTAGAAGGATTAACACATAACTTATTGTCCATAAGTCAATTAAGTGACAATGGTTATGATATAATCTTCAACCAAAAGTCTTGCAAGGCTGTAAGTCAGAAGGATGGCTCAATCCTATTTACAGGCAAGAGGAAGAACAACATTTATAAGACAGATCTTCAAGATCTCAAGAATCAGAAGATAACTTGTCTTATGTCTGTTTCTGAAGAGCAGTGGGTCTGGCATAGAAGATTAGGACATGCTAGTTTGAGAAAGATTTCTCAGATTAACAAACTAAATCTTGTCAGAGGACTCCCTAATCTGAAATATAAATCAGATGCTCTTTGTGAAGCATGTCAGAAGGGCAAGTTCTCCAAACTTGCATTCAAGTCTAAGAATGTTGTGTCTACCTCAAGGCCGTTAGAACTCTTGCACATTGATCTGTTTGGCCCAGTCAAAACAGCATCTGTCAGAGGGAAGAAATATGGATTAGTCATCGTTGATGATTATAGCCGCTGGACATGGGTAAAGTTCTTAAAACACAAGGATGATTCTCATTCAGTCTTCTTTGATTTCTGCACTCAGATCCAATATGAGAAAGAGTGCAACATCATAAAGGTTAGAAGTGATCATGGTGGTGAATTTGAGAAAAAATTCTTTGAGGAGTTCTTCAAAGAAAATGGCATTGCCCATGATTTCTCTTGTCCAAGAACTCCACAGCAAAATGAAGTTGTAGAGCGAAAGAATAGGACTATACAAGATATGACCAGAACCATGATCAATGAAACCAATATGGCTAAGCATTTCTGGGCAGAAGCAATAAACACTGCATGTTACATTCAGAATAGAATCTCTATCAGACCTATTCTAAATAAGACTCCTTATGAATTGTGGAAGAACAGAAAGCCCAACATTTCATATTTCCATCCTTTTGGATGTGTATGTTTTATTCTGAATACTAAAGATCATCTTGGTAAGTTTGATTCTAAAGCACAAAAGTGTTTCCTTCTTGGATATTCTGAACGCTCAAAAGGCTACAGAGTATACAATACTGAAACATTGGTTGTAGAAGAATCAATCAATATCAGGTTTGATGATAAGTTTGGTCTTGAAAAGCCAAAGCAGTTTGAGAATTTTGCAGATTTTGATATTGATATATCAGAAGCAGTAGAACCAAGAAGCAAAGCATCAGAAGCAGAACTTCTCAGAAGTAAAGAATCTGAAGATCAAGTTGCAGCTTCTTTGGAGAATCTAAGCATTTCTGAAGAACCAACTGTCAGAAGATCTTCCAGACTTACTTTTGCTCATTCAGAAGATGTCATTCTTGGAAAGAAGAATGATCCAATCAGAACAAGAGCATTCCTTAAGAACAATGCAGAATGTCAATTAGGTCTTGTATCTTTGATCGAGCCAACTTCTGTTGATCAAGCTCTAGAAGATCCAGACTGGATAATTGCTATGCAAGAAGAAATTAATCAGTTTACAAGGAATGATGTATGGGATCTTGTTTCTAGACCAAAAGGATTCAATATCATTGGTACAAAATGGGTCTTCAGAAACAAGCTGAGTGAGAAAGGAGAAGTGGTAAGAAACAAAGCCAGACTGGTTGCTCAGGGTTACAGTCAGCAAGAAGGGATTGACTATACAGAAATCGTTGCACCAGTGGCCAGGTTAGAATATATTCGACTGTTAATTTATTTTGTCACTCAACATAACATCACTCTTTTTCAGATGGATGTTAAGAGTGCCTTCTTAAATGGTTATATAGATGAAGAAGTCTATGTCCACCAACCTCCTGGTTTTGAAGAATCCATGTCTCCAAATCATGTTTTTAAATTAAAGAAATCATTGTACAGATTGAAACAAGCTCCTAGAGCTTGGTATGAACGTTTAAGTTCTTTCCTTCTGGAAAATGGTTTCACTAGAGGAAAAGTGGACACTACTCTCTTTTGTAAAACCTTTAAAAAGGATATTTTAATATGTCAAATATATGTAGATGATATTATCTTTGGAACATCTAATGCTACACTTGGAAAGGAGTTTGCTGAGTCTATGCAGGCTGAGTTTGAGATGAGCATGATGGGAGAACTCGAGTACTTCCTTGGGATACAAATCAATCAAACATCAGAAGGAACATATGTTCATCAAACCAAGTATGTGAAAGAACTTCTGAAGAAGTTTAATCTTTCTGACTGCAAAGAAGCAAAAACTCCCATGCATCCAACGTGCATTCTAGGTAAGGATGAGGTAAGTAAGAAGGTAGATCAGAAGTTATACAGAGGTATGATTAGATCTCTGTTATATTTGATTGCTTCTAGACCTGACATACTATTCAGTGTTTGTTTGTGTGCTAGATTCCAATCAGACCCTAGAGAATCTCACTTAACTGCTGTTAAGAGAATTCTGAGGTATCTGAAAGGTACTACTAATGTTGGTTTAGTCTACAGAAAATCTAAAGAATACAACTTAGTAGGATTCTGTGATGCTAACTATGCTGGGGATAGAATTGAAAGAAAGAGTACTTCTGGAAGTTGTCAATTTCTTGGAAGTCATCTGATCTCCTGGTACAGCAAGAAGCAAGCTACCATTGCTCTCTCAACAACAGAAGCAGAATATGTTGTTGCTGCTGGTTGTAGCACACAAATGCTCTGGATGAAGAGTCAGCTAGAAGATTATCAGATATATGAGAGTAACATTCCTATCTTCTGTGATAATACTTCTGCTATATGTTTATCTAAAAATCCTATATTACATTCAAAAGCTAAACATATTGAGATCAAACATCATTTCATTAGGGACTATGTTCAGAAGGGTGTTCTATCTTTAAACTTTGTGGATACAGACCATCAATGGGCTGATATCTTTACAAAACCCCTGGCTGAAGATAGATTTTTAAATTCATTCTGAAAAATATTAGTATGGATTTATGTCCAGAATGAGAAGATGAGAAGATCTTACGTATGGTTATATTCTGAAATATGATTGGATTAGTCTTTTATAAGAAGTTCTGATTTTAATCAATTAGAAGTAATGATCCTGTTATTACTAACGTTTCATTGTCTAAGTTGATTCAGAGTCTCTTTAAAAGTAAAACAACTATAACTGGCTTTCCAGATGGTAAACACGTGTTCACTATTTTTGGACAAGCATGCGTGCAGTTGAGGTGATGCCGCCCTAGGTAACTGTGCTAATCACTTCATTTGTCATAAGTCTCTCTCCTCATGTCACGTAACATTAAATGCCATTCATCATTTCAGTTTATTTCTTTTTCATTTTATATTCTTCAAACGTTTCATTTCCTTCTTTTTATTTCTCTCTCTCTCTCTCTCTTTGCATTCATTGTCATCTTTGTTTGCTCTCTCTCATTATCTGCATTTCGCATAAACCCTAGTTTATTCACCTTCAACCCTCCTGAACCTGAACCTTTCATTTTCCTGGAGGAGTTCAGAAGTGAAGTTATCAGTAGGCTGGATCTCCTGAAGGATGCTGATCAGTGGTTTTCACACGTAATTTTACCGTTGTTTTTAGTGATCTTTAAGTTATTTTATTTAGTGTTTTATTTCGTTATTCGTCATTTTATGCTTTGGTTGTGTGTTATAGTGTTTGTAGGCTCAGGTAAATGAAATGGGAGAAATCGAGGCGGAAAAGTGAAAATTTGAAGAAAAGTGAATAAACTGGCAAAATGCGTTCCCAGACGCGTGTGGAAGAAGAAAAATGAAATCAGCTGCCAAAACGCGTCCCCACACGCGTTTGGAATGAAAAGTGCCATCTGCTGCCCAGACGCGTCCCGGGACGCGTCCCGTTTGCCCAAATGCGTTCCCACACGCGTCCCAGGATGTTCATGCATGCCACACGCGTCCCCACACGTGTCCCACTGGCCCAGACGCGTTCCGGGACACGTCCCAGGAGAAAGAAATTCAAAGGAAAAAAGCCTGTCTGCCCAAACGCGTCCCCACACGCGTTCCGTCTGCCCAAACGCGTCCCACTGTCCCAAACGCGTCCCCACACGCGTGTGCACTTACTGTCATGGGCCTTTTGGTCTGAAAAGCCCAGAAACGCTGGACTAAAAGGACAAAAACACGTTGGGACAAGGGTTCGACGAATTTGGGAGCGAAAATACACTGTAGAAGGCTGGAGAACTCAGATTTGATGCAAGGATTGAAGAATTCTATGAGCTTTTGCCATTGAAGATTGGATTTCCTTCATTTATCTGTAATGTCTACAATTTACACTATGGTTTTTGTTATTTTTATGAGTAGCTAAACCCCCCATTGCTAGGGGGTGATCTTGATTCTGAATGTGATAACTTTATTTCTTTGATACAATAACAATTTGGTTTTCATACTATTGGTTTGTTTTACATCTGTTCTTTATGTCTTAACCGTCAGAAAAACGGATAATGAATTTGTATGAATAAATTTAGCTGGACAGCAATTGTTCATTGACATGAGTAAGAACATAGGATAATAATTATCACCTAGGACTAGGGATATTTTATCTTAACCGGAAATTCTTGGTATTGGAATGCTTGATCATAATTATAATTATCTATGGACATAGTAATTAGGTTGTGACGTCAAAGATCTTTTCACTAAGGCCTTAGGATTAGATATTCTTGAGAACCGGTAACCAATTGTGAAACTATGTTATTGTATCAAGAAGGATAGTTGTTACAGGAAGAATCATTCACCGACCCCTAGCAACCTACTCATCTCTGTTCATCGTTTTAATATTCTGCTTATTTACATTATTTGCAAAACCAACCAAAACAACCTTTTGAACTTTTGTTTAATTGAAATACTGATAAAACTCTATATCGTCAAGCAGTCCTTGAGATTCGATACTTGGGATTTTCCCATTACTACTACATAGGCAAAATAGTACACTTGCTATTTTACTGATCAAGTTTTTGGCGCCGTTGCCGGGGACTGCCGAAAATAATTGAGTTTTAGATTTATTTCATTTAAAATTTTGTTGCTCTGCGACTAAAATTTTATTTTCTGCACTATTTATTTTTCCTAATTCTAATATTTGTCTAATCTGTGTATGCGAGGTAAGGCCTCAGCTGAATTTCTTTTTGACGCAGAAATTGAAAGAACTTTGCACGCAAGGCGTAGACAAGCTCGGTTGGCTAATCTGGAATCTGAAGAAGAAATTGTTTCAGTTCATTCAGGTTCAGATTCTGAAAGTGAAGAAGAAGTCATGGGTGAAAATCCTCCTCCTCCTGAGAGCCTCCTTGGTGACTACGGTTCTACGAACACACCGGGTGGTAGACTCACAATTGTCAACCAACCGGTAAATGCGGCAAATTTTCAATTGCATCCGAGCACAATAAATCAGCTGGAAAGAAAACCTTTCACCGGAAAGGTTAATGAAGATGCAAACAAGCACCTACAAAGATTTCTGACCATGAGCACAACTCTAAAAATTGAAGGGCATACAGAAGAAGCGAAGAAGCTGAGAATGTTCCCGTTCACATTAGCTGAAGAAGCAGAAGAGTGGTTCTATTCTCTTCCAGCAGACATTATCACATCATGGAAAGAGATGGAGAAGGCTTTCTTGAATGAGTATTTCCCCGCCTCGGTCTTTATAAGAAAGAGGTATGACATTTTGAACTTCAAGCAGAAGGAGGGTGATCCCTTAGGAGATGCTTACAAAAGATTCAAAAGAATTCTCGTAGCATGTCCCACTCATAATATGGACAAGATTGAACAGATGCAAGTATTTTTTAATGGACTCAGAATGAAAACAAAGCAGTTGATTGATACAGCAGCTGGAGGCTCAACAAATTTCACAACAGCCTCCGGCATTACAAAAATCATTGAAGCAATAGCTGCAAATGAGCATTTGGAGTTGTATGATAGGTGTGCTAGCAAACCAGAAGGAATCATTGATCTTAAGTTGGAAACCTCAAAAATCCGGGTTGAAGATGCGATAGCTGCAGAGGTAGAAAAGAGATTAAAGGCTATGAATATAGGTACTCAACAGGTTTCTCAAATCCAACAAGCTCAACCTGTGATCTGTGAAATTTGTAATGGCCCTCACCAAACTGTGTGTTGTGTTGCAACTCCCAAGCAAATTGAAGAAATCAAATTCTTGAGGCAAAATAATCCATATTCTAACACCTATAACCCAGGGTGGAAGAATCATCCCAACTTCGCTTGGAAAGATCAACAACAAAATCCTCAGAAAGCAGAGTGGGAAGTAGCAATTGAGAGATTGGCTGGACAATGCTCTCAGTTTCAAGAAGAGACGAGAAACAACCACAGGAACACCACAGCTTCAATAAAAAATTTGGAAGTTCAAGTGGGTCAAATAGCACAGCATCTCACTCTACAGGCACAAGGTAACTTTCCGAGCGCAACTGTTAAAAATCTGAAAGATCAAGAGAAGATTAATGCTGTTACAACGAGGAGCAAAAAGGTTTTAGAATTGGAAAAAGAAAAAGAGGAAATAGATGACCATATGGTAATAGAGGTGGATTTGGAAATAAGAGAGAATCCGAAAGAACCAGAAATTGTGATACCGCTGGTTAAACCAGTTGAAGAAAAAAATAAAAAAGATGCTGAACCGGTGATCAAACTACCTTTCCCTTCCAGAGTGACAAAGAAGAATTCAAAAGAGAAAGATTTTAAGAAGTTTACTGCATTGTTCAAAAGGCTAGAGGTGAATTTACCCTTCTTCGAAGCACTTGAGCACATGCCATTGTATAAGAAATTTCTGAAGGAGGTAATGACAAAGAAGAGATCAGTGGAAGGAGAATCAAAAATTGCAACTGAGAAGTGTGGAATAATCTCGTCAGCAAGAAAGATCCCAATAAAGAGGAAAGACCCCGGAGCGGTGGCTATACCATGCACTATCAATAATATAACATTTAAAAAGGTACTCCTCGATTCTGGTTCTAGTGTGAGTTTAATGCCTCTGTCCATTTTCAAAAAGCTTGAATTGGAAAAGATTAGTAAGAGTAAGACACAGTTAAGGTTCGCTGATCACACCATTAAGAAATCATATGGGGTAGCTGAAGATGTACTAGTGGAAGTTGATAAGTTTGTGTTCCCTGTTGACTTCCACATCATGGACATTCCAGAAGACGAGGAAACTCCTATCCTTCTTGGGAGGCCATTTTTATCGACAGGCCGCTGCAACCTCGACATTGAAAAAGGGACACTAACGCTGAGATCTTTTGATGAAGAAGTAACCTTGAAGATGTTAGGAGTTAAGAAACATAGGGCGGTTGTAAATGATCAAACTTCTGGTGGTATGACAGAAAGTGAGAAAAAAGACAAAAGGCTTGAGCAGCTCCAAGAAAAAGTTTTAAGCATAGCTTCTCGGGTGGAAACAACTCAAGGAGCTATCAAAAGTCCTAAAAAGAATAAAAAAGTCGAGAAGAATGTGAAAAGTGAATTGAAGAGAAAAGTTGTCCATGCCTTTCATCTTCATGAGTTTTTGGTTGCGGAGGTGAAAAGCAACCAGGTGTGGAATAGAAAATACCCTCCATAATAAAGGGTAATGGACCGTCGAGCCATACGACGTTAAACGAAGCGCTTCGTGGGAGGCAACCCACGCTTTTAATAATTACTTTGTCTTTTTGTTTATTTTATTTCAGGAAATAAAAGGGGCATTTCAAGTGGAAGCTATGGAGTGCATTACCCTCTGTGAGTCACCTCTCTCGGGCTTGTTCTAAAACATTGAGGCCAATGTTTCGTTCAAGTTTGGAGGAGGTTTTACTCTTTGCATTTTAATTTATATTGCTGCTATAATATGTGTAAGACCTACAGAATCATATTGGTACCAAATTTTGACCGAAATTTTTATTTTTGAAGAGTTTTGATCTTAAAAAGTGATCGGGAAGAGTATATAGAGATGAAGGGAAGATTGTTTGAGGACAGGAAGTTCGGAATAATGTGACAAGAAGAGGTTTGTTTAAACACCCTTGGTTCCCTAAAAGAAATACGAGTCCAACGTGTAGATTTGCACCATAGTACTTGTATCCTGAGAAGTACTCCTCGAGTAGTTTATTGATACAGTCGGGCATAAGTCAGATTCACGTGCATGATGACTAGTTGAGAAAAAATATATAAGTTGGCACCAGATGATGAAAAGGCGGTAAAAGGCAACCGGCTCGCTAAGTTGGGTAACTCTCACCCGGTTATTCAGCCCAAAGGAGGTTCATCCCCAAACGTCGTCCAAAAGGACAATATATAACTGCAAAGTTTGAAAATTTCATCGGTAATAAAAAGGTAGCAAATGCTGCTCGTTTGGTGTCAGGAAAAAAAAAGCCTTTATTTGTTTCATGCATGTGATGATTATTATAAGAAATACAGTGCCTTAATGTGATTGTCCGAATAAAAGGGGAGAAAAATCGGAAAGAGACTTAAGTGCAAAGCATAGTTGGAGAGGTATCCAAAAGAGGAGCTTAAGGTTTAAAGTGGTAGCAGAAACTCGTCGCATCATGTGAATGCCGGACCAACTGTTTCTTGATCAATACAAACGGATATCTCACGTATGAACACCGGTGTGCTTTGAAGGTCATCGACTCTTGTAATTGTCGCTTGAGGTCAAGCAACGGTTTAAGTTTGGGGGAGTTTGATCAGTGGTTTTCACACGTAATTTTACCGTTGTTTTTAGTGATATTTAAGTTATTTTATTTAGTGTTTTATTTCGTTATTCGTCATTTTATGCTTTGGTTGTGTGTTATAGTGTTTGTAGGCTCAGGTAAATGAAATGGGAGAAATCGAGGCGGAAAAGTGAAAATTTGAAGAAAAGTGAATAAACTGGCAAAATGCGTTCCCAGACGCGTGTGGAAGAAGAAAAATGAAATCAGCTGCCAAAACGCGTCCCCACACGTGTTTGGAATGAAAAGTGCCATCTGCTGCCCAGACGCGTCCCGTTTGCCCAAATGCGTTCCCACACGCGTCCCAGGATGTTCATGCATGCCACACGCGTCCCCACACGCGTCCCACTGGCCCAGACGCGTTCCGGGACGCGTCCCAGGAGAAAGAAATACAAAGGAAAAACGCCTGTCTGCCCAAACGCTCCCCACACGCGTCCCGTCTGCCCAAACGCGTCCCGGGACGCGTCCCACTGTCCCAAACGCGTCCCCACACGCGTGTGCACTTACTGTCATGGGCCTTTTGGTCTGAAAAGCCCAGAAACGCTGGAATAAAAAGACGAAAACACGTTGGGACAAGGGTTTGACGAATTTGGGAGCGAAAATACACTGTAGAAGGCTGGAGAACTCAGATTTGATGCAAGGATTGAAGAATTCTATGAGCTTTTGCCATTGAAGATTGGATTTCCTTTATTTATCTGTAATGTCTACAATTTACACTATGGTTTTTGTTATTTTTATGAGTAGCTAAACCCCCCATTGCTAGGGGGGTGATCTTGATTCTGAATGTGATAACTTTATTTCTTTGATGCAATAACAATTTGGTTTTCATACTATTGGTTTGTTTTACATCTGTTCTTTATGTCTTAACCGTCAGAAAAACGGATAATGAATTTGTATGAATAAATTTAGCTGGACAGCAATTGTTCATTGACATGAGTAAGAACATAGGATAATAATTATCACCTAGGACTAGGGATATTTTATCTTAACCGGAAATTCTTGGTATTGGAATGCTTGATCATAATTATAATTATCTATGGACATAGTAATTAGGTTGTGACGTCAAAGATCTTTTCACTAAGGCCTTAGGATTAGATATTCTTGAGAACCGGTAACCAATTGTGAAACTATGTTATTGTATCAAGAAGGATAGTTGTTACAGGAAGAAACATTCACCGACCCCTAGCAACCTACTCATCTCTGTTCATCGTTTTAATATTCTGCTTATTTACATTATTTGCAAAACCAACCAAAACAACCTTTTGAACTTTTGTTTAATTGAAATACTGATAAAACTCTATATCGTCAAGCAGTCCTTGAGATTCGATACTTGGGATTTTCCCATTACTACTACATAGGCAAAATAGTACACTTGCTATTTTACCGATCAGATGCCTTCCTCAATGAGCTGGATGATGTATCTACTAGGAATCTTTGGAGAAGTTTTCGCCAAGATTTTCAAGTAAGAGCCATGGCTGTTCAGAAGAGGCTGGTAACTGCTGCACCTGCTGATGCTGGATATCTTCTGGAAATGGATGATGGAAGATACTTTCATCCAATAAGGAACAGTATCTGTCTTGAAGAGAAGCCATTTGTGGATGAACTTGAAGAAGCAAGACTTGCTGCTGCAATGGAAGCTAACCCTTGCAGAGATATTGTGGTCTGGAGACCTCAGTATCCAGTGCTGCTTGGAGATTTCAGATGGCTGTTTGACCTTCTGAGAGCAAATCCTTCTGCAGAAGATCCTGACATGGTGATTCCAGAAGTTGCTTCTCCTCCAGATGTTGAAGGTCCTTCTGCCCCAAGGAATCTAGCTGCCATTCTGCAAGCTCTTGAGAATGGAGATTCTGATCTTCCTACTCCAGTGTACGGAGATGATGTTGAGATGGAAGATGCTGATGCTGAAGCTGAAGATCATTCTGTTGAAGAAATTCCTGTTGAGGAAAATCCTTCTCATGATCTCTCTCAGAAGACTGCCATGGAAGCAATGGTGATCAATGATGATCCTCTGAACAGAAGTTGTGAAGCTTCTTCTGGTGAACCCTCTGTTCTGGCAAGGACTCTAGAGGTCATTCAGAAGACCCAGGCTGAGATGGCTTCTCGGATGCATATGCAAGATGAAACCAATGCTGAGTTTCGCGCCTTCATCCAAAGTCAGAATGAGAGTAATGCTGGGATTCAAGCTATGCTGGACAAGATTATGTCTAAGCTAGGGTCTTAGTCTTTGAGTCTTAGTTGTCTCTTTGCTTCTTGCATCTGTCTTTCTCTGCATATCTTTTGTACCTCTGTTTGTTTGATCAATGAAAAGTTCTTCTGTTTGTCGTTTTCTACATCTGAATCTTTTATATTCTTTTTGATGTTATGACAAAAAGGGGGAGAAAATGTGATAAATGATCTGATTTATTTTATCAGTTACTGGGTGAAAGTCCCCACATTTCTAACAAGAACTTGTAAGTTCTGTGTTGTTTAAGTGTTTTGCAGGATTGAAGACATCTTTCAAAGCTCAACACTAGAAGCAAAACCATGGGGAAACGCAATTCTGTAAAAGGGAATAAGCTCATGGAAACGGAAGCAAGCTGAGTGCTATGAAGCTTCAGAATCAGAAGCAAGAAGGAAGGATGTTATGATATTCTAATGATGGAATATGCACTAACTTTTTCTCTGTCCTTATATGCTCTAATATATTTGTTTAAGCTTTACTATATATATATGATCTGATGCATTCTGTATGTTCTGATACATATGTTATGCTATGATATATATATATATGTGTGTTATGCTCTGATTCATTCATGCTCTGACTTTTGTCGTATAGTTTGTTCTGTAACATTTCAGAATGTAGAAGATGCTCTGATGATGCTCTGGTACATTCAATAATGTTCTGATACAATCTAGCATGAAATGATTCAAGAAGAAATTCAAGCTCTGAAGCTGTCCTCTGGAAGCAAGAAGCAGAAGCTGTGAATATTCTGAAGATCTAAGCATGTGTGATCGTCTCAACTGAAATAGAAGATACTCAGGGAAGTTCTTTATGCAAAATTTCTTCCAGTATTTATTTCAGGGGGAGATTATTTATCTCAGGGGGAGATTGTTAATCTCAGGGGGAGACACATTCACACATTATGTTTATATGCTGTTGCTATAAATGTGTAATTGTCTTTTGCCGTCTGTTATTCTGATTGCAAATTCATATCATTTATATATGTTTTTGTCATCATCAAAAAGGGGGAGAATGTTAGAACAAGAATTTTTCTGATCAAATTATCTTAGTTTTGATGATAACAATGTATATGAATTTTGCTTAAGATAATGTGGTACTCTAATCCAATGCAATTTCCTTTTCAGGAGATATATAAAGAGTATGCACAAATCAGCGCTCAGAAGCTTTGACTCTGAAGGTTCAACATGCAACATCAGAACATGGTCTGGCAAGACATCAGAAGATGGTCAAGCAGAATCAGAACATGGTCTATGGAAGCATCAGAAGGACTGGAGTTCAGAAGCAGAAGCACTGAAGTAATGGTATCACGCTCAGAAGCACTTCAAGGTCAGAAGATCAGAAGATGCTTATGCACCAAGCTGTTTGTACTCTGATGATATTCAAACGTTGTATCTACAAAATATCAATCAGAATCAAGTACAAGATGGCAGGCTACGCTGACTGACAAAAGGAACGTTAGAAGCTATTAACGGCAACGTCAGTAGTCACAGCAAAAGCAAGGCTCGAGGTAGTTGACAAAAGTGTGAAACATTAAATGCAATGCTGTACGGATTACGTAAAGCATTAAATGCTCCCAACGGTCATCTTCTCATGCGCCTATAAAATGAAGTTCTGAAGAGAAGCAAAGGTTAACGAAACTGCATACAACTCTTAACAAAAACTTTGCTGAAACGGTGTTCATTTTGAAAGCTCTCAAACTTCATCTTCAACCTCACTTATTGCTGTTGTAATAATATAGTGAGAGTAAGCTTTAAACTGTAAGAGAAATATCACAGTTGTGATTATTGCTTTTAAGAAGCATTGTAATACTCTTAGAATTTGTTTACATTAAGTTGTAAAGGACTAGAGTGATCAGTTAGATCAGAATACTCTAGAAAAGTCTTGGAGGGTATCTAAGCAGATTGTTCCTAGAGTGATCAGGTTGTGATCAGAAGACTCTAGAAGACTTAGCAGTGTCTAAGTGGAAAACCATTGTAATCTCGTGTGATTAGTGGATTAAATCCTCAGTTGAGGTAAATCACCTGATAAGGGTGGACTGGATTAGTTTAGTTAACAACGAACCAGGATAAAAATAATTGTGCAAGTTGTTTTTATTTTACAAGTTTTGATACTACACTTATTCAAACCCCCCCTTTCTAAGTGTTTTTCTATCCTTCATGTTATGCCCTTCGGACTCAAGAACGCTGGAGCCACTTACCAGCAGATGATGAACAAGGTATTCCGAGGAGAGATCGGAGATACCCTCGAAGTGTACATGGACGATATGATCGTCAAATCCCAAGAAGACATCGACCACACAACGCATCTCGAACGAGTATTCGAACAGGCCAGGACCTGCAAGATGCGTTTCAACCCAGAAAAATGTACCTTTGGCGTCCAAGCAGGAAAGTTCCTCGGTTTCTACCTAACCAAAAGAGGAATAGAAGCCAACCCGGACAAATGCCGAGCCTTCTCAGAGCTCCCGACACCTAACAATAAGAAATCAATCCAAGTCTTAAACGGGATGCTCACAGCGCTATCTCGATTCGTTGCGAAATCCGCCCAACACACTCTCCCAATTTTCAAACTTCTGCGCAAGGAAGCAACCTTCGAATGGTCCGAGGAGTGCGAACAAGCACTATCTCACCTCAAGCATGTCCTCTCAGAACCGCTCGTCCTGTCCCGACTAGGAAACGACGAGATGCTAAATCTCTACTTGGTCGTCTCAAACGAGGCAGTTAGCGCGACCTTAATCCGAGAAGCTGAAGACGGGCAGAAGCCCGTATACTTCACCAGCAAAGCTCTGCAAGGACCCGAGGTGCGGTATCAGCAAATTGAAAAAGTCGCTTTGGCACTAATAATCGCCGCTTGAAGGTTAAGATACTATTTCCTCGCCCATACAATCATCATCCAAACCGACCAACCAATCGAACAACTCCTCGGTCGACCAGACATGGCTGGGAGAATGCTAAAATGGTCGCTAGAGCTATCCGAATTCGACATCCAGTATGAAAACAGGAAAGCACTGAAAGCTCAAGCACTGGCCGATTTTGTGGCCGAAATGACATCGATCACCTCCTCCCCTCCTTCGGCCGAGAACAAATGGACCGTCTACGTAGATGGCGCTTCCAGCAGCTCGAGAAGCGGAGCCGGCGTCATCTTAGAAAACGATGAGGGACTCATCATTGAGGTATCCTTAGTGTTGTCATTTACCACTTCAAACAACCAGGTCGAATACGAAGCTTTCCTTTTCGGCCTGCGACTTGCCGAAGATGTAGGCGCTCGGGAAGTAAAGATTTATACTGATTCCCAACTCATCGCGTCTCAAGTTAATGGCGACTACCAAGCCAAAAACGATACCCTCATCGAGTACCTCACGTTGGCCAAAGAAAAGATGAAAAACTTCGCAAGAGCAGAAGTCGAGCACATACCCCGGGGGCATAATTCCCGAGTCGACGTCCTCTCCAAACTCGCGAGCACGAGGAAGAAATGAGGGAACAAGTCAGTAATCTAGGAAATCCTCTCGAAACCAAGTGTGGACAAGAGTTCTTCCTTAATGCAAGTGCTCGCCATCGGCGACGATCAATGCTGGATGACTCTGGTATACAATTTCCTCACCAAGGACGAACTGCCAACGGACGAAAAGGAGGCCTCCACGATCAAAAGACGGGCCTGTTCATACGTCATCATTGAGGACAAACTATACCGACGAGGATTTTCCATCCCACTGCTCAAATGTGCCGAAGTTTCCCAAGCGCTCGAGATACTGTAGGAACTTCACGAGGGAATCAACGGCCAACACCTCGGCAATCGCTCGTTGGCGAGAAAGGCTCTCAGAGCCGGATACTATTGGCCGACCATGCAGCAAGACGCTAAAGAACATGTCCAGAAGTGCGATAAATGTCAACGTCATGCCGACATGCACCTAGCTCCCCCTCACGAGCTTAAATCCCTATCATCACCCTGGCCATTCTCCACTTGGGGAATGGACCTCCTCGGACCGTTCCCGGTAGGGTCATACCAAAACAAATATCTGGTAGTCGCCGTAGACTACTTCACTAAATGAATAGAAGCCGAAGCGCTCGCCAAAATTACTACCCAAAACGTGCTCCGCTTCTATAAACGAAACGTGCTCGCTCAATTTGGGGAACCTCAGGCAATAATAACCGACAAAGGCACCCAATTCACCGACATAAAGTTCCAAGAGTTCGTGTCTAAGCTTGGCACCAAGCAACACTTCACTTCGATAGAGCACCCCCAAACCAACGGACAAGCCGAAGTCGCGAACCGAGTCATCCTCCGAGGATTAAAACAAAGGCTCGACGAAGCTAAAAGGGCTTGGGTCGAGGAACTACACAACGTACTCTGGGCGTACAGGCCGACACCACACTTGAGCACTGGAGAAACTCCATTTAGACTAACTTACGGCACCGAGGCCGTTATCCCCGTAGAAATCCGAGAACCATCTCGTCGTATCGAGTCACCTCTCGAGGAGGAACTCAACCACGAAGCTATAAGGAAAGAACTCGATATGGTCGAGGAGATCCGAACAGGGTCCTCCCTCCGTGAAGCAAAGTTAAAGCAACAGATAGCACTGCGCCATAACGCCAAAGTCATCAAACGCGAATTCGAAGTCGGAGCTCTAGTACTGCGCAGGAACATGAAAGACTCGCGCGAAGGCAAACTCGCCCCAAACTGGGAAGGCCCATATCGAGTTTACGATAAAATCGATAATGGTGCCTACTACCTCGAGAACCTCCTCGGGGAAAAACTTGCTCGACCCTGGAATGTTGAAAAACTCAGACGATACTATAGCTGAAAATTAGCTAACACTCCCCGAACACTAACCTCGAAAATGAGATGTGATCGGACACGGACGCACGTCATGGTACGGACGCGAACGCTCCATGACAACGACAGTCGGAATTCCTTACCAAGGCAAAGAACCGACCACACGGGGAACCCTACACCTAGATCCACCGTAGAAGTACCTGCACAGCAGAACCCCAACTCGCGATGGGTCCGTTCGCGCCACGAGCACTTGGCCCCGACCGCGGTCTCGTACTCCTTCATGGCGCACACCCGCTCTGCGCGCCCGGTTCGTACCCAACATGCCCGGAAAACCACCCGAGGTCGAGCACAATCCATTAACAAATATTCTTAAGTGTGATAACACTAGCACGTCTTGACGATCACCAGTTGTCGAACACGATACCGTAACAAATATTTTTAAGTATAATATCAATCGTGCAGATTGTCGAGCATAATTCAACCACAAATATTCCTGAAACGTTAGGCATTCTAAAAACACAAAAGAAAGTCGAAACACGAGCACATATTGCAAAATAGGAATATATTTAAAACACCGACCAAAATAGCCGGTAATATTCAGAGATTACAAAAATTGACGGGCACGCAAGCCCCCAAACAAGTCGGGCAAAGGCCAATATCCAGAAAGAAAAAACAATATGGCACGCAGGCTGAGTAGACACGGGCATGCAGACCCAAAGTAGAAAAACTAACGGAATCCTTCATCCTCGGCCGGAGAGTCGGGCACCAGCTGTCCACCCACGATATTTGACGAGAGCCCAATGTTGTCTGCCTTTAACCCTGGGTTCAGAAGCCTCAATTGATCAACTGCCCAATTGAACCCGGCTTCAGCTATCTCGGCAAGATCGAGCTTGAGGCTATCAATCTTCTCGACAAACTCGGCCCTGGATTTCAGTTCAGCCACGTCTGAAGACTCCTCCGCCGTTGGCGCCCAAGCCAGCTCGAGATCGGCGGACGTTTTCTTCTCCGCCTCCAGCTCATCGTCCTTCTGCTTCAACGCCTCCTCGACCCTCTTCTTCGTCCTTTCTCGAGCGGCTTTCATCTTGGCCACCTCGTCCTCGGCGACCTTTTTGTCGGACTCCGCTATTTTCAGCGCATCAGCAGAAATGGTGCTCCCCCTGGCAAGCACCTGAGCCATCTCCACGACCCTCATAATAGCGGCACTATCACTAGTAAGCTGTTTGAGGCGGGAAGGAGCATTCTGAAGGATAGAAAAACACTTAGAAAGGGGGGGGTTTGAATAAGTGTGACTTTAAAAACTCTTAAGATAAAAACAATGAACACAATATTTTTATCCTGGTTCGTTGTTAACGAAACTACTCCAGTCCACCCCCTTAGAGTGATTTACCTCACCTGAGGATTTAATCCACTAATCACACAAGAATACAATGGTTTTCCACTTAGATACCCTCTAAGTCTTCTATAGTATTCTGATCACAACCTGATCACTCTAGGAACACAATGCTTAGATACCCTCTAAGACTTTCTAGAGAATCCAATCACAACTTGATCTCCTCTAGTTCTTTACAAATGAATGTAAACAAATTCTTACAAGAGTATTACAATGCTTCTTAAAAAGCTATAATCACAACTGTGATATTTCTCTTAAAGTTTAAGCTTAATCTCACTAAGATATTACAACAGTAATGAAGTGAGGTTGAAGATGAAGTTTGAGAGCTTTTGAATTTGACAACGTTTCTTTATGTTTGCGCAAAGTGTTGTATTCAGCTTCTCATCAGAACTTATATTTATAGGCGTTTGAGAAGATGATCGTTGGGAGCATTTAATGCGTTGCGTGATCCGTACAGCATTGCATTTAATGTTTCACTCTTTTGTCAACTACGAGCCTTGTTTTTCCTGCTTTAACTGACGTTGCCTTTAATAGCTTCTAACGTTCCTTTTGTCAGTCAGCGTAGCCTGCCATCTTATACTTGCTTCTGATCTGATCTTTGTAGATACAATGTTTGAATATATCAGAGTCATAGCAGCTTGGTGCAGAGCATCTTCTTGTCTTCTGACCTTGAAGTGCTTCCAGCGTGATACCATGAGAACTTCAGTGCTTCTGCTTCTGATCTCAAGTTATTCTGATGCTTCAATAGACCATGTTCTGATTCTGGTTGACCATCTTCTGATGTCTTGCGAGAGCATGTTATGATGTTGCATACTTGAACCTTCTGAGTCAGTGCTTCTTGCGCTAATTTTGTGCATACTCTTTATATATTTCCTGAAATGGAAATTGCATAGGATTAAAGTACCACATTGTCTCAAGCAAAATTCATATACATTGTTATCATCAAAACTAAGAATATTGATCAGAATAATTCTTTTTCTAACAATATCCCCCTTTTTGATGATGACAAAAACATATATAAATGATATGAATTTGCAATTAGAATATCAGACGGCTAAAGACAATTACACAGTTATAGCATAAGCATATAAACATAGTGTGTGAATATGTCTCCCCCTGAGATTAACAATCTCCCCCTGAGATGAATAATCTCCCCCTGAAATAAATACTGGAAGAAATTTATAAATAAAGGACTTCCCTGAGTATTTTCTATTTCAGTTGAGACGATCACATATGCTTAGAACTTTAGAACATTCAGAGCTTCTGCTTCTTGCTTCCATAGGACAGCTTCAGAGCTTTGAATTTCTTCTTGAATCATTGCATGCTAGATTGTATCAGAACATTGTTGAATGTACCAGAGCATCATCGGAGCATCTCTACATCCTGAAATGTTTGAGAACAAACTAAATGACAAAAGTCAGAGCATGAATGAATCAGAACATAAGATATGTATCAGAGCATATATTATGTATCAGAACACATAAAATGCATCAGAACATATAAGGGATAAGAATGTGTTAGATCATATTCTGCCACGAGAATATCAAAACATTCTTCCTTCTTGCTTCTGATCTTGAAGCTTCACAGCGCTAAGCTTGCTTCAAGTTCCATGAGCATGTTTCTATACAGAATTGCTTTTCCCCATGTCTTTGCTTCTCATGTTGAGCTTTTTCAGAATGTCTTCACTCCTGCAAAAATCTCAAAGACATAGAACTTGCAAATTCTGTTAGAAATGTGGAGACTTACTCCTAGCAACTGATAATATAAATCAAATCATTTATCACAATTTCTCCCCCTCTTTGTCATAACATCAAAAAGCATAAAAGATTCAGATGAAAAACAAACAATATGAGAGAAGAAGATAATATTCATTGATTTCATCAGAAAATTATCAGAAGATACAGAAGGAGATGCAGAGAAAACAGATACAAGAACAAGGAGACAACTAAGACCAGAGGACTACGACTAGCCTAGTTTGGAAACTATCTTGGCCAGAAGGTCGTGAATCCCAATAGTGCTTTCAGTCTGTTTCTTCATGAAGGCTCTGAACTCTTCATGTGCTTCATCATGCTTATCCAGGCGAGAAGTAAGAACATCTTGATTCTGTTGAAGAGCCTTGATAGCGTTCACCAGAACGGAGGGTTCAGCAGAAGAAGATACACAACTATCATTCCGAGGGATAGCATTACCAATAGCTGTAACACCCGGTATTTAGTTAATTATTTAATTATATACATTCAAATTATTTCGAATTTAATTATTGAATTTGTGGAGTGTTGAGAATTGTTGACATGGGTTTTTATGATTAATTAGTTGATTAATTAATTGATTAAGTTGTAGAAATAGTATTGAAGAAATACTAAATTTACTATATGGACTTAATTAAGTGATGGTGGTAGTAAAAGGTGGGGTGTGAATGTTAGGCCCAATAGGCTTAATGAAATTAGGTTAAGATAAGAATTAGGTTAATTAGAAGAGAAAAAGTTTTGGGAAATTGGTCATGCGAAGTTGTAGAGAAGAGAGAAAATAGGAGAGAAATTTATTCCCGTTTTTCTTGCAGCAGTTTCACTAAATCGAAGATCCCCGATTCGTTAACCGTTGGATCGTCGCCAAATTTTGTGGGTAGGTTCGAAACACCTATAGCTAACTTTTGACCGTTGGGATCTTCAAAATAAGGTCTGAGTTGTGAGATATGATCATCGCACTGTAGCTGCATATTTGGGAAAATTTTCAACTTTTGATTCTGATTAAAAGAGGCAATGGTTGGGAGCTAAGGCTAGATGGCTTCGATCGGTAGAATTGTAGAACGGACTCCGAATACAAGGTAAGGGGTGGGGTTCTAAATCTATAACCGGACTCATGATGAATGATATGTGGGGGTTAAATTCGTAAGAAATTATTCCTGATTATTTGTTGTGATTCTGTCGTGTTGATTCGATGAAATTAGTTGTTGTTGTGGTGATAATTGTTGTTGTTTTATGCGAAGTTGAAGGATGTTTCAGTGACGATGTATACCTCTATTTATTAGTATAGCGACGATATAGGCTTATGCCTTGTGACGATGATGTTGTTTGTTGTGTGTGTTTGTTGCATTCATATACATATGCATTTTTGGCGACGGCCTGGATTGGCAAATTAGTGACGAAGGCTTATGCCTTGATGCCTCTGTTTAACTGGCAATTGGCGATGGGGGCTGAAGCCCTGGGTACCACATGCATGTGCAGTTGTAGAGTCTCATTGTATGTGGCATGAGTGTGATTTAATTGTGATGTGATGTGACTTGAGTTGTTGTTAAATTGTGATAATATGGAGTTGTAATTATAAATTGTTATACTAATGACGTGTTGTGACAGGTATTGTCTGGAAGATGAGAAATAGTTGTTATAACTATTAATATGTTGTTGTTATTGATTTTTGTTAATTATAACTGTTCAGGTTAATTGTTATTATAAATGTAGTCTGAAAGCTGTAACGTGATAATTTCGTATGATTAAATTCTAATATATTGTTTATCATGCGTTTGTTTATATTGGTAGATATCTCACCCTTTCTGAATGATGTTTCCCTACCATGGGAAACGGACAGGTACTCAAGATAGCGGTGGAAGTTTTGAAGTGATTTTATGAAGTCTTTAGTTGCTGTTAGTCGAGTTGGTGTCTTGCTCTGATACGTAGCACTCGGGGGGATAAAACGATTGTTTTATTTATTAATTCTTTTGCTGAATTTTTATATGGTTTTGGTTTAAATTGTAACTTAAAGTTACCGTGCAATGATGCTACGACTTGATTTGGATAGTTATGAAGTTTGTTGATTCCGCTGCGAGTTAATTATTGAATTTAAACAAAGTGATTTTTTGTAATGATTTGATTATCGTTTTAAATTCTTGTGCTATGTATCTATATGAAGGCAAGTAAGCCGTAAATGTTTTTGAGATGACGAATATGTGATACCTCAAATGAACTTGTTTGGAATTTATACTCTGATTTTCCGTATAATTTATCGGGTAGATTTGGGGTGTTACATTAGTGGTATCAGAGCAGGTCGGTCCGTCCGGCCAGAGTCGTCTAATTGTTGTTTATCCCTTAGTACGCGACAAGTGTGTATAACACTGTCGGTACTTGTTGCTTTCTGGTTGTTGCAGGAATTAGTTTGAGCGAAGTGGGGGAGAAGCTTTGCTTCTCGGATGTGGTTCAGTTGCAAGTCCGCAAAGAGGATTGTTGTCTGGGTGTTTCGAAAACTGAATTTCGACGAAAGAATGTGTCTCTCGAGTTATAAAAAGTTTGGGAGTGAGGAGATATGTTAAGAGTTTTTTTGGAATATGTTTAAGTTGAAGAAAAATGAGTTTTGGAGTGGAAATTCTGTAAGCAAAACGCAGGAAATTGCTGAATTTTTGTGAAACTTCAAAAATTCATAACTTGAGTTCTGGACATCCGATTTGAGTCCCGTTTGAAGCGTTGGAAAGCTAACGAGATGAAATTTATTTTAAAAATGGTTTCAGAAGCTATAATAGATTTATTTATAACAGGATGATGTTGGAAGGAGATGGAATTTGCGGTTACGCTTGTCCTTGGAACTGGACTTGTTTGTTGGTGCCACAGAGAACGTTAGCGTCAAAGTTGAGTGAATTTAAGGAGTAATTAATAGGTTTGTTGAAAATAAATTATAAGAATTAGTGTACCATTTGAGAAGTTTTGGAGATACCGTAAAGAGTGTCGCCGCATGGCGTCGATGTCTGCACTTTCGAATAGCGTTGGAATAGTTTACAAGTCAGTAACGGTTATGTTGAAGAAGTATCGGAATGGTCGACATATGTATAATCGATTTGAGATGTGTTAATGGTTTTTTATGTTGGATGGTTGGACGTGGAGGTGAAGTTGATGATGGTTGTATCGGATAAATTTTCGAGGACGAAAATATTCTAAGTGGGGGAGAGTTGTAACACCCGGTATTTAGTTAATTATTTAATTATATACATTCAAATTATTTCGAATTTAATTATTGAATTTGTGGAGTGTTGAGAATTGTTGACATGGGTTTTTATGATTAATTAGTTGATTAATTAATTGATTAAGTTGTAGAAATAGTATTGAAGAAATACTAAATTTACTATATGGACTTAATTAAGTGATGGTGGTAGTAAAAGGTGGGGTGTGAATGTTAGGCCCAATAGGCTTAATGAAATTAGGTTAAGATAAGAATTAGGTTAATTAGAAGAGAAAAAGTTTTGGGAAATTGGTCATGCGAAGTTGTAGAGAAGAGAGAAAATAGGAGAGAAATTTATTCCCGTTTTTCTTGCAGCAGTCTCACTAAATCGAAGATCCCCGATTCGTTAACCGTTGGATCGTCGCCAAATTTTGTGGGTAGGTTTGAAACACCTATAGCTAACTTTTGACCGTTGGGATCTTCAAAATAAGGTCTGAGTTGTGAGATATGATCATCGCACTGTAGCTGCATATTTGGGAAAATTTTCAACTTTTGATTCTGATTAAAAGAGGCAATGGTTGGGAGCTAAGGCTAGATGGCTTCGATCGGTAGAATTGTAGAACGGACTCCGAATACAAGGTAAGGGGTGGGGTTCTAACTCTATAACCGGACTCATGATGAATGATATGTGGGGGTTAAATTCGTAAGAAATTATTCCTGATTATTTGTTGTGATTCTGTCGTGTTGATTCGATGAAATTAGTTGTTGTTGTGGTGATAATTGTTGTTGTTTTATGCGAAGTTGAAGGATGTTTCAGTGACGATGTATACCTCTATTTATTAGTATAGCGACGATATAGGCTTATGCCTTGTGACGATGATGTTGTTTGTTGTGTGTGTTTGTTGCATTCATATACATATGCATTTTTGGCGACGGCCTGGATTGGCAAATTAGTGACGAAGGCTTATGCCTTGATGCCTCTGTTTAACTGGCAATTGGCGATGGGGGCTGAAGCCCTGGGTACCACATGCATGTGCAGTTGTAGAGTCTCATTGTATGTGGCATGAGTGTGATTTAATTGTGATGTGATGTGACTTGAGTTGTTGTTAAATTGTGATAATATGGAGTTGTAATTATAAATTGTTATACTAATGACGTGTTGTGACAGGTATTGTCTGGAAGATGAGAAATAGTTGTTATAACTATTAATATGTTGTTGTTATTGATTTTTGTTAATTATAACTGTTCAGGTTAATTGTTATTATAAATGTAGTCTGAAAGCTGTAACGTGATAATTTCGTATGATTAAATTCTAATATATTGTTTATCATGCGTTTGTTTATATTGGTAGATATCTCACCCTTTCTGAATGATGTTTCCCTACCATGGGAAACGGACAGGTACTCAAGATAGCGGTGGAAGTTTTGAAGTGATTTTATGAAGTCTTTAGTTGCTGTTAGTCGAGTTGGTGTCTTGCTCTGATACGTAGCACTCGGGGGGATAAAACGATTGTTTTATTTATTAATTCTTTTGCTGAATTTTTATATGGTTTTGGTTTAAATTGTAACTTAAAGTTACCGTGCAATGATGCTACGACTTGATTTGGATAGTTATGAAGTTTGTTGATTCCGCTGCGAGTTAATTATTGAATTTAAACAAAGTGATTTTTTGTAATGATTTGATTATCGTTTTAAATTCTTGTGCTATGTATCTATATGAAGGCAAGTAAGCCGTAAATGTTTTTGAGATGACGAATATGTGATACCTCAAATGAACTTGTTTGGAATTTATACTCTGATTTTCCGTATAATTTATCGGGTAGATTTGGGGTGTTACATTAGTGGTATCAGAGCAGGTCGGTCCGTCCGGCCAGAGTCGTCTAATTGTTGTTTATCCCTTAGTACGCGACAAGTGTGTATAACACTGTCGGTACTTGTTGCTTTCTGGTTGTTGCAGGAATTAGTTTGAGCGAAGTGGGGGAGAAGCTTTGCTTCTCGGATGTGGTTCAGTTGCAAGTTCGCAAAGAGGATTGTTGTCTGGGTGTTTCGAAAACTGAATTTCGACGAAAGAATGTGTCTCTCGAGTTATAAAAAGTTTGGGAGTGAGGAGATATGTGTCATACCCCAATTTTTGACCTAAGATACCACCTCATATCATTTGCATATGCATCATTTGCATCTCTAACAAATTGCATAGCTTGTGTTTGCTACTTGTGACTCAGCAGGGTTTAATCAAGAAATCACTCATCAGTACAAGTAACAATCAATTAGGGTTTTGTTCTCCCTTCATCTCAAATGAACCATCTTCATCAACAATCAACATTTGGTCCCCAAAGATTCATTTCAACAAGCTCAAAAGCACTGAATCAACCAAATTAGGGTTTTGACTGAAGCTAGCATACTCCTGACTTTTGCTCAGAATTTGATCTGATGACTTGGGACATGACCTCAAGACCCCAAGTGCATCATTTTGACCTAATCCATTGGCTCAAGACATCTCCTACACAAGGATTGATCAACAGTGAAATTTCAAATCATCAGAATTAGGGTTTTGAACTATCAGGGACTGAAATCAGGGATCACATTTGGGAAACCCTAAAAATCCCCAGGAAGTCAATCAAAGGTTTCAATCATCCTCAAATAATCCCTATGACAACATCCAATGGAAATTAAATTTCAATTCAAGATCCACAGTCATCAATTTCATCAGGTCGACAATTAGGGTTTTTGACCTAATGCACTGAACAACTGACTTTTTAATCAGGACATGGTGCCACAACTCAAAACCATGGCTCAATATCCTCTAATGCTTCAATATGATCCATTCATACCATTCATTTGGTAAGGATAGCCTGGTTCATTTGAAATCTCCGGAAACGCGATTCGTCTGAAAAAGTCAACTGTACAAGATCACCATTGACTTTTGGGGAATTTTGGTCAACCATGACTTTTGAAGTTTTGAATCATCAATATATGATATATGAAGTCATTTGATCAAGAAAAATCAAGAAAATCAATCAAGAATCAAAAAGTCAAAAGTTTGACTTTCATACTTAGAAAAATTTCTAAGTGTTTTTCATGGTTTTTTCCAAACTTTGGAAGGGAATTTCTCAAAATTTCACCTACAAACTGAAAAAAACTTCCAACATGAAAGTTGTAGATTTTGATCCAATGAACAACTTTGTCACATATAATTTTTTTTCATAAGATCAACCATTTAAGAGATATGGGGCTTCAAAGTTGGTATCTTTTGAAAACTTCACTTAAAACTTCATTTTTCTCAAAGTTCATGGATCCTTTTCACCCACTTCCTTAAAGATCTTGAAGAAACTTTCAACTAGGGTTTTGAAGTATGTAATATGAGCTTTCCAAAATGTCCAAGAGCATGAAAAAATATGGAGTGTAGCTATGGTTTTGAATTTTGACATTAGTGACCATTTCACTTGAAATTTCAAGCCATTTTTGCAAAGTTATGAACCAATTTTCCAAATAATGCAAGTAATGACACACCAAAGCAATGATTGAATGATATTTTTCTGATTTAAGATCAGATAGGAAAGAGATAAGAAGCTTGGCCAAAATAACCATGGTTTAGTTACTTTTAACCATTGCATTAAATGTGAAAGATTCCTTTCTATCCCTTAAGCCAAATCATCACTTCTTGAAGCAAGTTGCAAAGCTCTGAGTTCAGACTCTTTGGCCTATAAATAGAGGTCATTACCTCATTCAAAATCACACCAAAACCTCACAAAGCATAGGTTTTCTCTTTCTTTCTTGAATTGCAAGTTTCATGTTTCAAAGTGAGGTAGAAATCCCAACCTCCAAATCCTTGAAGCTATGGCCAAAGTGATGATTCTAGCAAACCATAAACATCATATGGGATGTGTTTGAATCACTCACACACCCCAAAAACACTCAAATCTCAGAATCACTACCTCACTTCCACATGAACCAAAATTGAGCCTTATCATGCCAAAATCCATTCAAGATCATTTCTGTCCAAACTAACACTTCCAACACCTCATATATGTCACATATGAACTATCCCAACACTCATCATCAATCAAAAACTTCAGAATCATCAGGCTCGATTCACACTTGGTTCTACTGCAGATCGAGTTCCATGGAATGATCCAGATGTTTTTAATACACTCCAAGCATCCAGACATGTTCTATAATCATCATTGAAGCTGTTCAGAACGAGCAACAACTTCTGTAACACCTCTACTGAAGAATTCAATCTCCACTTTGGCCGTTTTTGAAGGTAAGTCTCATGAACTTCAAACTCTATCATGCACGCATCATAAATGAAATATTGATATACCATCTTGTTTCTGCACACATGGGGATCATTAACCCTCAATCAATTGCATCATAACTTGCACATACATCATTTCACGATCAAATTCAGTTTTAGGGTTCTTCATGTTCATGTGAAAATTGATAACCTTAGAGCAAAAATAAATGAAATTAAAGGTCATCATCATGTTCCTCGTCCAAAACCGAGTGAGATAGACCCTTTGATCAATCAAAACAACACAGATTTGAAGAATTTCAAAATTCAGTTAGGGTTGTGTTCTTGGCGCGTTTTTTCGTTCAAAGAATTCAAATATTTGTTTTAAAATATAATGCATTGGAAGCGTATTATAAACAAGCCACAAGCGTGGCTCAGTTGGTCCATGTTTTGGTTAGCAAGCGTGGGTGCGTGGGTTCAAACCCTTGTGGAGACAAAACCATTTTTTTTAGCACCTATTTTCTTTCATTTTTCTTCACAACTTTAATTAATCATTTAACTAACCAAATCAATTCATTTTTGCTTCATTTTTTAAACACTATTCATTTAATATATATATTTTAAGAATATCAAAAAAAATCATCAAAAAATATTTATTTGATACATTTTTAAATAGGTTTAAAATGACTTATTTTTAAGTATTTTTAATACTTTAAATATTGTTTTTTTTCATTTAATTTTTAACCTAATCACTTGTAAATATTTTTTTGAATAAACCCTAATCATCTAAGTGTTAATTGAAGACAATCTTTTTATCTTGATTAATTTGACTCCTTTCAAAATTCAAATCGTTTTAAAACAAGCGATCACGATTCATTTCAAAGACAATAAACCATTTCTTTTTGAAACTATTGATTAAATCTTTTTAATTGATCAATTGATTTTCAAAATGATGTGGGGCCTCTCGAATATTAGAGAGTATAAGACCCACTCCTTTTTCTTTTTACACAGTCTTTTTATTCAAAATAAATAAACTTTCTTTCAAAACAAACTTTCAAACCGTTTTTCAAACGACGCGTCTGTTAACAAAACAATTTCAAAACTTTTCAATATACCACGGGCCTCCATGTAGGTATAAGTCCCAAGCCCCTTTTGTACATACCCATTCCTGTACATGAAATTAGGTATTTCATTGTACACGCACATTTTTTGTACATATCTCAATCTGTTTTTCTAAACTTTGAGTAACAAACCAAAAATGAAGGTTTTTCTTTAAATCTTCCCAAAAATATACCATGGGCCTCCATGTAGGTATAAGTCCCAAGCCCTTTTGTAAATACCTGTTTACATAACTTTGAATAAACTCAAGTGGACTTCTCCCCGAGTATAAGTCCCGAGCCCCCGTGTATACAAATGGATCATGCTTACAGGTATATTTCCTTCATAAATTCCATTATATACACACACTTTGTCATATATGTATAACTGTTCATATTGTTCATGTACTTGTTCATGTTTGTTCGTACTTGTTCATACTTGTGATTGTGTTATATATACTTGTTCAACTTAGTACAACACTAGGTTCCCCATAGCCTCCTATTGGGCTTCGTGCAAAGAATCTCCATTAGTTTAGGTTAGGACATAGAGTATGGTTTCCCGGTGAAATCGCTCTAAGAGCTCAAACCAACTATACCATGCCTCCCCTTGGGCTTTGTACAAACGAGTGTCCCTCCCATAGCCTCCTCTTGGGCTTACAATGCAAGGACCCTGGATTGTCCCTCCCATAGCCTCCTCTTGGGCTTACAATGCAAGGACCCTCGGATAGCCTCCTCTTGGGCTTCGTACAAGGACCCACGGGCTTCTTATAAGCATCCCCCAATATCCAAATCAAATACCCTAGGAGATTAGACATTTATCATCTCTATGATAGGAGTATCTCATCTATATCATCACAAACAATCAATCAATCAAACTTTTTTGCCACAAGGCTGGCTAATCAATCAAACTTCTTTTGCCACAAGGCTGGCTAATCAATCAAACTGTTTTACCACCGTACTGGATGATTAATCAAAGTTTTTGTCACAAGGCTGACTTCATTGAAACTTTTGCCACAAGGCTGGCTGATTAATCAAAGTTTTTGTCACAAGGTTGACTTCATTGAAACTTTTGCCACAAGGCTGGTTAAACAACAAAAAACATCTTTATCATTCTAAGCACCCTAAGTGGCATGGCCCCGGGCTTATAATGAAAAGATTTTCAAACAAAAACAAACAGATGTATGTGATGATATAGATTAGATACATCGAACATTTAGATGGCATTTGTCTCTTTTTCTTTGCTTCCACTAGCATAAGTGGGAACTACGATTGCTCTGACTTTCTCAACATCCCTTTGAGAATACGTAGGCACAAGGTCGATCCTTGGCGAGCAAAACAAAACAAAAAAAAAACCATTCAAACCTTAGCACCCGTAGACCCCGAGCTACAGATGCTCTGATTCCCTCTAAGGGATATGTATGCAGAGGATCGCGATGATCTTTGCGAGCATAATCAAACAAACACCTTAGGTCCCACCTATTTCACAAGAACCTCTCAACAACATGGAATGAAAAACAAAGCAAAGAAACCTATAGAGTACTATAGATACGTTGGGTGCTAATACCTTCCCTTCGTATAACCAACCCTCTTACCCAAAGATCTCTCCCCCCACTTTTAGGTTATTGCAGCTTTTTTCCTTTTCCTCCTTTGGAAATAATAAAAAGTTTGGTCGGAACAAAAGAAAAATCATTTTTTATGAGCACTCGAGCCCAAAGAAGGCATCAGGTGTCTCATCCACAAAAAAGAGGAACAAAACGATTTTTCGCCCGCGACAATATGTTAAGAGTTTTTTTGGAATATGTTTAAGTTGAAGAAAAATGAGTTTTGGAGTGGAAATTCTGTAAGCAAAACGCAGGAAATTGCTGAATTTTTGTGAAACTTCAAAAATTCATAACTTGAGTTCTGGACATCCGATTTGAGTCCCGTTTGAAGCGTTGGAAAGCTAACGAGATGAAATTTATTTTAAAAATGGTTTCAGAAGCTATAATAGATTTATTTATAACAGGATGATGTTGGAAGGAGATGGAATTTGCGGTTACGCTTGTCCTTGGAACTGGACTTGTTTGTTGGTGCCACACAGAACGTTAGCGTCAAAGTTGAGTGAATTTAAGGAGTAATTAATAGGTTTGTTGAAAATAAATTATAAGAATTAGTGTACCATTTGAGAAGTTTTGGAGATACCGTAAAGAGTGTCGCCGCATGGCGTCGATGTCTGCACTTTCGAATAGCGTTGGAATAGTTTACAAGTCAGTAACGGTTATGTTGAAGAAGTATCGGAATGGTCGACATATGTATAATCGATTTGAGATGTGTTAATGGTTTTTTATGTTGGATGGTTGGACGTGGAGGTGAAGTTGATGATGGTTGTATCGGATAAATTTTCGAGGACGAAAATATTCTAAGTGGGGGAGAGTTGTAACACCCGGTATTTAGTTAATTATTTAATTATATACATTCAAATTATTTCGAATTTAATTATTGAATTTGTGGAGTGTTGAGAATTGTTGACATGGGTTTTTATGATTAATTAGTTGATTAATTAATTGATTAAGTTGTAGAAATAGTATTGAAGAAATACTAAATTTACTATATGGACTTAATTAAGTGATGGTGGTAGTAAAAGGTGGGGTGTGAATGTTAGGCCCAATAGGCTTAATGAAATTAGGTTAAGATAAGAATTAGGTTAATTAGAAGAGAAAAAGTTTTGGGAAATTGGTCATGCGAAGTTGTAGAGAAGAGAGAAAATAGGAGAGAAATTTATTCCCGTTTTTCTTGCAGCAGTCTCACTAAATCGAAGATCCCCGATTCGTTAACCGTTGGATCGTCGCCAAATTTTGTGGGTAGGTTCGAAACACCTATAGCTAACTTTTGACCGTTGGGATCTTCAAAATAAGGTCTGAGTTGTGAGATATGATCATCGCACTGTAGCTGCATATTTGGGAAAATTTTCAACTTTTGATTCTGATTAAAAGAGGCAATGGTTGGGAGCTAAGGCTAGATGGCTTCGATCGGTAGAATTGTAGAACGGACTCCGAATACAAGGTAAGGGGTGGGGTTCTAACTCTATAACCGGACTCATGATGAATGATATGTGGGGGTTAAATTCGTAAGAAATTATTCCTGATTATTTGTTGTGATTCTGTCGTGTTGATTCGATGAAATTAGTTGTTGTTGTGGTGATAATTGTTGTTGTTTTATGCGAAGTTGAAGGATGTTTCAGTGACGATGTATACCTCTATTTATTAGTATAGCGACGATATAGGCTTATGCCTTGTGACGATGATGTTGTTTGTTGTGTGTGTTTGTTGCATTCATATACATATGCATTTTTGGCGACGGCCTGGATTGGCAAATTAGTGACGAAGGCTTATGCCTTGATGCCTCTGTTTAACTGGCAATTGGCGATGGGGGCTGAAGCCCTGGGTACCACATGCATGTGCAGTTGTAGAGTCTCATTGTATGTGGCATGAGTGTGATTTAATTGTGATGTGATGTGACTTGAGTTGTTGTTAAATTGTGATAATATGGAGTTGTAATTATAAATTGTTATACTAATGACGTGTTGTGACAGGTATTGTCTGGAAGATGAGAAATAGTTGTTATAACTATTAATATGTTGTTGTTATTGATTTTTGTTAATTATAACTGTTCAGGTTAATTGTTATTATAAATGTAGTCTGAAAGCTGTAACGTGATAATTTCGTATGATTAAATTCTAATATATTGTTTATCATGCGTTTGTTTATATTGGTAGATATCTCACCCTTTCTGAATGATGTTTCCCTACCATGGGAAACGGACAGGTACTCAAGATAGCGGTGGAAGTTTTGAAGTGATTTTATGAAGTCTTTAGTTGCTGTTAGTCGAGTTGGTGTCTTGCTCTGATACGTAGCACTCGGGGGGATAAAACGATTGTTTTATTTATTAATTCTTTTGCTGAATTTTTATATGGTTTTGGTTTAAATTGTAACTTAAAGTTACCGTGCAATGATGCTACGACTTGATTTGGATAGTTATGAAGTTTGTTGATTCCGCTGCGAGTTAATTATTGAATTTAAACAAAGTGATTTTTTGTAATGATTTGATTATCGTTTTAAATTCTTGTGCTATGTATCTATATGAAGGCAAGTAAGCCGTAAATGTTTTTGAGATGACGAATATGTGATACCTCAAATGAACTTGTTTGGAATTTATACTCTGATTTTCCGTATAATTTATCGGGTAGATTTGGGGTGTTACATTAGTGGTATCAGAGCAGGTCGGTCCGTCCGGCCAGAGTCGTCTAATTGTTGTTTATCCCTTAGTACGCGACAAGTGTGTATAACACTGTCGGTACTTGTTGCTTTCTGGTTGTTGCAGGAATTAGTTTGAGCGAAGTGGGGGAGAAGCTTTGCTTCTCGGATGTGGTTCAGTTGCAAGTCCGCAAAGAGGATTGTTGTCTGGGTGTTTCGAAAACTGAATTTCGATGAAAGAATGTGTCTCTCGAGTTATAAAAAGTTTGGGAGTGAGGAGATATGTTAAGAGTTTTTTTGGAATATGTTTAAGTTGAAGAAAAATGAGTTTTGGAGTGGAAATTCTGTAAGCAAAACGCAGGAAATTGCTGAATTTTTGTGAAACTTCAAAAATTCATAACTTGAGTTCTGGACATCCGATTTGAGTCCCGTTTGAAGCGTTGGAAAGCTAACGAGATGAAATTTATTTTAAAAATGGTTTCAGAAGCTATAATAGATTTATTTATAACAGGATGATGTTGGAAGGAGATGGAATTTGCGGTTACGCTTGTCCTTGGAACTGGACTTGTTTGTTGGTGCCACACAGAACATTAGCGTCAAAGTTGAGTGAATTTAAGGAGTAATTAATAGGTTTGTTGAAAATAAATTATAAGAATTAGTGTACCATTTGAGAAGTTTTGGAGATACCGTAAAGAGTGTCGCCGCATGGCGTCGATGTCTGCACTTTCGAATAGCGTTGGAATAGTTTACAAGTCAGTAACGGTTATGTTGAAGAAGTATCGGAATGGTCGACATATGTATAATCGATTTGAGATGTGTTAATGGTTTTTTATGTTGGATGGTTGGACGTGGAGGTGAAGTTGATGATGGTTGTATCGGATAAATTTTCGAGGACGAAAATATTCTAAGTGGGGGAGAGTTGTAACACCCGGTATTTAGTTAATTATTTAATTATATACATTCAAATTATTTCGAATTTAATTATTGAATTTGTGGAGTGTTGAGAATTGTTGACATGGGTTTTTATGATTAATTAGTTGATTAATTAATTGATTAAGTTGTAGAAATAGTATTGAAGAAATACTAAATTTACTATATGGACTTAATTAAGTGATGGTGGTAGTAAAAGGTGGGGTGTGAATGTTAGGCCCAATAGGCTTAATGAAATTAGGTTAAGATAAGAATTAGGTTAATTAGAAGAGAAAAAGTTTTGGGAAATTGGTCATGCGAAGTTGTAGAGAAGAGAGAAAATAGGAGAGAAATTTATTCCCGTTTTTCTTGCAGCAGTCTCACTAAATCGAAGATCCCCGATTCGTTAACCGTTGGATCGTCGCCAAATTTTGTGGGTAGGTTCGAAACACCTATAGCTAACTTTTGACCGTTGGGATCTTCAAAATAAGGTCTGAGTTGTGAGATATGATCATCGCACTGTAGCTGCATATTTGGGAAAATTTTCAACTTTTGATTCTGATTAAAAGAGGCAATGGTTGGGAGCTAAGGCTAGATGGCTTCGATCGGTAGAATTGTAGAACGGACTCCGAATACAAGGTAAGGGGTGGGGTTCTAACTCTATAACCGGACTCATGATGAATGATATGTGGGGGTTAAATTCGTAAGAAATTATTCCTGATTATTTGTTGTGATTCTGTCGTGTTGATTCGATGAAATTAGTTGTTGTTGTGGTGATAATTGTTGTTGTTTTATGCGAAGTTGAAGGATGTTTCAGTGACGATGTATACCTCTATTTATTAGTATAGCGACGATATAGGCTTATGCCTTGTGACGATGATGTTGTTTGTTGTGTGTGTTTGTTGCATTCATATACATATGCATTTTTGGCGACGGCCTGGATTGGCAAATTAGTGACGAAGGCTTATGCCTTGATGCCTCTGTTTAACTGGCAATTGGCGATGGGGGCTGAAGCCCTGGGTACCACATGCATGTGCAGTTGTAGAGTCTCATTGTATGTGGCATGAGTGTGATTTAATTGTGATGTGATGTGACTTGAGTTGTTGTTAAATTGTGATAATATGGAGTTGTAATTATAAATTGTTATACTAATGACGTGTTGTGACAGGTATTGTCTGGAAGATGAGAAATAGTTGTTATAACTATTAATATGTTGTTGTTATTGATTTTTGTTAATTATAACTGTTCAGGTTAATTGTTATTATAAATGTAGTCTGAAAGCTGTAACGTGATAATTTCGTATGATTAAATTCTAATATATTGTTTATCATGCGTTTGTTTATATTGGTAGATATCTCACCCTTTCTGAATGATGTTTCCCTACCATGGGAAACGGACAGGTACTCAAGATAGCGGTGGAAGTTTTGAAGTGATTTTATGAAGTCTTTAGTTGCTGTTAGTCGAGTTGGTGTCTTGCTCTGATACGTAGCACTCGGGGGGATAAAACGATTGTTTTATTTATTAATTCTTTTGCTGAATTTTTATATGGTTTTGGTTTAAATTGTAACTTAAAGTTACCGTGCAATGATGCTACGACTTGATTTGGATAGTTATGAAGTTTGTTGATTCCGCTGCGAGTTAATTATTGAATTTAAACAAAGTGATTTTTTGTAATGATTTGATTATCGTTTTAAATTCTTGTGCTATGTATCTATATGAAGGCAAGTAAGCCGTAAATGTTTTTGAGATGACGAATATGTGATACCTCAAATGAACTTGTTTGGAATTTATACTCTGATTTTCCGTATAATTTATCGGGTAGATTTGGGGTGTTACAATAGCAGCATCCAGAGTGAGAACATCATCTTGATCTTCCTGAACAGGACTTTTCTCAGAAGGATGATTCTCAACATCTTCCATCTCAACATCAGAATCTGATTCAGAAGCATCTTCAGCATATTCTGGATCAGGGATCACAGAATCTTCATTCTCTAGAGCTTGAAGAATCTCAGCCAGATTCTTTGGAGGAATGGGAGCAGCAACTTCTAAAGGGTAGACAACTTCAGGAATGACCATATTTGGTGCTTCCTCAGAAGGATTCACCCTTAGCCAGTTGAATAGCCATTGAAAATCTCCAGTCAGAACCGGATATTGAGGCTTCCATTCAACAATCTCCCAAGAATGTGCTTCTTGTTCAGCTGCAGGAACTTCTACCAGTTCATCAACAAAGGCTTTCTCTTCAAAACAATATCTGCGTCCAAGAGGACTATGCCAGAAGTCTTCATAGGATCTTAGGAATCCAAGATGACCAGGAGCTTCTGCTATGCATTCCTTCTGAAGCTTCAGAAACTCGGAGTCCATTTTCCTTCTGAAGATCCTCCAGAGATTTCTTAGTTCAACATCATCCATCCTGGCATTATGTGCTTCCTTCAGCGTCTCTAAACCTGTCTGCATTCTCAGATTTAATAGTTCAAAACATACACCAACAGAAAATTCCCGGCGGGGTTTGAGTCTGGTGATAGCAAAATCTGGTTTCAGAAAGAAGTAGGGTTGAGGTTCTCTATCGAGACAGAGAGAGGATTCTGCTTCATTCTCAGATTCTAACACAACCAGCTCAGGTTCAGGATGGGGCTTTGGTGTGTAGTTGCAGTCACGAAGCAATTGTTCATGTGACTCAGAATTTGGAATGTCAGATAAGGAAGAATTATTCTGTGTGGGGGAAGAAATGGGTTCATAGTTAGCATGAGGAGGAGGTTGAGAAGTGGAGATATTTGAATGAGGAGGAAAACGGGTTTGAAGGGGTTGGATATCAAGAACAAGGGTTTCAAGGGGATTGTCAGAAACATTTTTGGTTATGGGTGAAGGAGGAGGGGTAAGAACATTGTAAACGGGAGAAGAAGGAGGGGTGAGAACATTGGTGTGTTGGGGTGATTCTGCTGGGGCTGTTTCTGGTTGATTTTCTAGTTGAGGGGTAACCGGAACTTCTGTTGGTACAAGTTCTGAAATTAAAACAGAGACAGATACAGGTTCAGAGATATGTATACCTTTGGATATCTTCTGAGATCCTTCAGAATCATCTTCCAACCTTTTTCTTTTCTTCTTCTCATAGACTGATTTTAACTTGCCCAGAGCAATTTCTCTCTTTCTGGCAGTTTCCTTCAGCTGCACTTCCTTATTCAGCTTTTCTTGAAACACTTCTTCTACTTGATGATTCACAGCTTCTAGAAATTCTTCTTCTTCAACAACAACTTCCTTTTTCTTTTTATTTTTCTTCCTCTTCTTCTTTTCAACTTCCTTCTCATTCTCTGCTTTCTTAGTTTTTCTCTTCTTCTTCTTCTTTTTCTCAACAGCTTCTTCCTCTTTATTTTCAACTAACACATCTTGATTTTCTTCAGCAACAACTTCGTGAACTTCTTCAACTTCAGCTTCTTCCAAGACAACATTCTCATTTTCAACATCTGCAACAGCTTCTTCTTGAATTTCCTTCTCCTTGTTAACAGAAGGACGATCAAACTTACGCTTTGTCCTTCTTTCTTTGTTGACAACAACTTCTGGAGCAGCTTCTGAAACATCTTCTGAAACTGCAGGCCTGGAAGTGGAAGCTTTATTACTACCAACTTTAGCAGGAGCATCTTGAGCACCACCTTCCTTGAGAGTGTTAAGATATTGAACCTTAACTTCTAGCAGCTCACTTCTGAAGAACGTTTCAAACTCAGCAAGAACAGGACTTTTTCTGCTTCTTGATCCAGGGAGAGGTTGAGGAACATTCCTAACAGCTTGAATAAGATTCATCTTTCTCAAGGTGTTGGCATTCAAGAAGCTTCCTGTAGCAATAACAGGATCCTTGACAATTCCTTGGGCTTCCAAGTCTTCAATAGTCTTGGTATGAACCAGAATATTGCTAATGATTCTTCCAAAGGAATAATATTTCTTTTCTTTGTTCTGAACGCATTTCTGGAGTCCTTTACAGCATGCCACATGTGATTGAAAATGATGTAGATGATATCAACCTTCTTCTGAGTACCAATGCAGTACATAATGTATTGTTGCTCTTTGTTGACAAAGTTTGGAGAATGAGTTGCTTTTCTGTGATAAAAACACCCTAGAAAAATCTTGGTCCAGACTTTGTAAATTTCCTTCATATCTTTGACGTCTTTTGTTTTCTTCACATCTGTGTATAGTTCAGTCAGAACAGCATCCCAATCCGTTCTTTGATCAGATTCAAAGACACCAACAGGGTTTCTCAAATCGAACATCATTCTCAGAATGTTCTCAGTGATGACAACCATTCTTCCATGAACAAAAGATATGATTGCTTTGGGAGAAACAACAGCATGAACCCAAAATTCTTTTACCAGTTCTGGATAAACTGGTCCACAAAACTCAAAGAACAATGATGTCCATCCTTGAAAGAGCATGTTGTCCTTGAGATGAAACTCATGTTCTTCCAGACTATCGAAATCAACGATTAACTCACAAATCACTTCTAACTCATTCCTCGAAATCGAGCAAGTGATTACCGGAACAATTTGTTGTTCTTCTCCTTGTTGACGTTGCTGAGAAGAGGAACCAATGACTTGTGATGAAGAAGCAGCCATTTGAGCACAACTGAGATTACAGGATTTCTTATTGGGTTTGTGTTTAGGGTTAGAGAATAGGGCAAACAAGTTGCAGAAATGCATGCAAGAAGAGAGAGAATGAGAGCGAAAAAGATAAACGTTATGATTTGAAATGAATATATAGAGGCGGATTTGAAAAAGAATGCAATAAATTTATGAGAATGAACAGTTACAGAATCAATTGAAATCAAATGCATTAAATGATGAGTGATGTTAGGTGAGAGAACGTGATATTTGAAATGATTTACACAGTTACCTAGGGCGGTGTCCCATCAGTTTCACGCACGCTTTTACCTATCGTGTGAACACGTGTTCACCATCAAAAAGCGCTTGGTGACAGCTGTTTTACATAGAATTTGCTTCTGATGAAAGGCAGAACTTTCTCATCTTCTGATTCTGATCAAGTATTCTGACTGCCATTCTTTAGAAAGGATCTAGTTCTGATAGGATCATCCTTCTTTCCAAGAATGACATCTTCTGAGTGAGCAGATGTGAGTCTAGAAGATCTTCTGACTGTTGGCTCTTCAGAAATTCTGAGATTCTCTAAAGACGCAACAACTTGATCTTCTGATCCTTTACTTCTGAGATCTTCAGCTTCTGATACTTTGCTTCTTGGTTCTTCAGCTTCTGATATACCAATATCTAAATCTGCAAAATTCTCAAACTGCTTTGGCTTTTCAAGACCAAGCTTATCATCAAATCTGATATTGATTGATTCTTCTACAACCAATGTTTCAGTATTGTATACTCTGTAGCCTTTAGAACGTTCAGAATATCCAAGAAGGAAACATTTTTGTGCCTTAGAATCAAACTTACCAAGATGATCTTTAGTATTCAGAATGAAATAAACACATCCAAAAGGATGAAAATATGAAATGTTGGGCTTTCTGTTCTTCCACAATTCATAAGGAGTCTTATTAAGAATAGATCTTATAAAGATTATATTCTGAATATAACATGCAGTATTTATTGCTTTTGCCCAGAAGTGCTTAGCCATATTGGTTTCATTGATCATGGTTCTGGCCATTTCTTGTAGAGTCCTATTCTTTCGCTCTACAACTCCATTTTGCTGTGGAGTTCTAGGGCAAGCGAAATCATGGGCAATACCATTTTCTTTGAAGAACTCCTCAAAGAATCTGTTCTCAAATTCGCCACCATGATCACTTCTGACCTTTATGATTTTGCACTCCTTCTCAGATTGAATCTGAGTGCAGAATTCAAAGAACACTGAATGAGACTCATCCTTGTGTTTTAAGAACTTTATCCACGTCCAGTGGCTATAATCATCCATGATGACTAATCCATATTTCTTCCCTCTGACAGATGCTGTTTTGACTGGGCCAAACAGATCAATGTGCAGAAGTTCTAGCGGCCTAGAGGAAGAGACAACATTCTTAGATTTGAATGCAGGTTTGGAGAACTTGCCCTTCTGACATGCTTCGTAAAGAGCATCTGATTTGTATTTCAGGTTTGGGATTCCTCTGACCAGATTTAGTTTGTTAATCTGAGAAATATTTCTCAAACTAGCATGGCCTAATCTTCTGTGCCAGACCCATTGCTCTTCGCTAACAGACATAAGGCAAGTCACCTTCTGCTTCTCGAGATCAGAAAGATCAATCTTATAAATGTTGTTATTTCTCTTGTCTGTAAATAGGATTGAGCCATCCTTCTGACTTACAGCCTTGCAAGACTTTTGATTGAAGATTATCTCATAACCATTGTCACTTAATTGACTTATGGACAATAAGTTATGCGCTAATCCTTCTACAAGAAGTACATTAGATATGGAAGGAGAGTTACCAGTACTTATGGTTCTAGAGCCAATTATCTTGCCCTTATGATCTCCTCCAAACTTGACTTCTCCACCAGACTTAAGCACCAAGTCTTGGAACATAGACCTTTTTCCCGTCATGTGTCGCGAGCACCCAGAGTCCAGGTACCATGACATGTTGTGCTTTGTCTTCTTTGCTGTCAAGGATATCTGCAACAGAAATTATCTTCTCCTTAGGTACCCACAACTTCTTGGGTCCTTTCTTGTTAGTTTTCCTCAAGTTCTGATTGAACTTAGGTTTAGCATAATAAACAACATGAGGTACAACATGATATTCCTTAGGTTTAGCAGTATGATATTTTCTAGGTTGCACGTGATTCTTATCATTAATCATTAAAATAATATACTGACGTGGTTTTCACGTCGGAACAAGCCTTTTTCCCCACGTGTATAACACGTCACAAATTCAGGTCGCTAGGGAGCTGTTTTCTTGTAGTGAAAATTCCCAAATTCCATTTTGATTTACAAATATTATTCATTTACAACAATGATGGCTTATGAATTTTTTTACAACAATTACTCATTTCTAATTTTCGAATCAATCGTTTCCATTAACTTTCTGAATTTGTGATGCTATCGGTTTCTAGTTTATACTATTTTATGTTACTATGAATCATTACATTTCGATTGAAAAATTAATACGTAAGTTAATTGTTTTATGTTACTATGAATAGTTTTGTATTAACTTGCAAATCAATGAGCAGGGCCGGTTCCGACTTTTCAGAGGCTCATGGCAAACAAATAAATGGACCCCTAACAAATTACAGGCGTTTTACTCGTCTCCAAAATGAAGAAGAATCTCGGATACAAGATCATAAATATGAAGTCTTGGTTGTTTCTAACAATAAAAAGAATTTCAATGCAGATAATTAGCCATTTGCAAATCATTAAAGAATTCAAAATCGAAATATGATTAACCGAATTAAGATAACTGAATTAAGAATGAGAATATTTTAAGTGCCTTATTTACTCCAATTTTTAGGCAACATCTACCATCTCAAAGAAATGAAAATGGTATTTTCTCTTGCTTTAATTGCGGAAAATTAAGTCGTATGGCTAAAAAATGTAGGAATAGGCGTAAACCATGTCCTGCCCCTAATACGCAGGTTTACCTGAGTGGTAAGAAGTTTATTTCTATGATAAAAAATAATTAATCAAAGCACAAGTGATGATAAATTTGATTTCATCATAAAAATTTGATAATAAATAAGTTAATTGTATGACAAACTTTTAAATATAACTTATAAATAGTCTCTAAATTTTATACTAAAATAAATTAAAATAAAATTATAAGGGTTACAAAAATAAAAATTAATCTCAATTTTTTTTATAAATTTTAATTGATTATATATAAATTATTTTATAGTTAAAATTTGAGAAATGCTAATTGTCAAGAAAAATTATATTAAAAATTCGCAGCGTAGGTAATTAGGTGACACTAAGGCATAATTAATAATTGAAAATTAGGAAGCCACATGTCTCGAACCGAAAACACATTCCTTCCAAAATGAGAGCTAAGAAAACACATTCCTTCCAAAATGAGAGCTAAGCCACATGTCCGTATTATAATTTCTTAATCACATCCTCAAAATTGAGGTACCTATTTTTTTTAGGCTCTGGGCTGTGGGCCTGTTTGTCCTGGTTCGTGACCGACCCTGTCAATGAGTCCTTTCCATTTGCAACAACTTAACTCTAATTGTTAAGTTATGTTCTCTGCATTTTTATATTTTCTAAACTTTTGTACTAACATTTTATTTGTAACCCTTAATTTAAATTTTGTATTTGCAGGGAAAATGTCTCAAAAATTTGAAGTTAAGGATATCAAAGAAACTTAATCTATATAATTTATTTACCATCTTTATCCTTATTGTGTTTTTAGAGATGTCCTTCTACTTTTTCCGACTGAAACATAAATGAAATTATCATTAGAAAGAAGTATTTATGAATAATCTTATGTAGGTAGTGGTTAAGTATTGATGAATAATCATATGTAAGTGGTGTTTTCTAAATAACGCCTTTTATTTTCATTATCTGACTGCTTATTTTAATAGTTTATGAAATATTTTTCTTTTTGTCGTTGTTAAATTTTTTTATGAAATATTGTTTTTAATTTTTTAAGATTTTTATGAGATTAGACATTATTGAAAAATATCTAAAATATTTAAGATATATTAGAAATCATTATTCTCTCTAACTGTTCTCTCGATAATGTCATATAACTACTAACTATTTTCATACCATAAAAAAAATTATTCTTAATAATTTATTCTTATAATAATATTTAATCTTTATATAAATTTTCATATGAAATCTACATAAATTTTACTTTAAATTATGTGAATGACATATTAACATCTTAATATATTTTTAGGGTCATATTATACATTTATTTTGCCCAAAGTCTTATTTTTTTTATCATATTCTTAAAATAACCACAAAATAATATAAATAAAAAATATGTTAACATTTTTAAATATATAATTGTTATAAAATTAATTTTTATTATAAATCTTATGAATTTATTTTAACTTTTTTAGGTCAAGCTTTTTACGCATAAATCAATACGATTTTTTATTTTTATTGCTAATTTATATGTGAGACTATATTTATATTTACAAATATATAAAATCATATTATTAGAAATTAAAAGGATTCTCATTCTTGATTTGCATATGATTTATTATTAATGATTATAAGTTATTGAAGAATTTCAATACTATCTACAATGATTTATTAAGAATTTATATTTTTTATAATTAATTGTTTTCGGGTCTGAAAATTTAATGACCGACTCTTCCACGATTTTTTTATAAAAAGTATTTTTTAAAATTATTGATTAGATTTATATTAAAATCGGTTTTAGTTTAGGAGAATAAGAGCTCGTTTGACCCAACTTTTTATCTACTTTTCTTCTCATAAAGAGATGGAGGGCCAAATACATTTTTTTATAAAGCTCTTATGAAAAAAAGTAGTTTTTTTTTAAGACAAAAAATTGAATAAAATAAGTTTGTAAAAAAGGCGTTGAAACCAACTTTTTCGAATCTTAAAAGATGTGGCCGCGGTTCGAATTCCAATGAAAACACTTTTCTTTAAAAAAATGGCGTTAGTGCAGTAGACGACAATTTTTCAATTTTTTGTACGGTTCATAACATCTAGAGTTATGTTTTATTTATTTATTTTTTTTCTTATGTTTACATTATCATTTTTATAGATACTAGTATTGTCCAACTTTCTATTTGTTTTGTATATTATATCTTGTTTTATTGTATAATAATTTTCAATAATAGTATTGTTAATTTCTTATACTATACACTAAATTATAGATGTTAATACAACAATTAATCAATATGATATATATATATATATATATATATATATATATATATATATATATATATATATATATATATATATATATATATATATATATATATATATATATATATATATATATATATATATAACTTACGATACAACTTTTAAATTAAAAAAAACTTTAAAGTTTATAAAATAATCATCACCAAACAACTTTAACTTTATTTTAAAAGCTCTTATTTTTAACTTTAACTTTAAAGTAACTTTTAAGACTTAAAAAAATTGGGCCAAACGAGCTCTAAGACAACTTAATATTATACGATATATTTTAATTTAGTGCAAGTAATATGCAAATTGCAATTACATTTATTTACTTAAAAAAATGCATTTATTAATGCTAAAATGGTAGTATTTATACTAAAAAATTTTATAAATATATGTTTTAATAAAAAAATATCAAAGGACAATTATTTGTTCTTACTAGCATATTTTGATGTTCGTATTTTTTAATGATAATATATTAATATTTATTCTAGATAAAAATGCTGCAAATATTTGTTTTTGACAAAAAAATACAAAATAATTATGATAGGTGAATACACAAATTTGTTATGTATATAACAAATATGCCATTTTTTTAAAATTGCAACCAAAATAATGTCAATTAATGTTCAAAACTTAAATTTTTAAATCCGATTTTGCCACTAACTTTTTATTAATTTATTCTAAATAAATACTCTTATTTTACTCATTCGTATTTTGTCAATGTTTGGAACAAATTACAACATATTATATATGGTCAAGACTTATATATAACCAACGGACATTGCTCACTAACATTTAAAACTTGCGAAAATTCATATTCACTCTGGTAATGCTCGCGTCCAAAAAAAAAAAAAAGACGTGACATACATATAGTAGATGTGCGAGCCAAAAAAATTGTTGATAATGATACATAATAACTACATTATTTCAATTTTTATTTTTAATTAAGAATTATACTTTTCTGGATAAAATTATAATCAAGAATAATAATTAATTATCTCTAATTTATTTAAATTGATTGAACTATCTAAATTTACTATAATTAAAATATAGGTTAAGTGCATGAATAATTTATTTAATACAATATTAAATAGTTTTTTATTTTTGATTTATACTATTTATTTTTATTGCATAAATTTTAGCTAATATATTTTATTATAAATTAAATATTCATGAAAAAATGAATAAATTAATCAATCGTGAAAACGAGAATAAATTAATCAATTCACTCTAATAAAAGTGAAGACGGGAATAAATTAATCAATTCACTCTAATAAAAGTGCAATCGGGTATTGAGTTATGTCGGCAAGACAATCTATTTTGTAGTAAAATAATTTTATTAAATTTATTAATCATCAAATATAAGTTTGTCTTACGATTATGCAAGCAAAACAATCATGACTGACGGGTTTAGACAATATAATATTTCATGTTATATTTTAATTTGATATTAAGAATATGCAAATTAAAAGTTGAAAAATATATATGATAGTTTTGAAATATGTATATTTTAAATTTATTGACATTTTTATTTAAAATATATGAAAAAAATTATTAATGCTTATAATAAAAGAGGGGTAGAGATGACGAGCAGGATTTTGGCAAAATACTATAGGATCTCTTCCTAATTTTTTTTAAAGTTGGATAGATTCCACCATCCATTAACAAGAGCCCATTTAAAATAAAAATTTTATATTATCTAATCCAACACAAAAATTAATTGCACGTAATTAAATTTTAAAGACTCGCTGATTTTACCAATAGGCCGGCCTATTAGAGTTACTTATAAAAATTAATCTCTATCTATTGTTGCGGATAATGTATATCCAATTGTTTTTTCTAAATTTATTACTAATTTCTATCCATGGAGGATAATGAATATCCATTTAATTTAATTTTTTTTTATGGTAGTACCTATAAAGTACGATTAGGGGTGACAAAACGGGCGACCTGTCCTGTCATATGCTCGTAAAAAAAAAAATTAAAGTGGGCAAGCCTGCAAATTAAAATGGGCATAAAAATCTAACCCGTCCCGTCAAGGTGGTGGATTTGTCCGTCTATTTTTTTATTTTTTATTTTTTAATTTTTTCAAGAGATTTTTTTTTACATTTTAATTAGACTATTCACATAGTTTTTAGAACAATTTTTTATATATAGCATTTTTTAACATATTTTATTTAAAAATATTACATATATTCACAAATAAATATATAAAATAAAACCTTCAAGAATTATAATTAGTAGAATTAACTGCGGTAAATTTTAAAGAAACAGACTATGATGGACGACGGACCACGTCCGTTTTACCACCGCTAAGTACAACTACAAACCTAAACTAGTAGAAGACCCGTGCGTCCGCACGGGTAAATCGAATATTAAGATGAATAATGTATTATAAACGCAAAAAAAAGTTTAAAAATTCGAATGAAGAATGTGAATTTAAGATTCACCAAACATAATATAGATGAAATGAATCTATATATAGTAGCTATGTAACAAAAACATGGAAATGCAATACTCATTCAATAAGGTTAGGTGTTGGTAACATACAATTGTTATTATAAAATCACTAATAACTAAAAATATTTAAAAAGAAATATTTATCAAATTACTAATATGATAAATCCAATTTGTCGAATAACTATGAATATTTATAAATATAACTAATAATTATAAATATATATAAATATTTTAATAATTAAAATAAAAAAATATTGTGGTGATAGTGACCCGTAAAAATAGTGAGTATAAGTGAGAAAATTCATAAGAGTTATTAAAATTTATAAATATCACCCTAACTGTTTCTCTAGAAATAAAAAATTTGTCTCTCAAATAAAAATAATTATTGATTAAAATAAAATAGGTATTACGTTAATAGTGACCCGAAAAATTTTTAAAAAAAAATAGTTGTTTGCACGCTTATTGAAAAAAAAATAGTTGTTTGCACGCTTATTGAATAGGTATTACAATATTATTTTTATTAAGATTTAAAAATAAATTAATTATTATTTTTAGTAATAATAAATAAATAAAATTTATTAAATATATTGTAAAACCAAAATTTTTAAACTTACATTTATATGATGTCAACATTTTTTTTTATTAGGCTGCATTAAATTGAATTACTAACAAAGCTGTTATTCTACTATAAAATAAAAAATGATCAGATAAATATAATTAGATTAAATAATTATATAAATGAAATTTTAATTACTTTTAAAACGAATGATAGAACAATAACATATAATTTTCAATTTAAAAAGGAAGACAATATATTTATGATTAATATGTATCGCTATAATTGATCGTGTATTAATTAATATCTTTATTAAAGAAAGTTTTGAATAATATTAAATATAAATAAAATAAGATAAGTATTTAAAGGAGAAAGAATATATAAGGTGATTATATTATGATTATAATTACCTATATTTATATTAGATGAAGAGAATTTCTACATCCATTGTACTGATATGGGTCATGTCAGACTAACTCATGTGACTAAACAAAAGAACCTCTACTCAAATCGCGCGTATTTTGGTCAAACAACATCAATATTGTATCTTGTCGGAAGAGTTTGAATTTTTTAGTATACGTTTGTTTTCAAAGCATTGGTAGCTTGTCTGAGATAATTGTGTTTCCCTTTATTCCATGAGGACTTCACTTTTATCGTGATCAATTGATCATGGAATAAGCGGAGCCGAAAAAAACGCAACTGTCCAATATAGATAATATAACCACTTCATATTTGTTATTTATTTATTTTCATGGCTAAATTAATTGTTATTGAATTTTTTTATTAAAATAAATTACTGACCTCCTTGCAGATTGAAGCATTAAACTGAAATGACTGACCTCCTTGTACATATTTTCAAGGTGTTCCTTAGCCTTAGAGAAGTTGTTTGAACACCATTACTTCAGAGTGAAAATATTGTTAGCTGATGTATGAGCAACTTCAATTGCTTCCTCTGCCAATAGTAATATCAATACATCAGTGTCACAATTTACAATGACAGTATTCAGATTAACCTTTTAAATCATTAAATCTTCATATAAATTACAAAAGAGAAGCATTTCTTAACTCATTGTTTCAAAGGCATCCATATCATTATCTCTATATATTTCCAACTCAATCTGCAAGCAAATGTCAAATATTATTTGATTGTTACAAAACTCATGCAATAAAGGTCAAATGTAATGCATTGCTAACATATTATCTGTAAGCCAACCTTTAATTCCTAATGCTGCAGCACAATGGCTTTTAAATCTGTTAGGGCCACCTCTAGTTCATCCTATAAAAAATTGCAGTGTTAGGAATATTCATAGAAATATTCATACCACTTCCTTATATTCACTGCAAAGATGTTTCATTTGTTGAATCTAATTAGCACCCAAATGCCTCATAGATATACTCATACCACTTCTTTGACAACCAGAACATGTCATGGAAGCCCCAGAATTATACCCTTTCCTGTAGTCAAACCAAACAACATCGTAAGATATCATCAAATCAAAATCACTACAAGTAATTGAAAAATAAACCTAACATCATACACACCTATTGCACTTCGAAAACAGAACATTTCTGGAGAGTGAAAATTTATTAGATGTCCTAAGATAAAGATCCTCGAAAGCTTATTAGAACAATTTCAAAAGAATCACTACTTCATAAAAATCACTACTTCATAAAAATCACTACTTTATAAAAATCATCTCTTTAAGAATCTTTATAAACATCACAATATCAGTAAATATTAAAATCAGTATAAAAATCACAACTTCACAAATTTATAAAAATCATAACTTTAAGACAATTTATCAAAATGACTAAAAAGATCACTATAAAAATCACAACTTCAATAACATTCATCAAAATCAGTAAAAAGATCACTAAGAAAAATCACAACTGTATGTGTTTTGAACATCAATACACCATATTTGGGAAAATAAGCTCACAATAACCAGTTTGGTAACATCAACCACCATGAACAACGCAAATGTCATGGCAAAATCGAAACTTTACACAAATGAAGAACACAAATGTTATAAATCTCAAAACTTGACCAAAATCAAAACTTTACAGATGATATATGTATGAAGCTTGAATATCAGTACACCATATTTGGGAAAATAAACTCACAATAACCAGACTGGTAACATCAACCACCATGAAAAAAATAAATGTAACAAAATCACTTGAACCGAAGAATCAGTATGAAGAAAACATGTGAACAAAAGATGAAGAAGAAGAAAGAAGGAAGAAACATTGTTTTCTTACCTGTGGAATGCGCGAAGTAGCAATGGAAAAATCGGAGGTTTAGTGTAGAGAGAGAATGAGGAAGCCGAATGAAAGTAAAAGAGAGAAAGAGAGGGAAATATTGAAATTGTGTTTGGTTTTGTCTACTGTGTAAAGCCCTAAATCAACAGTGTAATGAAACAATTTTTATTACACAATGGTTAATTTGTTGTTATAGAATAACCAATAGCAAAATTGAGAAAAGGGTGCCACTTGGATTAATGGTGAAGTATAATTGGTCTAAGTGAAGTTTGATTTAGCAAATTACCAAAATGGGTATATTTTAGTGTAAATTAAAATTAGTGAAAAGGGCAATTAAGGGAGTTAATAGGCATGTTATATTCTTAGTTAGGTAGTTGATGAGAGAAATGGTCATATTATTAAAAAAGATTACTTCCTATGAATTTCATTAATAGAAAAAAACAATTTTTTATTCTATCACAAAAATGAGTGAGATCAACCTGACGCATGACTTGGCTTCCCTCACGCTACACCCATCGAAAGCCCACACGTCACCATCACTAGGTCCCCCTTTTCTCTCTCCTGCCCTAACTGCCCTCCTCTTATTCGGTCACCCTCCCACATTCCTTCGGTTCGGGTACCCCAAAACCTTCCTCTTCTCTCTCTCATTTTCAAAATTTAGAAAAAAAAATGTATTAAAGAATGAGAGAGAAAGAATCTACAGTTTTTTTTTGTTTTACATCACACATAAAAAATTATCATATATTATTATTTTTAGTAATTTTCACATATTTATTATTTTCTTTAGTTTCCGTTTCCGCATTGTGTTTGGAGTTTTGTTTCTACTCATTCAGTTAGAAGAACCCAACACAACACACAAATCCCATGTTTCTGTCTCTCTTGAGATTTCACTATAGTTTTTTTTTTTGTTTGATGTAAAAGGGTTCTTCACATTACTGATCAATCTAGGGTTCAAGATTTTATTTTTTGGGGCTTTTGATCTGCTTTGATCTACTTTCCCTCTTCACCCATTTTAAATTTCTGGGTTTTGTTGGGTTTCATGTTTTGAGTTTTATTGAGCTATAAAGTTGTGATTTTTAGGTTTTGTTTGGGAATTGGTTATCTGGGTATGTGTTGTGGAGGGTGTTACCCATTTTAAATTTCTGGGTTTTGTTGGATTTCATGTTCTGAGTTTTATTGAGTGATAAAGTTGTGATTTTTAGGTTTTATTTGGGAATTGGTAATCTGGGTATGTGTTGGAGGGTGTTTTTAAGGTTTGATGATTTCTGGGTTTGATTGTTTAGGGTTTGATAAAAATGGGGTTAGGTGGTGAGAATGCTAAGGTGGTAGTAGAGTCTTTGGATGTGTGTAAATCAAAAGGGAGAAAGAAGAAGAAGAAGCAAGATGGGGTAGTGGAAGATGAGGAGACTGAAACTGGGTGTTGGCTTAGCTTTAGGTTCATTGGGAGCTGCATTTCGACAAGATCCAAAGTTGATAGCTCTGTTAGTGGCGCAAGTACTAACTATGGTAATTTCTGTTTCCTTTGAAGAATTACTGTTATTATGTGTTTGAAAGTTTCATTGAGTTAGGGATGAGTTCTTAAATTGTAGGATTGTAGTTGTGATTTGTAAACTTGTGATAGTGTTGGTGTAACATGCTACATAATGTTTATGTATGTGTTTGTAATGTTTGACAAAAATAAGAACTTGGTTTTCTTAGTTGGGGCTGCATTTCCTTTCTATGTAGCACGGACATCTCTGGAAAACTTGGTGTCCGTGTCGGTGTTGGACTGCCACCAACACTTGTAATTACGATTAATATATTAATTTTTTCAAACTATTACCGGTGTTGCCGTGTCAGTGTTGTGTTCGGAGTGTTAGAGCTTCTTAGTTTCCTTTTGTTATCTTATCAAATCACCTTTGCAATGGTACTTATTCCGTATGTAGAATCATCCACTTTTCAATTTAACGGCGTGTTTGGTGTATGACACTAACACAATGCCGAAAAATGTAGTTACATTCAACTACTTTCATTTTCTTAAATACTAATAACGGTGTATACATTGTGTCTGGTGTGTGTGTGTCTATTTCCCGTTCTTGTCTTAGTATGATTAATGATGCTGTTCTAATTATGTTTTTCCTCTATTTGTTGTGTTTTGGCTAGCTGAAAGCAAATCAACTATTGATACAAGTAGAGACCAGCCATCGGTTCCAGTAGTCTCTTCGACAACCACTACTACTAGTAATGCTGAAAGCAACTCATCTACTTCAAAACTTGAAGAGGAGCTTAAAGTTGCATCCAGGCTTCGGAAATTCTCTTTCAACGATCTTAAGTTGGCAACAAGAAATTTTCGGCCTGAGAGTCTTCTTGGTGAAGGTGGGTTTGGTTGCGTGTTCAAAGGATGGATTGAAGAAAATGGAACTGCTGCAGTAAAACCTGGCACGGGACTTACCGTTGCTGTCAAAACCCTTAACCACGATGGTCTACAAGGTCATAAAGAATGGCTGGTTCGTAAATTTTCTAATAAGATTTCTCTTCGTTTTTTTTTTGGTATTTTCTTAAATTTATGTTTCTTTGAATGTTATGTGTTTATTTCTGTCATACTTTAATCTCTTGTTTGTTTCATGATACAGGCTGAAGTAAATTATCTCGGTGATTTAGTTCATCAAAACCTTGTCAAACTTATAGGCTACTGTATCGAAGATGATCAAAGGTTGCTAGTTTACGAGTTTATGCCTCGTGGAAGCCTGGAAAACCACTTGTTTAGGAGTAAGTTAATATTTTCCGACAAATTATGTCCTATTATATTTTCCAATAATAGACGAACCGTTGTGGCATTTTTAAATTTTCTTTCTAATTCTGCTTCATACTTTATTTTTTAACGTTCTTGTGTGCGAAACTATATTGCTGTAGGAGCCCTGCCTCTTCCGTGGTCCATTAGGATGAAAATCGCACTCGGAGCTGCAAAGGGACTCGCTTTTCTTCACGAGGAAGCTGAACGACCTGTAATATATAGGGATTTCAAAACCTCCAATATATTATTGGATGCAGTAAGTGCCAAATGTTACGACATGATTACATTTCATTCTTTCCGTTATTGTAATATTTCTAATAATATTACCATTTAGGAGTACAATGCCAAGCTCTCCGACTTTGGACTCGCAAAAGATGGTCCAGAGGGTGATAAAACCCATGTGTCTACTCGAGTTATGGGAACTTATGGTTATGCCGCACCAGAATATGTCATGACAGGTAAGTTTTGTTGGTTATGCCAAAGTCCAAACCCGCATTTTTTAGTTGTATTTCAATTTTTCACGTACATTTGTTTTGTTTCGAGTACTTTTAAATGGAATCAAACATCTGTATTATTATCTAATCTTTATATACTGGATTTAGGGCATCTTACATCAAGAAGCGATGTGTATAGTTTTGGAGTTGTACTACTTGAGATGATAACCGGGCGAAGATCCATGGACAAAAACCGACCGAATGGCGAACATAACCTCGTGGAATGGGCAAGACCGCATCTAGGAGAAAGACGAAGATTCTACAGATTGATTGACCCTCGGCTGGAAGGTCACTTCTCAATAAAAGGAGCTCAAAAAGCCGCCCATTTAGCTGCTCACTGTCTTAGCCGAGATCCAAAAGCAAGACCACTAATGAGCGAAGTTGTAGAAGCATTGAAGCCTCTCCCAAACCTAAAGGACATGGCTAGTTCATCATACTATTTCCAGACGATGCAAGCCGACCGTTTTAGTGCGAGTCCGAATACTCGAAACGGTAGACAAGGAGCGTTCACGAGGAACGGACAACAACAAAGGAGCCTTTCCATATCACATGGCACTCACGCCTCTCCATTTCACCATCAATATCCTCAACACTCACCAAAACCAACCGGAAAGGCGCAAAGTTGATGAATTTTCTTTCTCACTTTACCTTTTCATTATTTCTTATTTTCTAAGTATAGATGTAATGTAACTTATCTTGTGAAGCCATTTGTTCATGGACTCAACTTGAGGGCAAAAGAAAGCATGAATGTAAAGGGCAAGTAAAGCTTATTGAGCTAACTACATGCATGTTTTGTTTGAATCACCATGAATTTGACAAAATTACATTAACACCCTGGTTTTTTGTTGAAGCTTGAAAATTGTATGCTATAATTGTGCTATCAAAGAGTGCGGCTACTTAAATTAATCAATGTCTTTTGTTTATGGAAAGATGAGAAAGAAGCTTTATTTGCATTAATTTATGTTTGTTGTATGTATGTGTATTTAACACTCTTACTTGATTCCATCAAGCATCAACTCTTGTAAGAGTATGTGGGGATGGATAATATTCTTTATGGTTGTTTTCATTTAATAATTGAAGCTTCTTTAATTTATTGGCATGTACTAACAAAGAATTAAATAGTATGATAGATTGTCATCATAGGTTATCACATTTAATGTAGTGGTATATACTATTCCACTATGTGGGAGGAATTTTCACATGTCGGTTTCAATTATTGAAATGGTATATGGGTGGATTCTTACACCTATATTGCTTGAATAAGATCATGCATATAGATAAATAAAAACACATCGATACATCGAGTGAAATAACATGAGGGTAGATGGGAGAATTCAAGCATGGGAGAATTCAACCTAAAGATTTATTTTTTAAAATTCTAGTTCTAGTTTTAAGAACTACAATCTCTTTGTTTCATAGTTTTACTATGTTCCAATTACCTATCATAAACATTTTTACGACATTTGTATTTATTAGTTATTTTTCGAATTTACTAAGTAATTCACTTAAAGTAACAAGTAAGCCGAAGCCGCCAATATGATATTATTGAGAGGATCTAAGAGAAAGCTTGAAAGATTTAAGGACAATATTACTAAGTAATTCACTTAAAATAACAAGGCCAACATGATATTATTGAGAGCATCTAAGAGAAGGCTTGAAAGATTTAAGAGCAAGGGGGTGGAGGAGCTTCTACATGTCTTTTGGGTGTATTGGAGTACAACCCATTCCATATCTAGGGAGATATATTTCAGACTCACATACGACACGGAGGTTATATATCTATTTACTTTTATATATCATCTGAAATTTCTTAAATTTAATTTAAATTAAATATTTTCAAATTTTCTATCATTTTAACAATTTTATATATCTATTTAATCAAAACAATGAATTTTGCTAAAATCATTTTAAATTTTCTCAAAAATTACTTTCTTTCATTAAAATTCATCATCAAATCACACTATAATAAGTGAATTTTACCTTCAAATGTAAAGACGGGTTACATAGGCAATGGAGAGAAAATGGAAGGAAAATATTGGACAACGTAAAAATGATGTATTAATTGGATTTTTTTTAAATAACCATGTACTAAAAAAAATACGCAAATAATCATGTTTCGGAAAAAATTACGCAAATAACCAGGTTTCAGAAAACCTTAACACCAAGATGCCATGTGAGATGGCGCCACCATTGTACCAGATGAAGGGAGGCGCCATTTGGGATGGCTCCTATGTGATGCTTTTCTGCAATAAGCCATCTCAGATGGCGCCTTAGTGTATTTGTTTTTTTTCTAAATAATTGACAACGGACAATTGAACAAAGACGACAAAGATTTTCATTAAGATAAAACGATTATATAATAGGAATACAATTACATAGAATTTAATTATCGTTCGGATTTTGGTTGGTATTGTTGTTGTTGATTTGATGTCGATGCCCAACGTGTGCGTGAGTCGACCAAATACCTCGGCTCAGCCACAAACATATCAGGGTTAGTAACCCTTCTGTACCATGACATATATTGACGTGTGTGTTGCATAGGATGCTCATCGGGGGAAATAGGATACAACAACACATGTCGGGCACGTCTCCTCCACATCCTACAGTACTCCGGTGCAAAATCTTTCCAGTTAACAATATCCCACTGGCCGTCGACCATTTTTTTATGCCAAGGATCCAAACAAGTTGGGTCATACGGAATATCTTGAAGCATGTGGAACTGCATTTTAACTCGGTCGCTCTGGTGCATCTCCACAACGTTGAACCGTATGATTGCGGTTTTTGCAGTACAAATTTCCATATCCTCTTGGTTGGGTTGATGCTCCAAACCCAAATATGGTCTCCAAATAAACTGCATATAAAGTTAAATTAATGATAACGATTAAAGAAAAATAAAGTAAAATAATTTTTTTTATAAGTAATACATACATCGCCTTCCCCAAGGTGATCCAAAAGATTTCAATACGTGGCTAGATGCCGTCGAGGATTCTTCATGTAATTCATGCTCGTTACGTAAAACCTAAAACAAAGAGTTTTCTTAAGTTATTTACAAATATTTATCATCAGTTAATATAAAATAGATAGCGATGTGGACTTACTTTGTTGCGTAGGGGAAGCTGAATATCATGTCATTTATGGGGTTAAGAGAGTCTAATCTCCACCAACACCAAAACAATGTCATCAGAACCGTGCATCATCATCATTACGTCTCTGTCTCTTTCAACTTCCTCCAACCAAGTGCAAGACGTTCCAGTCGCAAGTGACATGGCAGTTCTTCTTCTCTGGATTCTTCTAATTTCTTCGCCTGTTGGGATGTCGTCAGCTAACCAGCGTTTCAACTCTCTCTTTAGACGCTCCATGGAATGGATGTTTCAAAATTTCATTTTAATCGGCGGTTTAACGGCCGGGAAAAATACATACCCATCTCTTGTGAAAATCTCAGAAGCCATGATGATAAAATTTGGGAGGAAATGAGAAGATTTAGTGAGAAAGTGTGAAAAATGGTGGAGAAAGGGGATATCATTTATAGAAGACACGTATAGAAGGAGGAGCCATATGAGATGGCTCCTCCTCCTAAAAGTTGAAGGAAGGCGCCATTTGACATGGCTTATTAGACTGAGTGTGCCATGTCAGATGGCGCCTAGGGCTAAAAAAAAGGAATAAGTCATGTGAGATGGCGCCTTGGTGTTAAGGGTTTCAGAAACCTGGTTATTTGCATAATTTTTTCCGAAACGTGGTTATTTGCGTAATTTTTTTTTAATACATGATTATTTAAAAAAATTCTATTAATTGGATCACACATGGCCTAATCTCCACTTAATCACAATAGTCAATTAAATAATACAAGCGACATTACTTAAAGATAAATGTTAATCTATTCATAAAAAGTATTGATTTACTAAAAACTTAACTCTTCTAGATTCTAATTTAAAAGATGAATCTTACTCACATGTTTTTTTGCATAACCTCAATGATAATTTGCATGCAATAATCTTTCAAATTTCTGCTGACAATTTATTATTCTCGATAATTTTTTTTCTTCTAAAACTTAAAAAAAAAAAAACTATTTCCGGTCCTATATATACATTTTTTTATTTTTAAATATATTAAATATTTGAATAATATATAAATCAAATACATTAATTATTCTATAAATTTAAAAAATAAAATTTTTTTATAAGATAAAAATATAAAGTTTCTCCTGATAATAGATAAATTAAAATAGCAAATATAAAATTTAACAAATAAAAATTAAATCCTAATCTTAACTATAATAAAATTACGTGTCTTACACTTACCGTCAAAATAAACTCTAAATTATGAAAGAATGGAGTGTGACTTATTTAAACAAATCTCTAATATAAGTTGAATCGAGCAAACATTCTCAAAGGAAGACTCGTTCAAACAAACAAAATAGCACTCTCTCGTACTTTCTTATAACCATTCATTAGGAGAAAAATCCATATAGTAGAGTTTTTTTTGTTGTTGTTGCTATATTTAGACAAAAGGTCCTACTTCTGCATCATATATCCAATCTTCGGATGATAGAGTCATAATCAAAGGATTATATAGATGAATAGAAATCAAACTAATCATGAAGAGAAAAAATGATAAAAGAAAAAAATATTTTATTTTGATGGCAATACTATATCAAGGGTTACAAACGATCCATATTCACTCATTGTGATCAAACAACATCACAAAAAATCTATCAATTCAATGATCTTAGTCGTGTCTCAAAAGTAACAGTCTCATCATTACGTTAGTTAAACGAATTGACAAAGACGTGTCGCCACATCATTACGTTAGTTAAATAAATTGACAAAGACATGTCACATCATAAATTACGAGTGTACACAAATAATGATGTAGCGATTTAGTGCAGTCTTTGGAATTCCACCTCATGTACTATATTTCTACTACCACATCAATAGTCCTCTACAAATGCACATTCAATCTAGAATTTTTTTTCAATTTTTTTGACACTTATATGCTTTTTAGACCAATTACCTATTAAAGTAGCTAAGAGTTTAAGGGGCTTGTGTAAAGATATGGTCATACACAGTCCTAGTCAAATATATCACTAATCATCCACAAAAAATCGTCACGATAATTTAGTTTTGAATTCATCTATTTAAACCTACATGCTTATTGTCAGGTATCTAGAAGCAGTGACACACCCACGCAAATTTGACTTAAATAGAACATATTAAAATCATATAAATATTACCATCCATCTCAAAATCAATTACGACAATAAAACTCATGTTTATCTAGTAATGATCACTAAGATCACCTCAATAGAAATAACAACTAAATAGATTTTTATATGATTCCAAACACTTTATAAATATATATCCACCACAAAAATTATCCCAAAATCAATTCACTTACTCGCTACTTCCTAACACATTCCCTTTCATAGGCATAAAAATGCCTTTCGTAGGTACATCCCCTCATTCAAAGAATGAGCAATACACAAAGCATATGACGAAACTATTATATGACAACAAATGACACGAAGATTACAATATCTTCCTCAGCGTTTCTTTAGGCTATGTTTGGGAGTTTGGAGGGGAGGGGAGGAGAGGGGAAGACTTCCGAAAATGAATTTTTAAAAAATTATAGAAAAATATTTGACATTTTTTGAAAAAATATTTTGTTTTGAATGATAAAAGAGTCATTATCATTATAAAATTTCTAATTTTCAAAATAGTAAAACAACCTAAAAGATATTTGGAAAATTTATGTAAGCCCTCCAAAACCCTCCTTCAATACAATTTTTGAGTTACCCCATTTTATGTGGTTTTTGGTGTTATGAATAAAATCAAACCCTCCAACACCCTCCTATCCAAAATCTTTTTATTCTTTTCACCCAATTCTTCCTATTTTCCAAAACACTCCCCTTCTCCCCCTCTCCTCCCCTCCAAACTCCCAAAATAAATTGATAAAAAAACACTTGCCAAGAGAAAATGTGAATTTGTTGTGTTATCTTCGGTTGTGGGGTCATTTTTTCGAAGACAGGAAAGGCGATTTCCAATTTATAGCAGAGTAAGGAATTGCAGGGTGGGGGATGCCAATGTTGTACCAATTCGATCCGGTTTTTTTTCCGACATTTTGGTCTGCGGTGCAGCTGCTGTTGTTTTAGCAGAACAGGTCAAATATTAGTGGGCATTGGTGTTAAGGTATAGAAAAGTTTAAAATTAAGTTGGGTGCTTTTTGGTCTGTGTCCTGTTTTGTTTCTTCAATTTTAGGGGAGTTCTATCTGTTAGTTCTGGTGGAATAGAATTTTTGGTGGTTTTCTTAAGTGATATGAGTCTGTATGTAACTTTATATTGGTTCTTCACAGCATTTCTTATGCTGTGTTGCTTTTAATATAGTTTTTGCCTTTTACAAAAAAAAAAAAAAACTAGATTTATTAAAACAATGATAAGACACAAACTTTTGTCATCCTTCAAGATCAAGAAAAAAATCACACAATGGTTGCGGACTAAAAAAGTGAGGCATGTCTTTTCCAAATTGTCATATAAAAGTAATGTCATATTTAATTCATGTACATATATTTTGTCACTACATTTTAAAATTTAAAAATATTTAATAATTATCATTTTTTTTAAAAATTATTGATTTATAAATATCAAATTTATTTATATTACTAAATAAATATAAATACATATTATCCTATTGAGTTAAATTCGAATTGAATTCGTATACTCAAGCTATCATAATCATCTTTTAATTTATGTTCTTGAATAGTTTGTGATATACTTTTTTAGATCAATAATGTATATCAATTGAGTATATATTTTAATAAATTAACATGTTTTAATAAATAATATTAATTTTATATTAAAATCAATTTAATTAATATTTTTCAAAAATCACTCACATTTAAAATGTGAAATTTAATAAAAGTGACTCAAAAAAGGAAGATACAAATCACAGGTAAAGCGTAGAAGTGCATCGAATTTCAACATTGTTGCTCTCATTCTGAATCCAGACAAACCGAAAATCTGTGCTTTTTGCCACTCAATTTATTCCCCTCTCTCTTTAAGGTGATAGAACCATTTTCTCCGTTTCTTTGATTCACTGCATTCATTTTCTTCTCTTTTTGAATCATTTGTTTGGATTTTGATTCAATATATCATGATTATCTCAGCATTTTTGACAAATTTCACTGCAATATGGTTTTGATTATTTTTCTCTCTAGTTTTCTTTCTTTTACTTTATGTTTCGTGTATGATTCATTCATCATGCTTTTTTTTTTATAGCATCATTCATCATGCTTTTGAATACTAGCAATTGGGAAAATCATTGATTATGGTTAAAGTAACTGCCATATGTGTAAATCCTTTAACTAGATTTATTAATTACCTTGGTTATATCATACCATACCATAGATCATGCGGATTCATTAAATAACCAATGTATCTGCGCTATAAATTGACCAAGTATAGCACCAACCAACATCCGATTGAAGGCGTTTATTCCATTTTCTCAAACTATTATTTAGTTCTCACTTGTCAGTGTCATGTTTGATATTCGTGTTGTATCTTATACTTCGATTATATCTGCATTGCTATAATATGTAGCAAGTAATCAACATTTAAAAGGACTTATCTGAGGGAATTTATTAGACTTTCTCACTGATTATTATGTTCAGGTTTCCTAAAGATGGGACTAGCTCTGGGTTGTCTTCAAGTCGAACAATCAACAGTAGCGATCCGAGAAGTTTTTGGAAAATATGAGGATGTGCTTGAACCTGGTTGCCACTGTGTGCCCTGGTTCATGGGTTGACAAATAGCTGGTTACCTTTCTTTGCGTGTGCAGCAACTAGATGTTCACTGCGAAACCAAGACAAAGGTTTGTTCTTAAAATCTATAATGCATAACCAAGACAAATAGTTATTCTCTCTAGTTCTATTTATAAGAATATATTTACTTGTTTGGATTCATTTAATAGACAATGTATACAATATATATATATATATATATATATATATATATATATATATATATATATATATATATATATATATATATATATATATATATATATATATATATATATATATATGTATATATATATATATATATATTATCGAGTTACATTAGTTATTTAATGTATCTAAAAATTGAATTTACGTTCATACCCCGATTTTCTCTGCTTATCTAATCTAAATATATTACGCCTCATCAGGACAATGTTTTTGTGACTGTGGTTGCTTCTGTCCAATTTCGAGCAATGGCAGAAAAGGCGGTGGATGCTTTTTACAAACTTACCAATACCAGAGAACAGATCCAAGCCTATGTCTTTGATGGTGTTGATTTGAAGTCTAAGCTCCAAATACAAATTATTACAAGTTGGAGTTTTTTTTAATGCTTCTTCTGTATGAAACTGATAAACTCCTGTTTCTTATTTCAGTTATTCGGGCAACCGTTCCTAAAATGGAACTAGATTCTTCTTTTGAACAGAAGAATGATATTGCAAAAGCCGTTGAGGAAGAGCTTGAAAAGGTAATTTGTTTTCTCTATTTTGATGTCAAATAATAAGTTTTTAGCACTCATAAATTTAGTTTTTCCCTCTTTTTTTCATATGAAGGCAATGTCTGCTTATGGCTATGAGATAGTTCAGACTCTCATCGTCGATATTGAACCCGATGAGCATGTGAAAAGAGCTATGAATGAGATAAATGCTGGTATGCTTTCCACCTTCACATATAGTTTTGGCCGAGCTCAAATCATTTTTGAAAGTACAGAGAAAAAAATCTATTTTTTTAAAGCTAGAACAAACGGGCCCTGAGAAACATGGTTATGCAAGTTATATTTTGAGCAAAAACATGTTAATATGCTTGATATTTTCTTATCTGTTTTCTTCACCATGTTTCAATCATTGCAAATAGCGGCGAGACTTAGATTGGCTGCCAATGAGAAAGCTGAAGCAGAGAAGATTCTGTACATCAAAAGGGCAGAGGGAGATGCAGAATCAAAGTATCTAGCAGGGCTTGGAATAGCTCGTCAGCGTCAAGCCATAGTGGACGGGCTCAGGGACAGTGTCGTTGCATTTGCAGAGAATGTCCCTGGGACATCATCAAAGGATGTCATGGACATGGTTCTTGTGACTCAATATTTTGACACGCTGAAGGAGATTGGCGCATCGTCAAAATCCAATTCAGTTTTTGTTCCACACGGACCGGGTGCTGTGAAAGATATTGCTTCACAAGTCAGAGAGGGTCTTCTCCAAGGAAATGTTGCCCGGCGTTGAAGTTTCAAACTTCACATCATCAAAACTTTGAGAATTTATATTCTAAACTCCGTTGAGTATCTATCGATTTGATGCAACCAACAACCAAAAACTAAGTCTTATCCTATTAAGTGGGATCGGTTACATGAATCAATTCTATCATAATGTTCTATTCAGGATGATACTTCTTGATTTGTGAATAAACAAATATAGCATTTTTTTCTTTGGTAATAGAAATAATGGTGCACAAAAGTGCTTAACTTAAAGTTTTTTTCTTAGTTGCGTAGATGTTGAAGTATATGCCACCTTATTGGGTTTCAGTTGTTTATATGTGAAAGTTTTACAGTGTACCTAACACGTATACCCTTATCTATAATTTACTTGATCTTTTTATTTTATTTACATATAAATTAAAACCTTTTATTTTACGATGTTTTCTTCACTTCTTACAAAATTATCCTGTGAACAACAGAGTAAATGAAAGAGAAATTCTTTTAAATACATATAAAAGAAACTTGGTTTATCCAGTTTGTATTTGTAATCTTCATTGCAAAACTTTTATATAAAATTTTTCAATTATAATGGTCATCAGAAAACTTAAACAAAAATATTTTAGTTTGTATTTTGGAGGAGCAGTCTCTACATCAAGCTGATGAATAGCATCAAGAGATCGTTCATTATTTTGGAGGATCTTATGACACTTCATTTTCGACAAAGTATGAGCATCACATAGGTTATGTATCGATCTATAAGTAATCAATTTTAATTTGTTTTAAACAGTTAAAAAAACTTTATTGTTTTATTTTAAATTATGCAGAAACGTGGTTTTAAGGAGTTGAAGATGACATTTCATGAAAAAATTGGTGGAATGAATTATAACATATCTTCCTTGAGCCGGCATGTATTATTAACTACTTATAAATGAATTCCTTGAGCCGGCATGTATTATTAACTACTTATAAATGAATTTCATTTAGACAATTTCTTTTACACTCGTACACTTTTTTTAGAGACTTATAATAAAAATTTCAAAATACCCTCATATTTCAGATATGCATCTTTGAAGATATATTTTTCTTTAAAAAGAAGTAATTTCGGATATGCATATCCGAAGACACATTTTTTTTAAATAAAAAATATTTTCGGATATGCATATCCAAAATAAATTATTTTTTAAAAAAAAATGGTTGTCTTCGAAGATGTATCTCCGATAAGTGTTGTGTTTTTTACAAAACCCAAACAGACACCCTTTCACTTTAATTCTTCTCAAAACAAACTTTTTTCATACAAACTCATTTGTGCCAACTTGTATTCAAAGTATTCTTACTCTACAACTCCTTCCAAGCATTGATAAGCATTCAAAGCTCCATTCAACATCTACTCAAAGCTCCAACAAATTGTAAGTTTTCATAACTTTAAACTCTAACTTATAAATGTTATTAGGGCTGTTAGAAATTAGAAAAATGTTGTAGGGTGTAGTTATTGTAGGTCAATGATAGTGTTTAGTAGGTAAAAATTGGATTTTGATTGAGTTAGGGCAAGAAATGGTGGTCTGCCAAAAATGGTTGTTCGCATGTGTTTTCGGAAGTGCATTTCCGAAATCACATCTGACCAATTTCGGGAGATGCACTTCCGAAATATGGTCTGAACTATATTTTTTTTATTTTCAAATTTGTTTCAAAGTCTTACCGCTTGCATTTTTTTCCAAGAAAATGGCAGGCAACCAGACAGTGACCACTCGACTTAGACAGGGTAGGGAGACACAGACAGCATCGACGCGAGAGAGTTGCACAGCAAGTAGTGACTCGGGGACGGGGTCGAGTTCGAGTACTAGTCCAAATGGATGGCGCGCCTGCTGGATCTTCATCTGCATCGAGGAGTCGGCTGTCTCGGGCGTCTTCCTCTTGGGAGGAAGAGGATGTGGGACTTGAGGAGGAGGAGGAGGAGGAGGTACCCGATGTTCACCCTGTTTACCAGTGATTTCTGACAAACAACCGCTAGTCTTCCAAACAAAGTATCTTTGGTAACTTACAGGATCGACTAGATTGATCCTAGGACGTGTGTCTCGAATGCTAGGGTTCTTATAATCTGACTCATTGTTTTATATTTAGGTGATTAAGTTTTTGTATGATGATAAGTAATAACTAGGGTTCGACAATGAACCATAAAATAAAGAAATATAAAGACTTTGACAAAATCTATAAAACTTGCTATGAAAGTAAAAAAATATAACATTAAGGTAAATGATTTCGAAAGTAAAGATGATGAAGCGAAATGTAAATTTGACTGGAAACTAAATGACAATAAGGTAATGCAAAGTAACTTATGTTTATATAAAGGCAATAAATGGACTTCGAATAAAATAAACAAGGTGTTCTTGCACATACATTTGTTCAGCAAAAGACTCGTTTCTCTAACGTAGGTACTTTGAGTATTTTTAGTGAATTTGTATATCTGTTTGAACACACTAAATCTAAACATTTAGACTTCTATTTATACTAACTCGACCCTAACGGTCCCTACATAGATGATTGCCACGTTTGTAGCCTCAAACGTTGCCTCTTTGAGATGTTTCCACGTGTTCGCTTGATCATATATTCCTATTTGAATTTCGAATATTTTTCGCTCGAGGCTTCGAGTTTGGGCGAACACTGTTGTCGAGGTGTACTTGTAAATATTTCAAGGATTCTTCTAAGTTTATACTTCGACATAAGTGTTATTCCTTTTGAATACTATTTTCACGAAATAACTCCTTTCAAACCAATTTCCACAACTTCAGATTACTCAGCTTCAGAATTGAAATCACCAGCTAACACACCCTGAACACGACGAGGATGATACGGAGGAGGAGGGCTACCCAGAAAGACCTTTAGACACATCTGTGTTGATTTACTATCATGACCATGTCGCTCGACGAGTTTGGGAGAGCGAGGTGTTTTTATTGCATTTTCTAATTTAACGGTTTTTTACTGTTGTTTTTATTGCACTTTGTTCAAACGGTTTAACTAACATTGTTTTTTGTTTTTGTTGTGGCAGGAACGGTCGACCATAAAATCCGTGAACCATGCGCAGAAAATATTTGATCTGTTTAAACCACAGGCTTAGTGGTTTAATGACGTTGTAGCTGGTTCCGGCCTTGGCTGGTTATGCATGACTGGATATAGTACCATCAGCCATGGCATGCAGGGGACATTTGCTAAAAGGTGGCACAAGGAGACTTCGTCTTTCCACCTTCCTGTTGGGGAGTTGATGATCACCCTACACGATGTGGCCTGTCTTCTCCACCTACCGATCAGAGGGAGGTTATTGGACCATTTTCGGATACTGAGGGTTGAGGCTATAGAATGGATGGTAGATTATCTAGGTATGAACCCAAATATGACAGATTATGAGTGCAGTGCGACAAGTGGTGTGCATATCCGGTTCTCCAGATTGAAAGAGTTTTATGAGAACCACGTGGTGGCGGCAGCGGAGTTCTAGGAGGAGGGTGATGGGCTTTTTGTTTAGTATCATTGTGGTTGCGCTCTGCGGTGTTGGTTCATGTTCTTGGTAGGCACTGCACTCTGTGTGGACAAAAGTGCAACCTACGTGGATATGACTTATCTCCGATACTTTATTGATCTGACTACAGTTCATGAGAGAAAATAGAGGGCCACCATTCTGGTATACCTATACCAGAAGTTGAATGAAGCATGCAACTGGAGGACCAGACAGTTGACTGACTCTTGCACACTCCTTACGGTACATTTCTTTTTAATTATACCACATTGAATTATATCATATTTCTTTTTAACATATTATCGTATTTGTGTTTCAGAGTTGGATCATCTTTTATTTCCACCGCATCCATAACTACGATCCTGATCCCGCTTACATTGACGCCATGCCTAGGGCTGCATGATATGTCCTCCAAAGGGGGGAATCAGAAAATGGGGTCATATCATGTATACCTCTTTCGTACTGCTCACGATGACATCTAGTGAAAGCCCTTCACTAATTACGGTGATGTTATCCCATTCGACCGCATCGCATTATATTCTGGATAGTTGGAATGTTGGGCCAACACCATGGTCAGGTATCTGCCGGAGCGGTGCATGAGACAGTTTGGACGTGTGTAGATGATACCGAGGTCTCTGTTTGAGGTTGCTCCTGACACTGTTACCCGCCGGGAGCTCACTGCTATCTTTGAAGATTGGGCGCATCATCTAGTCCTAGAGGAGTATCGGCGTACACGGGCCACCCTGAGCTGGCACTGTGTAGATGGTTATGTGACATGGTTCTATCAGGTGTCACATCATATCATGACACCCGATGCTCCTGGGCGTCCACCTAGGCCATCACATGAGGAGCTCTTGGAGAACCAGCAGGCTGAGGATGACCATGCCATTGATCTCTTGTCGATCTGTCATCGAATACACTCGATAGGGCAGGAGGCATTTGAGAGATGGATCATTGAGCAGGGAGGTCAAGAGGCAATTGCCATAGTGCAGAGGATGGTCTGTGAGGTGTCCATTGTGGTGGGGTATAGGAGGCAGATGAGGTCGCAGGGAGTTTGCATTAGGCATACTCAGTAGTATATGCCTATTTATGTTTTATTTGTGACTTTTTATTCGGTGTTATAATATCTTTACATTGTGCACTTATCCGAACAACTACTTCCATATTATAGTATCAATTTTTTTTAATCTACTTTGCATATTTTTTATTTCTGTTACATTTTATCGAATAGTAGGAGGTTTTAATTTTATTTCTACTATGTTGTTGTTTTGAAAAAAAATGATTCACTCAGATCAGACCATATTTCGGATATGCATCTCCGAAACAGCTTCTTGGTGAATTCGGATATGCATATCCGAAATTATTAAAAATCTAATTATGGGTGATTTTGGAGATGCATATCCGAATTTTTTAAAATTAGGATATGGGTGACTTCGAAGATGCATTTTTGAAGGATATTTTAGAATTTTTAAGATATGTTTTTTTTACCCTATATAAGTGTACAAATAAATTGTCATTTCATTTTATTGGACTTGTGTCCTCTAGACGCACGTTACAACACGAATTGGTTTAACAAATATTATATTTACCTTGATGAATCTTATAAAAAGTATTTATTATATTTACACTTTTTCTGCAATATAGTTATTTTTATAAAAAAATCAATAGAACATTTAATATTATTATTTATTTTATTAATGTGTGGTTGGATCTAACTCAATTCTATAAAATTGAATAGTACAGTGAGAATTGCCCTCACTTATAAGCACATATATAACTTTTAACACCCTCACGTCAAAGACTAGACAACTGGAGCGTGAAAATAAATGGTGGGTGACTAGATAGCGAAAATCTGATAGTAGGTGGTCCACCAAATCTTAAACGAGACTCTTGATATCATATTAAGAAATGTAATTTGTCCTAACTCAATTCTATAAGAATGAATTAATTTATTTGATTTTTCTATATTTAATTATTCTACAGCTAAAAATTAATAAAAATATAATAAATAATACTTTTTTAAAAATAAATGACTTGTTTGTAAAAAATAGTTTGTTCCTAAATGAATATCATTTTTCGATTTTCAGTTTATAAAAAGTATTATATTTATACTATTTGTTTCCAAAAATATATCAATTTTCAATTTTCAATTAAAAGTATTATATTTACACTTTTTCTTTGTCGGAAAATAGTTCTCTCTATAAAATATTAATACAATATTTAATATTATTATATTTCACCAATGTATTTTTATTTATTTAATTAATACTAACTATTATTAACAAAAATATTTTAATAATTATTTTTCGATGAATGATTCAATTGTAGAAATATTTTGTTCCAAAATAAATGTCATTTTTCAATTCCCAATTTAACTTTAATTACTTTTTTTCGTAACCATCTGATTAACTATATTTGTATCATTGAATAAATACTTCCTACTAAGCAAGTAGCCACTCGAATGGCTCTACTCAATTACCATTTGAACTATGTCTCTACTCAATTACCATTTGAACTGACTTTTCTTCATCGAAAAAAATTCAAAATTTTTAACGATATATTTTCGGTAAAAAAAAACTTGGTTGATATATAACATTATTTTTGGTAAATGTTAGATCCACATAAAAAGTTACAAGGATTAAAATTAGTTCTCGTGAACAACTAGTATTTAAATTTAATACTACTATACTTGCTCATAAAATGAGTAAACCAACCAAGTCTCATTTTTGTCCATCAATAAAATGAGTACTGTTGTTTCTTAACCAATTAAAACTCAATCATTATTATATTACTAGAAAAAAGCTGGATGTTAACTTTTGAAAAATAGCAACAAAAAAAAGAAAGGAAATACACACAAGCATAAATCAGTGCTTCGATATACTCTCAACAACATTCAGATTGCAGGACTATCACCTTCCATGCCCAAAAACTTACTCAAAGGTGCATCTAAATAAATGAGGTTCAAGTGTACTTGTTGAATAGCTACAAATTAGAAAATTGTCCTGGGTTTATTGATTTCGCACCCTGAACCAACCAAGACATGAAGAAATTAAGAGCTCCAAAATGAAGGACAAAAGGTTCATTAGAAAAGTAACACCTTACCACTAAACTTATTGCCTCCACCACCAGATAAACAACCAATCAATTACAAAATAACCAGGTCTAAGGCTTCAAGGCCACAGCAAGACCGACCTTTGCACTCTTGTCAATGGCTGCGGTATCAACTTCCCCGACTAGAGAAAAACGAGCTTTGGGACTCCAGTCATGCTGGATCAGAGCACTTGCCCGGCCATAGTTGTTCACCCGAGCTTTCAACAAGGTTATTGGATCAAGGGCGTGTTGCGTGCCGATGGTGAGTACATTCTCATTGCTGGAAAAGCTATGTGAAAACTCCGCCCCAACAGCAGTGTTAGTCAGTGGGCTCACTACGTGGTAATACGAGGCATTAAGGGTGTCACCTCTGTCATTGCTACATTCATCAACAAAACAACAAAAAACAGAACAAATAAATCAGGAGATCAATTCAAGTTGTATAAGAGCATAGATAACACTACATAAAATTGGTGTGTGTATCGCCTTGAGACAACTACTTACAGAGTTAGAGACGCAATAAGGTCTGCATGAGTAACATTCAACCCTGCATTGTACTTGATAAAGTCGCCGGTGGCAGTATCAAAAGAAACATCTGACCCAACAGAAATCAAATTATTTCCAAGCACACCAGAGATGTTAACAACAGGACTCGCAGTTAACCCAATACTAGTATTGATCCCAGCATAATCATGCTGGTACTGTAACTCCACCTGTTAAACTCAAGAGAAAGAGAGAGTAAAAGTCATAATCCAGGATAACTGGGAAGTACAACTCAATTTTGGCAACATTTTGCTTGTATTAAAGATCGAGGAAAATACTGTACAAGATGCAACATAGGATAATGCATTAATGCTAGTTACCTTGCCAGATTTTTGATCAGGTAGAGTGAAGCTAAAAATTGTCTTGAGACCAGGTGCAGCTTCATCCACAGTTATGGTTGTGAGTAGCTGAACAATATCCAATCAAACATAAGACACATAGCATGAGATCTAACTAGACATGAGATACTTTTAATCATATCATAATTATGAATACAATACCTAAAGAATACCTTTAATCATATCATAATTATGAATACAATACCTAAAGAATACCTTTAATCATATCATAATTATGAATACAATACCTGAAGAATATGAAGGATGTTCAAATTCTTAACAATATCATGGAAGAGAATATTACTTTAGAAATGGTCAAGCACATACACAGAAAATAACTACATCCATAAAACTTTGCAAAACCCAAAAACAAAGCAATAAATGTAGTGTATACTACGAAGCACAGACACCTCTCTAAGAGTAGGCGTGTCACGGTATCCGACACTTGACACCTAATAAATGAATGTTAAATACTATCATATAAGTAGCAGTGTCAATGTCCTATGTTTATGACATAATAGTGTCCGTGTGTCGGGTAATGTCCCGGTGTATGTGTCAGAGTTTGTGCTTCATAGATAATAAACTAGTAGTATATCACAAGCAAAGGGACCTAGGCAAAAACGTTGTTCCATCTTCAGTTTTTTTTAAAAACTATTACATCAAAACAAGCAAGTCAAAAGAAAATAATGCAACTAATACTTTTACAGCTACAATTAAAAATTCAACTCACATTTGAGTTAGTGTCAACTTTGACATCAGTGGTGATGTTCTTGTTCTTCAACTTGGTACTGACATCAGCCAAAAAAATCTCACCTTTCCTGACTCCACTTGAAGTAACTTCCTGAATAAAAAAAACCCATTGAAACTATCACAACACTAAGAACTCGCCTTCAAACACAACAAAACAAAAAAATCAAAAAAACAAAAATACAACCTAACTAACAATAATCCAACTACAGTAAAATCCAGAAACTTCAACAGCTTAACTTGAACCATTTTGAAACATATTCATCATAACTACTTCAAAATGATCAAATTGTAAGAAAATAAAAATATACCAATCCAGTAGAAGTCTTGGTGGTGATTGTGAACTTGTGGTCATTCTGATAATCTTTGAACAAAAGATCTAAAATTGAAATTCACGATGTGAGTTAGAAATTCAAAGAGAATAACAATATATAGAAGAATGAATCGGTTACTACCTCGGGCTCTTTTGCCAATATCGGAGTAAAGTCCGGGACCGTTCACCATGATTTTTCTGAGAAAGTGAAGCGGAAAATGCGAGAAAGTGTGTAAAAATGGTGTGAGTAGTGAAAAAGACAAACCCTAATAATGGGGAGGGAGAGGGTGGAATCTGGCCGTTAGATGGGAGAGTTGAATCGTGGCCGTTGATTTGGAACGAAGGTGTGATGCCTTTGGAATATAGGAACTAGGAAGGACAGTGAGTTGGTGGAATATTCGCCCTTGGATTTTTATTCGGTTTCTTGGTGTCATGAAATGATGAGTTGTGAGTGGACGTGTAAATTAGAGGTACATGCGTTTGGTTTATGGATTATGCAATGAGAAAATTAAAAAAATAATAATAGTTAGAAGAGTTAGAATTTTTTTTTGAGAATTTCTTTATGGATACCTATAGGAATGACCCCAGCGAAATTTTCAAGTTGTCTCTGTTTTGAAGATGTATTTTTGAAGTTTTTTTTTTGCTTAAATGCACTTTTCGTCCCTATAAGTTAGCGAGTTTTTTATTTTCGTCCCTGTAAGTTATTTTTCTTGGTTTGAGTCCCTATATTTCACTTTCGCGTTCGTTTTAGTCCCTAAAATCAAAATCCGCAGGAAATTTCACAAGAAAATCCGTAGGTAACCTGTAGATTTTCCTGCGGATTTTGGCTTTAGGGACTAAACCTCAAGCAAAAAGTAAGATATAGGGACTACTCAAAAAAAAAAAAAATAACTTACAAGGACGAAAATAAAAAATTCGCTAACTTACAGGGACCAAAAATGCATTTAAGCCTTTTTTTTATAGATTTTTCCAGACTTCGGAAATGCACTTCCGAAAACGCCGAATGGGGTGTTTTCGGAGATCCACTTCCGAAAACACCTTTTTCACATTTTTTGGAGTTTTTTCAGAAGTGCACTTCCGAATTATGCAGAAATTGTGTTTTTTTTTAAGTTTTTCTAAACGAAAACGCTTACTATAAATAAAATGTAACCCGAATAAAATAAGCGACATATCAACATAAAATACTAATATTATATATACGAGCCGAATTATATATACAAGCCGAATAAAATACTAATAGTGTTTTTAAATGTACGTAAATGTCAAAAATACAAACCAAATACAATAAAGTCATAGAAAAATAAACCGAAACCCCTATTGTGTATGCCTAACCCTAACTCCCTGGGACCTCCTCTACCTCCTATATGCCGCCGCACCGCCCGCATCACTGACCATCCTCTCCACCACGGTGACTGCCTCTGGACCGCCCTGATCAATGATACCTCGCTCCAACGCGTCCCGCCCAAGCATCTCTATCTGCTGGCATATCGGCAGGAGATCAATGGCATGGTCATCCTCGGCCTGCTGGTTCTCCAGGACCTCCTCGTATGTTGGCCTAGGAGCGCCGGGAGCGTCGGGTGTCATCAGAGGATGTGACACCCGATAGAACCATGTCACGTACCCCTTTACACAATGCCACTCCTGGGTGGCCTGCATGCGACGATACTCCTCCGGGACCAAATGATGCTCTCAGTCCTCAAATATGGCAGTGAGCTCCACTCGGGTAATTGTGTCGGGAGCAGCCTCAAACGGTGACCTCGGTATCATCTGCACATGTCTAAACTGCCGCATGCACCGCTCAGGGAGATACCTCACCATGGTGTTGGCCCCGCATGCCAACCAGCCAGAGTATAACGCGATGCGGTCGAAGGGGACAACAGCAGTGTAGTCACTGAATGGCCTCCAACGAATGTTATCGTGAGTTATGCGATCGAGGTACTCGCGATATGGTCCCACTGCATTGTTTCCCCTTTGGAGAACGTATCGGGCGGCCCTGAGCATGGCGTCATCGTACGCAGGATCAATGGCGAAGCCGTGGATGCGGGGGAAGTAGGAGATGATCCATCCCTGAAACACAAACACGATAATGTATTAAAAATAAATACGAACCATAAATAAATGTGAAACAATTAAAATGAAACGTACCGTCAGGAGTGTGGCGGATCCGGTCATCTTCCTGGTCCTCCAATTGGAGGCTTCATTCAGCTTCTGGTATAGGTATACCAGAATAGCTGACCCCCAGTTCCACTGGTGAATGGTAGTCACGTCCATGAAGTAGCGGAGGTAGGTCACGTCGATGTATCTTACACTCTTGTCCACAAAGAGTGCAGTGCCTATCAAAAACATGAACCAACACCGGAGAGCATAGGCACGGTGATACTCCATAAATAGGTCGTTATTCGCCTCCTCGGAATCGGTCGCCGCCACCAAGTGGTACTCATACAGATCACTCAAGGTGGAGAACCGGATATGAGGCCCATTTGTCGTCCGGCATTCATAATCAACCATATAAGGGTCCATACCCAGATAGATCCCCATCCACTTGATCGCATCGACCCTCTGGATTCGGGAATGGTTTAGCAGCATCCCCCTAATCGGCAAGTGGAGAAGACAATGCACATCGTGCAAGGTGATCGTCATCTCCCTAACCGCTAAGTGGAAAGAAGACGTCTCCCTATGCCACCGCTCCACAAAAGCCCCCTACATGCCGTGGCTGATGGTGGTATACCCGGTCATGCACAACTCACCTATCCCGGAAGCAGTCACTGCATCATTAAACCACTACGCCTCTGGTTTAAAGAGAACAAAAATCTTTCGCGCGTGGTTCACCACTTTTAGGGCCGGCCTTTCCTGTTACAACAAAAACAAAAACAAAAACAAAAAACATTGTTAATTAGACCGTGAAGAAATTGTGGAATAAAAAGCTTAATAAAAAACGGTTAAATTATAAAAAATACCTCTCCCTCCCAGACACGTCGAGCGACGTGCTCGTGGTAGGAAATCAGCACGGACGTGTCCCTGGGCCCTCCCGGGTAGCCCCCCTCCCCCTCCTCCTCCTCCTCCTCCTCCTCCCCGTGCGGAGGATCAACATCATGTATCTCCTCCTCCGCCTCCTGGTATCTCACCTCCTCCTCCTCACGTACCTCCTCCTGACGGGAAGAAGATACCCGAGCCAGCCGACTCCTCAATCCAGACGAGGAACCAGGCTCATCTTTCGGGACGGATGCTCGTACTCTACCCCGTCCCTGCGTCGATGCCAGCTGCGCCGCCCGCTCGCGTCTAGCCGACGCTGTCTGTGTCTCTCTCCCTTGTCTAATTCTAGCTGGGTTGCCTGCCATATTCCTGAAACAATTGAAATCCATAAGCGAACAGGTTAGAAGGCAAAACAATCAAGAAAATAAAAAAAACTTTGTGGGTCAACTTCGGAAGTGCATTTCCAAAACTGGTCAGGGAGGTGTTTTCGGAAATGCACTTTCGAAAACACCTGGGACTCCATTTTTGCAGAAAACCCTTTCTTCCCCTAAATGCTTCAAAATCAGATTTTTCCTATCTAAACAACCTAAGTGACTAATAGTAACTTAACCCTTTATCATTATCCTAATTTCTAACAACCCTAATTTGAATATCAATGCTACAATTTAAGTTTGTGAGAACTTACAATTTTGAAGCTTTGAATGTAGCCTTTGAGTAGTCTTTGAAGGTTGTAGAACAACTTTGTAGAGTAACTTTAGAGCAAGTTCGTGCAGTAGCAACCACAAATGGGAAGATTTTTGAAAATATTTGAGTTTTAGGGTAAAATGGAATTGGTGGGGGATGTTTTGTTTAAACAGTAGAACGCGCATTATTTCGGAAGTGCATTTTCGAAATGTTGATTTCGGAAATGTATTTCCGAAATACTTTTTTACGTAAAAAAAGGTGATTTCAGAAATGCATTTCCGAAATCAGTCTTTTCTTCAACTTCGGAAATGCATTTCCGAAGTAAAGGGGCAATTACGGAATTTCGCTGGGGATACCAAGAAGATAGGGAGGTGGATAAAGAAATTCTCATTTTTTATATCAAAATAATAAGTTTTTTAAAAAATTCCTCAAATAGCCAAATTCCCCCACTAATTGTCAAAGTATCTAATAACAATATAAGAAAGTAATATACTATTATTAGGGGTGTTTGCGATCCGGTTTGGATGGGTTTTGATACAAAAACTCATCCGATCCAAAGATACAAAGAGCATGCGATTTGGTTCGGTTTTTGGATGATTAAAAGAAAAATCCAATCCAATCCGATCCAATTTATGCGGTTTACTTCGGTTCGGTTGGTTCGATTTTTAAAACAAACATTATATAGATAACTTTAATAGTTATTTCCACTAAAGTGAGCATCATTTAAATGACTTTAACTAGGAACTTCATTTCCACTAAAAGTGTGCATCATTCATGCTACACTATGTCATATCCCAAAATTTGCCCATCTCATTTCATCTTCAAGGGTTCAAGGCTCAATGGTTAAACTCAAGTCACTCTCTTCTAATCAAAGGGTCCTCAAGTTAGGGTTTTGGATTTTCTAAGGAGAAAAGATGTATCAAGGGTTCCAATGGATTCCATATGTTTTATTAGGGTTCAAGGTATCTCCATGTCAAAATTCAAGCTTCAATTCCAAGGATTGCTCATTCAAATGCTCAGATGATCCACAGTCGACAAGTTTGACCTAAAAGTCAACTATAGTCAAAATACAGTCAAACTTCAAGACTTTTGGTCAACATCAAGTATTTGAGGTTATATCCATCATTTGATCAAAGGTTGATCATGATGTATTAATAAAAACTCAGAAATGAACAAAGTCAAAGGTTCAAATTAGGGTTTTTTAACTAAAAAGTCAACTGAACTTTGACTGGTCATAACTCTCACATGGTTTGTCAGAAATTGCCCAACCAAAGCCTATTCTCAAGGAAATTTCATCCTCTACAACTTTGATGTGGGCCCAAGATCAAGAAATGCTTCATTCAAGAGATATGGTCCAATACATTATAGGTCCTCCAAAAGGGTCATTAAAAGGTCATCTTTTTCAAAAGCCCATAACACGAGCATGGAAACTTCAATGGAGATGAAACCAAAAAGAGTGTTTAGAGGACTCTTTAAGATTTCTAAAAAGTCCTAAAACACCTCTATAGGATCAAAATTGAGATAAATACGAGGTGTACAAGTTGGCTAAATTTCAAGAAATACATGAAGCCCTAACTGCACAATTTTGCATTTTTAGACTAATGGGCCTAGGATTTTTATTCCAAACACATCCATGACATATATAAGGGCCTATATATCCACCCTCACCCTTTCATGATTTTATTTTTATTTTTATGGATTTTTATTCATTTAAATATTAAATAAATTAAGAAAAATATCAAAATAAATGGATTAAAGTGCATGGATCTTATTTAAATCATCCAAGGGCCCAAAGATACATCTACAAAGATCCAAAAACGTGCAGCCTTGGTCATGGAGGATACTATCAAATTTTAGAAAGAAAATCGTATTTTCATCAAATCTCCAAATGATTAAAAACTCAATATCCAAGCCCATGCTGAACCCTAATTTGACTCATATATATTCTAAAAGATAGCAGCCAGAAGGGGGACGAAAAACTAAGAGAAAAACTAGGGTTTTCAAGAAAGAAAATATCCAAGAGCAAGGCAAGATTGTGGCATTCTTTCTAGCAAGTATCAAAGCGTTTTACACGTCCCAATCCATCCCTGAGGTGTAATAGAGTGAGTTTTGATCCAAATTCGTGGCTAGAACACCTTGAATCGACTCATGCATGAACATTATTTGAGTTTTATTTATGGAATGCGTATTTTTAATTTCATGGCGTTTTAGTTGAAACTAACACTATTAATAGCTTCCTGTGATTCATTAGAACAGAATTTAATAGTCGCAACAAGCTTTCCATGACCAGAAAGGGATTCACCACGGCTAGGGTTTGAAAACGGCCAAGCTTCGGACGGCATGATACAGCCGTTTTCGAGCCTTAAAAACCTCACCACCTAGTTCGTAACACGTGGTTTAGGGGAACTGGGTACTTGGGTTGTGTGTTTAGATGTTGTTTCCTTGCGTTTCAGATTTGCAGGTATGGAAAAGAAGCACCTGCGGAAAAATTTGCAGGTAAAATCGCAAGTATATCTGCAAGCAATTCCGCAGGTCTGGAGGTTAGTGATGATGAATAGTACCTGGGAACATTTGACTGCACGCGTGGCGCAAAAGCATAGGCCAGTCAACTCCCGTTTCTCTCTCCAGACGCATGGTGCAATGTAATTGGCTGGTCAAATATTCCAGACCTTCTCTCCTCTTTCTATTGGTCTACGACTTTACCATGGGTCCCACGTTTTGATTCTTTTGAAATTTTTATTTAATATTCTTGTTTTGTATTTAACCTTCTTTAACTATTATATTATCAAAGTGGTCTAAATAGCATAGCTGGCTGAGGCATGTTGTTGTTAACTTGGGAAACCTGGGCTCGATCCCTAGCGGCGCCATGTATTTTTTACGGATTATATGATTGAAGATCCAGTGCATCCCTCCAAACGCACACACGCGTAACACCCTCCGCCAAAAGCCATTGGATCTGTTGCTATTCCAATCCAACGCACACAGGATTGAAGGCACACCATGGACATTCAAAGACCAGCAACATAGGATAATTAACGATATTTAAAAACCTCCATTAATTTATTAATCGTTTTAATCAAACTAATTGGTTGCGATGGTTAATAATAAAATAATTTAATTCCCAAAATTAAAATAATTAAAACACATCAATTTGCTAATAGTGATAATCGAATCAATCGATTAAAATAATTAGCAATTCCTATTAAATCTGTTAATTATGGTGATTAAATCTATTAATCATCGCGATTAATAGAACATATTAAAATCAGGGTTGTATGCCATTCAAAACACATCTCTTTCACAAAACTACGGATTTTCAAAACTGCGAAAAGGTAATTCAAAATACCTTGCAAACTGCAAATTTCAAAACTACAATAAGGTAATTCAAAATACCTTCAAATACATTCATATCAATTCTAAGGCGTACAACCCTGTGCTCCGAACTACGTAGACTCTGATCCTCCATAAGGAGGTATGTAGGCACTTGGCGACAAGGCGAGTCCCCTTTCCCCAAAACCTCAATTAGGTTTTAAATCTCACTTTTCATCCTATTCATTTTCTTAGCTATAAACCCTAAACCTTACCATAATACTCTTACAAACCTTAAATGAAAACCTTAGGAAAGGGTTAAGGGTGCCTAACACCTTCCCTTGACCTGATTATAATAACTTACCCAAAATTCTCTTAACTGCGTAGGGTTTCCTATTCGCCATGGTAGAATAGGTGGCGACTCTAAATTTTAATTTTTAGGGCAGGTTGCTACAGCTGGCGACTCTGCTGGGGACAACTCATTAATGGTGAATTATTATGCTCCTAGGTTTTGATAGGGTTTAGGTTCTTAGTTAATTATTTAGGATTTTGGTTAATTATTAGGGTTTGGCTAATTCGCCAGAGTTAGGGTTTTGGATTAGGATTTAGGGTTTTTTCTTTTCTTTTTATCAATAAATATTTAAATTATTTATTTATTTATTTACAATTTCATTTATTTACAGCAATATTTGTTTATTTGAATATTTGTTATTTTATTACATTTTGGGTTATATATAAATTGCGTTAAAACATAAGTGTGGGAATAATCCTTAAGACCAGGGAGGATTTGCATCGCCTACGAGTCTTATTGATAATTCCACTCAAAGTGGGTTGAATATTCGGAAATGTCCAAAACGAGGCTTGACTTTGTTGAGGCAGGACTGGGTATTTGGCTGATCTCTCTGAGAACCTACCCCTAAAACTCGAACCTCATGGGCAAATGAGTTGTTCTAAAATCTAAAGAGACAAAAAGTCTCGGAGGCTACGAACGGCCCCATGAGACTCTTGTTAGAACATACCAATGGGAAGGGTAGACCCCCTAAGCCGCCATGTGGAACCTATGAACTTAGGGCTTTTGTGCTTAGGTGCTTATTATATGTTTGCGATTTATATACTGCGAATATTTGCGTTTAAATTTTGCAGGTCTTTCTATGCGTCCCCTAGCCTGTAGGGATTCTGTTTTCAAGATCATGTCCTTCCCACGAAGGACATCTCCATTTGTGCACGTCAATTGGCCTTTCGATGGTCATGAGACCTAGTGGCTGTTTTGAACAGTCACCTTGTTCCTACATCTACGCACCCCCTAGCCAAGTAGGGATTCTACTTCTAAGATCGCATCCTTCACACGAAGGACATATTCGTTAGCATACATCAATTGGCCTCTCAATGGCCATGAGATCTAGTGACTGTCCTGAACGGTCACCCCATGCTTGCTCATGCGCATCCCCTAACTTGTAGGGTTTGGATTTCCATTCATACATCTTTCTTCCCTAAGCTGTAGGGATTTCACTTCGTCTGATATCGTCCTTAGATAGGTTGTGTTCCGCTTAGAGAACCTTCCCACGAGGGACAACTTCATTGGTACACGTCGAACGGCCCCTCGATGGCCATGAGATTTGGTGACTGTCTTGAACGGTCACCAGCTGCTACCTTCTGCGTACCCCCTAATCTAAGGGATTTCCATTGGCGCGTCATAACATCTAGCTTGCACGGATTTCACTAGGGTCTAATGTCACCTCTAAGGCTATCCCTAGGGTTATATCTGTCGCACGCCTGCATTGCATGTAAGGAGTCACAATATACATAAAAAGGAGTCTTTTGCATACGCATGCATTCGCATTTTCATGCATTCATACTTTCTCCCGTATCCGTACTTACCATGCTAGCCGGTCTCCTAAGACTCGCGAAGAAAATCAAAAGGATCATAAACTATGGAGAAAGGAGGATAAATTATTGGGAATGAGCTTGGTCTTACAAAGAAAAAAAAAGGGATGCCTTTCGCCATGCTAGTTACATGTCCATGCCAGTTACATGTCCATGCCTTTTCATAACAGAGTTGTAAATACAACAAAGGTTATCATCGAGCAAGGATTAGTTCAACAAAGAAGTCCCCCCATAGATACACTCAAGAGGTATCTAGTCATAAAGGGGTTCATCTTAGAACATAGCAAGGCTTACAAAGACGCTCTGCGATAACTTGGGGGGCAAGGTGTTTACGGTGATTTCCGGTAAACAACCGCTAGTCCTCCAAACTATAAAATATACTTTGGTTACTTGCAGGATCGACTAGATTGATCCTAGGACATAGTCAAACAATTGCCTCTCGATATGATTTGATTCATGTTTGTTTGTTCTGACTTCAAGAAAACCTGTTTGTGATGTGATCGAATGAATATTCACTTAAAAACAACACTTGTTACATATGTTAATATGACTTTCGACAAAAGAAACGTAAACAAAAGCATGTAAATTGCAGGAATGTAAAGTGCAGAAATATAACGTGCAAGAATGTAAAATGCAGAAATGTAAAGTGCTTCGAAATGAAAGTTAAACAAAGAAAATAAAAGGAATTGAAAAGATACTTGAATAAAGAAAGATACAAATGTATTTAAAATGGTGTTGGTGTCATACGTACATCTCTCAGAGAACTCGTTCTCTAAACACTTGATACTTGAGTGATTTGTGAGTGATTTGTACAAAATGAACACACGGAATCCTAACATTAAGACCCTTATTTATACTAATTTCGACCCTAACGGTCCTACACTAATCTGATGCCACGTTGCTCACAAGAATCCCTGGGATGCCATCTGTCCTCGTGCGGTTACACAGACTACTTCGAAATTCAAATCATCCCGCCTGAATCTTCTTTCGACGCGTGGCAACGTGATTAGAACCGAGAATGCCACGAAAAACACGTTAAGCCTCAGTACCTTACGTATTTCGTAAAACGTTTAAGTCTCAAAGATAACCCTCTTCGAATTAGCTCCAATTCTAACTATCTTCGTTCCAACTCAAACAATCATTCTCGAAACATGGCCATCAGTAGCCATTTTTAATCTCAGAAATGGTCATAAGTAACCATCTTCCTCCGAATTCTAACTCTTCAAAGAATATTCTTTCTAAACGAAATCTTCAGCCAACAAATTGCCCCCAATAAATGCCTGTTTCGAAAACAAGAGAAATAGGCGTTTCTTGTCATGATGAGATTTCGTTTTACTCACTTCTTAGAGTTCCAAGACAACTGACTAACGTCATAATCATTTATGACTCCACTTTCAAAACGTCTTGTCATTTTCAAAGATGTCTTCTCAGAACTTACATTCCCACATTCTGGCATTACTTCATGATCATTACTCCTATATACTAGGAGTAAGGCTAATAATTATTCGACCGTCGTTGGATTAAATCAACGCCTTCCGCGTGTCTTTGACTCTTACCCAAAAGATTTGAAAGGGTTTCCGTTAAACCTTTAAATACTTGAACTTCTACCCTCTCATAACTTTCACTTCTATTTTCCTACTTTCTTCACAGAAAAGAAAATCCTCTTTGGTTACACTTAACCCATTCCTCAAATCAAATTTACTCATGGCGTCTTCTTCAAATGCTCTTCAACCCAGTCAGAAACTTCAAAATCCTACACAAATAGGGAATCAAGAACACATTCCAGACCCATATGCTGCAGAGACGCGCGCCATCTATGCTTCTCAGGTAATCATTCCTTTTGAACTTTCTGGAAAAACTCATGCTTTCATGGGTCCTTTACCGGGAGGAAATAACCCCTCTTTGAGTAAATTTTTCCCTTCTTATTATAAAACTAGACCTTTAGTTAGCAAGAATAAGATAGACGAAAATGGTCATCTAATCTCAGCTGACCCCGACAATGCAGAAGAAACCTCAACTGAAACTTCTCCGGTCTTAGAGAAAATTAGGTTAAACTATGTAACCAATTTCGTGAAAGTTTTTAGGCCAATCCCTTTAGCAAAAGATCCTGAATTGTATTACGCTTGGCTAACTAAAGTGGAAAAGCAAAAGGCTCCATTTTGGAAAGAATTAGGGATTTACGACCTAATTCAGTTATCTAAAACAGGTTTAGAGTATAACCAAACCATGTTAGTAGCATCAGTGTATTTCTGGGATGCTTCTCACAATACTTTCCACCTTCCATGTGGAATGGTTACCCCTACCCTCTTTGACGTAACTGCTATCACAGGGCTTTGACCAACTGGAGAAACCTTCGACCCCAATTTCATGGATACTGACACCATCCAATTTAATGAAGCAACAATTACTTACACTGCTTTCATTCAACAATATCATGACGAAACGAACGCAGAAGTCTCGGATGAAGAACATATTGCATTCTTAGCACTCTGGCTTTCGAGATGCGTTTTTTGTTCTAGGTTCATACAAGTTGCAAAGAGATACCTTTGCATGGCTAACCAGCTAAATGCTGGGAAAAAGTTAAACCTAAGCCAGTTAATTCTAGGATTTCTCTACGAGAATCTTGGTGAAGCAACAGACCTTGTTAAGAACTACAAAACAGGATCTCTTCTTTTTGCTGGTCCTTTCTGGTTGTTGCAACTATGGCTTAATGCCACTTTTGAGGCTCACCTCCCATACAAAAGTGCTATGGATGAAGAAAGTGCAGCTATAAAGAATCAAACAGTGGAAGGAACCAGACTAGCTTACCTAACTCCAAAAGAAGAAACTGGCAAACTTCGTGAAACCTTCTTGGCATACATAATGATGTTCGCTAAACGTTATCAATTCACTCCCTCGGTGGCTCCATTCGTACAACGGAAAGTGGGTCCCGAATGGTTTACTCGAGAATTTCCAGCAACTTCTTCCGACCAACAAGCCGACTCCATGGCTATATGGGAAGCTTTCCTCACCCCAAAATTGTTATATCACCGACTTCGATCTCCAAAAAGTCACTGCTGTCTTTTTTGTTATCAACCAAATCTAGTTTCGAGACAATTTGGGTTGGTCCAATTGAAACCAAAATGTATGTACGACAAAAGGAATCATATGTGTCTACACACTTTGCATCTAGCCGAGGATGAATACGAATCAAAAATCGCCAGATACATTGGCATCACCAATCTCTCTCCTATCTCTTTCGAACCTGCTTTTTATTCTACCATAGATTTTCATCAAGGGTGGACAGACTACTACACTACGCAAATCTTTGATGCTGAGAGCCTTACTCAAGAACTAACTGAAGCTTTTGCTGATGTGCAGGCTAACTTCCACAAAGGTACTTCGACTCATATTAAAGAAATCCAAGCCTTTCAAAAATTCTTTGAAACTATTTACAGGCCTGATGATCTTAGTCGGACCGTTCGTGAAGTTGCAGTCATTTTACGTGAAAAGTTTTCTGCTAAACTGGATAAGTTGAAACTGCCCACGTCTGTTCGACCTGAACTACGTTATCAAGTGGCTTTCAAACTTAATCCTCCAAAATTCCCTCCACTACCTAGCGCTGATTTTGGTGTGGCTTTAAGCCCTCCTTTTCCAGACTGGTTCGTGTGTGGGAATCTCATAAAAATCCTTCAGGAACAATCTAAAAAACGCGCTGAACAAGTGGTCCTGACTAAGCATACCTTGGATACTTTCAAAGGACATCTTCATATAGGTCTTGAGCACGTTCGCGTCTTGACTCCAATACCTGAAGGTTGGGGTTTAGACAATCCTTTGACTAACTTCTCCTTCTTCACTGAAATACTGATTTACATTTTGTTCACAGCCGTTACTCAAAAGAGAAATATCAAGGAGGCCCCTGCACAGAAGGGTTCTGGAGCTTCGAAGAGCACCAAGACAAGTGGGAGTGATTCTGTCACCACTGGCAAGAAACCCATGGTACATACATACTTTACATTTTGACTTGTGTTATTTTATAAATATCACTCACTTGGTTTTAATATGTATTTTCAGAGCTCGAAACCTCCAGCATCTTCGAAGCGAAAAGTTCCCCAAACAGCTGCTTCAGATGACGAAGATAAATCTCCTCCTCGTACTAGACAAGCACTGAAGAAAAGACAGAAAGCTGCCACCCCTTCAGCCAAAGGAAAGGGATCTGGGACTTCGAAGCTTACTTCATCGAGTGACAAGGTATCTTCTGAGGAATCACCCTTAAAAGCTGCTAGTACTATCCCCATTGTAGAGAGCCACAACTCAAGTCCAGACAACGTTCCAACCAAGGTATTTGGATTTCATAACATAATCATCTTTATAAATTTTAATTTTAATGATTAGGTTTAACATCTTACCTTATAAATGTAGGATGATGTGGGTACGGCTACTTCTGACCTCAAGACATTTAGTCTCAACATTGATCTTGACAATCTTCAAGGTAAGAGTATGCCTTTTCTAATGACAAATGAACTTCTTGCAACCTTTCCATTTTGATTAATTCTAACTGTTCAACACAGGTGTTTCTCGACAAAAATCTCCTGCGCTTTCTCCGGTTGTCGAAGACGCTCAGCCTCTTGCAACCATCATTCTAACTATGGCTGCTGAAGAAATCCATTCAAATGATGACTCTCCACCTACTCATCAAGATGACAATATGGGGGAAAATCCTCAATGTTCAGATAGTGATAATGCAGCTGGACAACCAACTGGTAGCGAAGATACTTTATCTGAACAAGATGCTGCGGAGGAAACTTCCAACTTGCCTACGCAAGGTCCTCATGAAACTTCGACCTTCGGGACTATAGTTACTCCTGTGACTACTTTAAAGCAGGTCCCCGCAATGCTTACTCCTTCAGAACTAGAGCAACTCAAGAAAACTGATCCCGTAAGCTTCCTCAAGACCATGATGAGTATTGATAACGTTTCGCCCATTGGGCTTGAAACTTCTTCTAATGTCCTGGTGGATACTAGCGACAAGGATGATATTCCTAATCTCCTTCGTCAAATAAGGCAAAATTTCTTTGAAACCAACTTCGTTGAAGCTCTAAGCAAGGATTCCACCAGATGTTACAGCTTAAACAATCTTTTGAAGAAAGTGGATTTACTTCTGGTCTCCGAGGAAGTCTCAGAAGTCATTGTTTTACTGGGTTCTCTGATTGATCAACTCCAATCTAATCTTCTTCGAAAACGGAATGTTGACGAACAACTCACAACAAAGGTGACTTCTCATAGTTCTTCTTGGAAAGCTGCAAATGATGCAACAAAAAAGGCTGACGCCCTTAAGCTTGAACGTTCGAAGAACCAGAAGGAATATGAAGATTGTGAAACGAATATCAAATCCTAGATACAAGAAATTTAACTCCTCGAAGAGAAGATAAAGAATGCCCAGTCTCGTCAGACAGCAGTCCAACAAACTCATCAGGAAGAATTGACTGAAGTGGCGCAGTTAGGGATTCAACACTTCGAGACGGCACAGAAGCTAGTACCATAGATCGAAGAACTGAAAAGACAACAAGCATTAATCGAACGTCATATGTCTTTATGGGAATCTCAATATTCGAAGATGAAAGATAACCTTCCCAAGGATTTTAATTAACCACTTTAGACCTTGTACTATCCTTTTGTGTTTCGTACTTAGTTCTTTTCTTTATTGTAATCAAACTTCCTCAGGAATGTATATGCAATTTTAACTTTCAATCTTCCATACTTCAAATTATGTGGTTGTCACGAGTAGCGTTTTAACAATTCCAAAAAATTGTCAAAATTATTTTTATTATCATAATGACTTTAATAATGCCTCCACGTGACATGATTACTCTTCGCAGCCTCTCACACCTAGACTTGACGTTTCCACTTCCCTTAGCCGTAACCATCATTAAATGATGACATCACCTTTTTCAAAACGTCTATTTGAGACGTGCGTGTATCAGTTTTCAACATGATTACACTTCAACTTCCAAGGTGGGAAATGACGGAGACCATAACTTCTCTTGGGGATACCAAACGCAGTCCAATCAACACTAAAAAATGAACCGTTCTTTTATGGCCAACGTATTCTATATAAAGTGTTAGCATTCTACTCCTTTCTTCATACTTTCCCCAAACTCTTATAAAAGTTTGCTCTCTTCTCCTTACATTCTTTCAAATACAGAATTTGACAAAATCTTTTGCATTCTCTTTCTCAAATGGCGCAACCTTTACTTATGCTACCATTAGATCCTGCATCAAAAAGGAATTCAAACTTTCTGAGGAAGAGTTTGATGAGAACCACATCAGTATCAGCGCACTCTTTGCCAATCAACAACTCCAGTTTTATCACGAAATCCTGGAGGGGTCTGTTTATCCAGAAGGGAGAACCACCATTGTGTCTGAGGTTCGAAGGGCTCACATTACCATTACTCCCTCAACCATCTCTGACCTGCTGAGATGTAACAATCTTAGAGAAGCATTTGATGACAACTGTCATACCCCAAATTTGTCCTACCCTTAATTTTTAACTGGCTTAAACTTCTCATTTCATAATCTCATGTACATACCTCCCATTAGGTCATTTAACATATCATGCATGTCATTCAACAATAAAGCTTGGCATTGGATCATTGGTCATTAGGGTTTTTATCCCTTATGCTTGAGCTTAACAAGTGGTTTCGACTAAAGACCGAGAACTAGGTTTACTTTCCTATGATGGAGTTCATCAGAATTTTTAAATGTGGTCAACTGAATTGGGATCTACTCTTGGAGTTTGGAAATGGCAATCTACTTCAATTATGATTGATGCGTGATTATTGTGGTGTCGTTTTCTTTTACCTCCCCGTTTCACTTGGGAGGACGGCACGCTAAACCCTTCACGCGAAATTTGGAAGGAGAATGCGCCCGTGGTGGGATGAATTTTATTTCAGTTCTTCCTACGATATCACACGAACTTTCTTATTGGTCCTACGAGTAGGAAAGGGAAAAAAAGATCTCAACTAAACCCTAGGAGTTTGCTAAGTGTGGGGATTTCACCTAGACTAGAAATTCTGGAGTCCGGGAGGTCGGTTATACATAGGGAAGTGTTTAAACACCCTACATATCTGTAGTACTCTACAGGAACCTTCTCTGTGTCATTGTGATTGTATTTGCTGCTAATGATTGGGAAAGTTTCTCCTTTGTATTAGGAGAAGGAATTGAATTGATTTTAAAAGACAGACAGATAGACAGACTGACTATTTTTGGTATTTTATTAGCTCGCTGAGATTCCTTGTGAACCTCATGCCTACATATCCCTAGTGGAAGTCAGAGCTTAATGTAGTTCGGGGAACTAACTAGGGAAAATAATTGTTTTTTGGTGCCTTGCTTGAAGCTCAAGGTTGAAGCTTGGAATTAAATCTCTGTTTACAGTAAAGAGACATGAAATCATCTCTACAGAGAGGTATTTGTACTATTCTACCACAAACATTTTGAAAGAGTGACAGAATAACTGAATTCATTTCATTCAAGAGGGGGACCTTACTTGTGTGTGTGCAAGTATGCCAGTCAGATGCCTCTTAAATGAAAGAAAGATGCTCGTCCATATTAGGGAAAGTGTACAAGTCTGGGGATGTGCCAGAGCATGTCTTTCAGAGTCCTAAATGGGAGACTTTGATTGAAATTGAAATTGAAATGTTTGTTTGTTTGAATGTGGTAGAGTAGTAAAAATGTCTCTTTATAGAGATAAGCTATGTCTATCTACTGTATAAAAGATTTGACTTTAGCTGGCCTGTATGAGGCCCAAGCTTGAGGCTTTTTGATTGATTAACTAATATTATTGACTCTGGTAGATGACTCCATTGGGGATTAATTACAGGGTATTTTTGTGTTCTGTACAAAGCCCAGAATTGAGGCTGACTCTACTTAAGGAGACTCTATTTGTGTGCCTTGTACAAAGCCCAAGGTTGTGGCTAACTGTTGAGGATAATTGAATGAATGACTCTATTTTATGTGCCTTGTACAAAGCCCAAGGTTGAGGCTAACTCTAGCTAGGAAAAAACACTATTTTCTGCCTTGTACAAAGCCCAAGGTTGTGGCGGACTCTTAAATAAATGAATTAAGTATGGATGACTATATGGGGAAAGATCCTAAGTGTTAGGAATCTTTGACACATGAAAGATATGGTTTATCTGCCTTGTACAAAGCCCAAGGTTGTGGCTACTGAATAATGAAGGACTCACTGGGGAGACTCTATTATCTGCCTTGTACAATGCCCGAGGTTGAGGCTAACTGTTGACAGGGGAGTTTTATTGTTTGGGTGCCTTGTATGAAGCCCAAGGTTGAGGCTAACTGTTTTTGTTGGTTTTGACTCTACTGAGGAGATTTTATTTATTAAAAGACTGTTTTTCTTTGGAAGCTAACCCTTTCCAGGGATTTTGACTCAGCTGGTGAATTTGTCTGTTAAAAGACTGATTTTTGTCATGTTTTTTGGAGGCTGACCCTTTCCAGGGGTTTTGACTCTTTGGGGAAATTATCTCCTAAAAGAAATGAATCTATTTATTGATTTAATTTTTGGAGGCTAACCCTTTCCAGGGGTTTTGACTCAGCTGGTGAATTTGTCTGTTAAAAGACTGACTTTTATCATGTTTTTGGAGGCTGACCCTTTCCAGGGGTTTTTATTGAAATGATAGGATGTGTGGAAGCTAACCCTTTCCAGGGGTTTTGACTTTTTTGACAGATGTGGGTAGCACTCCATTAATTATTAAGGGATGAAAGGATTGGCAGAAAGATTATCTAGTGAGACTTCTTGTTTAAAGCCCAAGATGAAGGCTGACTCAATGCTGAGGGTGAACAAACATGGATCCTAGACTCTGCTAAGGAAGATTGATGAAGATAAGGGTGACAGAGACTGTCCATGTCTCTCATTCCAAAAAGTGTACTCAATGCAAAATTGAGACAAACTTAGCTTGTTTAAAGTCTGGTTTAAATTGGAAGAAACTCACCAGGGTAGGCTAAAAGGTGACTAAAGACCTGTTCCTATGTTTATAAGAAACCTGATGGGTCCTTGTATACAAGCTCAAGAGGAAGCTGGAAATGCTTTTAAGAAGCCTGTGGGTCCTTGTACAAAGCCCAAGAGGAGGCTAATCGAGGGTCCTTGTTATAGCACAAGAGAAAGCTATGTGGTTTTGAACTTATTTTGGCTCTAAGCAAATGGGTAAGAGGTTTCACCGGGAATAATTCCTCTTTGGGTGGATGTGTCCTATTTATTTGGATTCTAAGGTTTTTGCCAAGATGTTTCACCGGGAATAATTCATCTTGGGGGTTTGAACTACAGATCTCTAATTAGGAAAGAGCCTTCACCGGGAAGACATTCTCAATCCTAGGTCATATTCCTATAATATATATATATAGTTTAACTGTCCTAAGGTTTATACTCAAACGCAGTTCTAAACTAATATATGCACAGTTTATATTTGACAGTAATTTAAACAAAGACTGTAAATTGAAAGCTTGTAAAGCCTAACCTGGATGGAGTGGAGGCCATTGAAGAAGTATGTACAGAGCCTCAACAGTATTTTTGTTGTTTTGTTGATAACAGTTGAATATATATGATAAACAGTTAATGGTTTTG